>NC_092415.1:128302102-128606269 GCF_040894005.1 Engystomops pustulosus | reverse complement strand
CTGACACTGGGTTATAACGTTATGCACAGTGAGATACTCCAGGATAGCATCTCTAACAAACCCCTCAAATATTTTCCCCACCACAGAAGTTAAACTCACAGGTCTGTAGTTTCCAGGATCGTTTTTTGATTTTGTATATTGGTACCGCATTTGCTATGCGCCAATCCTATGGAACATAACCAGTCCTCAGTAAATCTTCAAATATTAAATATAATGGTCTGTCTATCACGGTACACAGTTCATGCAGAACCCGGGGGTGTATACCATCTGGCCCAGTGATTTATCTATCTTAGTGGTTGTGAGGCGGCGCCGTACATCTTCCTGGGTTTAACTGTTGACATTCCAAAGAGAATTTACATTATTCCTCATTGTGTCTTCTACCAGGGGATTTTCCTGGATAAAGATAGTTGAGAAGGCGACATTCAGTAGATTGGCTCTTTCCTCATATCCTTCCACCATGACCCCCATGTTGTTCCTAAGGGGGCCCACACTCTCAGTTTTTAGTTTCTTATCATTTATATACTTGAAAAATAATTTGGGATTATTTTTGCTCTCCCTGGCAATATTTCTCTCAGTCCTTAATGAGCAACTTCCTTCACCCGCCTAGTGAGGAGGGTAGCCTGGTGGTGGCCTATTTGGACAGCACTTTACCACCCCAGGTAGAGGATCCCTTGGACTACTGGGCAGCCAAACTTGATGCATGGCTGCAACTTGCGGAGTTTGCAGTAGAGAAGCTCTCCTGCCCGGCCAGTAGTGTGGCATCAGAGTGTGTGTTCAGTGCGGCGGGGTACATCGTTACACAGAGGAGAACCCGCTTTTCCCCCCGTAATGTGGAGAGACTGGCCTTTGTCAATGCCTTATGCATCAGATTAAATCAGCCATGATGCTTCCCCCAAACGTTGAGAAATGAGTCTGGATTCTAACTCCCTGCCTCAGCCACTATTCTGATGCTGCCACCTGCCTGATGCCACAAATATCTGCTGCCATTTGCTCCATCTGCCTCCCACCACCTTTACCAGGGACTGGGATTGTCCGCCACCTTCACAATCTGTCATTGTGTCACTCTGTGGTTTACCATGTTGCTGCCACCTCCATAATTTGTCATTGTGCACTCTGCGGCCTACTCCTCCTGCTGCCAAATGACCTCTGTCTCCCTGGAACACCCTGTGATTTCCATAATGCTGTTTTCATCCTCCACCACTCTATATCGTTGCCACTGTGTTTGGTTTTCCCCTTCATTTAATCTGTCAGAAAGAATGAAAAGCCTCAGGATTGATAGCCAAAAGCAGGAGTGGATACAGAACACAGAGGACATGCAAATATCCCATTTACTGGTCATCTCTGTTTTGGATTCACTCCGTTTGTTTTTGGCTTTAGCAATACTGATGGATTATTGACCAATTATTGAAAGCGGACACTGACAGATGAATTGAAGAGCAAAATGATCAGTGACGTCAATGCAAAATTACTGCTGATACCCTTTCCACTCTTTTGGTGGGCTTCTACATGTATCTGCGTTTAACAGAACAGGTTCTGTCATAATCTATGGAATCATTTGATGTCAGTGTAAAAAGAGTGTCCTCTTTGATGTTATAGTGGGATCTTGGCCATCAGCTCAGTCCTTTCGAGCTGGCACAGACGTTACCTTGTCAGGTTTTGTTTCCATTTCACTTATTTGGTGAAGTTGGCCTCTGTAAGTGCCCATGGAATTGAAGAGTGAAGCGATTCTAAGAGCGGCGGCTGTCATGTGCGTGTCATACTAAAACACAGCATTGTTTGAAGACCAAACCACGCTCCCTATGTATATTTGAGCATGGCAGATCATTCTAAAACACCCTACAGCCTCTCTGCACCCAGGAAATATCTGTTTTGTAACATGATTCGTCATGATTCGATTCAAATCAAATTTTTTTGAAAATTTCTGCGAATGGGTTCGAACCGAATTTCAACAAATTCTAACTCATGAGAGTCTTAACTGGGGTAGAGATATTAGGTTTGTGTTCAGAAACACCCTAGGGTATTTTTTCCTTTAAATACTCTGTATTTTGTCCTTGCTTTAAGGCTACGACTAAGGACACATTTACTTACCCAGTCCCGTAGCGATCCCCGATCTGGACTGTGCGACGAGGATGAAGTCCGGCGAGATTTACCAAGATCATGCGTCCGATATCCTTCATGTGTCACTTCCCCGCTGAAGTCTGCCGGAGTTCACCATCTTCTTCCCGGTGTATGTGAGTGCATGTCTTGCGACACAATTTGAATTTTAAATCCCGCGCTTAGTCCGAATCAGTCGGGTTGTCCGGCGGCCACATCCCCCGATTTGTGTCGCATGAAAGTCAGCGCAATTGCGCCAAAATCTGATCGCGTGCACCAAAAACCCCTGTTAAATGCGGCGCAAATCGGAAATAGCGGGGAAACCCACAGAAATGCGGTCCACGGACCCTTAGTAATTGTGCCCCACTATGTTCACTGTTTCTGGATGCAGAGTTCCTGGAGTCCGTAAGGATTATAATTCTTCTTGGATTTTTGTGGATAGGCCTATCAGGGTCCCTTCCCACATGATTTGAAATGCTTTTTTAAAAATGTTTTCCAGTATATATGGTGTTCTGTATATTTAATTTTAAATTAAATTTTATTCTTTGCCTATAAACACTTCTCTTGTTTCGTCATACTGCAGTTTTTCAATTGTGTGTTGGCATAATTGTTGATACTTGGCTGTGTCGGACTGGAGTGACTAGGTCCCACAGGTTACATTTTTCATCTACATGCAAATACCCTTTCGTAAATAGCTAAAATATAGCTGACACATAACTTTCTTTCTAGCTCTTGTCTTGGACTGTTATGGTCTTAGAAGCCCAGTCAATGACATGCTGACTGGCATTTGCCTTTAATTTAGGCCCTCTTAGTTCTATGAGCCCATAAAGTAGCCTTGGGCAGAAGACTTGCTCCCAACCTCCCAACAAGCCTAGGGGCCCAACATTGGATTCAACTCTCCAACTGTGGGCCAGTCCTGGCTGTGCAGAGTTCCGCTTTAAATATTCATAGACAATGATTTTTTACTTTAATAACAATGAGACTCAGGATGAGCCATAGGATGCTGTTATGTCTGATACTTTGCATATATATAAGGAGCGGACTGGATGTCTTTCTTGACAACAAAAATGTCATATGTTATGAGAATAAAACATTTTGTTAATTTTATGTTGATCCAATGAGTTATTCTGAAAGCCATATTGGGATTGGAAAGGAATATTTGCCTAATTTGGGCCAATTGGTATCAGCCTTATAAGGGTATTTTTTGTCTTATTGTGGGTCAATCCTGTATGATTTATAGGTTCATAGGTTGGACTCAATGGATCTGTTTTTTATTTTTTCAATCTTACATACTGTGAAACTATAATAAGTTAGTTCATATGTCATTTTCAAACTTACTTTTAATCCTTTTATTCCATGAGCACCAATATTTCCTCTGTAGCCAGAAGGACCCTAGGTAAAAAGCAAAAAAAAACCAATGTAGCCAAAGTAATGCTATATTTTCAAATTACTGTTTAAATTGCAGTAAAAAACTATTTATTGTTACATTGTGTATTTAAAATGTTGTATTAAGTTTCCCATTGAGCAAATCACCTTTTCGCCCGCATCTCCTCTAAATCCTGGTAAGCCCAAAGAACCAGGTTTTCCTGAAAACCCCTGTAATGAGAATATGACAAATAAATCAAATAGACAATTTACTCATGTATTTGTTTAGTTAAACATTTGAATAAAAACATGTGGAACAGTGAGATCACTGGCAAGACCCCCAGTGATCAGGGAAATGGGAAAGAAAGGTAAAGAAAGGCCATGTGTAAATTAAAACAGTTTTGTTAAAATGAAGGCATTGAATTCTTTGGGGCTGTTTGGATGGTGAGCTTTGCAAAGTATGAATGAAAAGCACTATTTTTAAGGAATGAGAGAGTGTATGTACAGTTTTCATCTCGCATAGTCAAGGAGATGGCCCCCAGTAATGTGTATGTATATACAATATAATCTAACACTGCGGTAGCTCCTGGATATATCCTGAAGCAGGAGTCACATCCAGTACCTGACCATATACATGTACATAAAGAGACTCATGCACAATAGCATCTATATATCTAATCCTCCAATACACGTGCAGGGCAGAGATCCACGTGTGAATGGGATACGGCTACAGGTTGTTACACTTATATATACACACTCACTGTAAACACTTGGCTATGTATATATATATATATATATATATATATATATATATATATATATATGGTAAAACACATAACACCTGGAATATCTATAGGTACACGTATAAAGTCTACTATATTATAATAAGTACTATGTTATAATTACTCTTATAAAGTTATATACATTCACAGAAAGCACACACAATATATGACCTGGTTCCTTAGTTAAGTGCTGCTCGTCCGGGGGGGGCAGGAAGCAAGACACAGAAGAGGCTGGTTTCTGTTTTTACCATGCTTAAATATCCCTGTGTGTAGTCCCTCCCCACCCCCTTATAACTCCACCCTAAGACCCTCTTAGGATAGACCCCAGTGTGTGCAGGGAATCTCACACCTGGTTCATGGTGGCTTCTTACTGTTCAAAGCCTTTTGATATTTTAATGACTAGAGATGTGCGAACATACTCGTCCAAGCTTGATGCTCGTTCGAGCATTAGCGTACTCGAAACTGCTCGTAGCTCGGACGAGTATTTCACCAGCTCGAGAAAATGGCATCTCCCGCGGTTTTGCTTTTTGGCGGCCAGAAACAGAGCCAATCACAAGCCAGGAGACTCTGCACTCCACCCAGCATGACGTGGTACCCTTACACGTCGATAGCAGTGGTTGGCTGGCCAGATTAGGTGACCCTGGAATAGACTAGCCCCTGCCCGCGCTGCTCGCGTCATTCTCTGTCTGGATGCTGCTAGGGAGAGAGCTGCTGCTGGTCAGGGAAAGCGTTAGGGTGTTCTATTAGAATAGTGTTAGGCAGGAGTGATTCTACAAGAACCCAACAGTCCTTCTTAGGGCTACAAGAACGTTTTATTTTCCTTTTTTTTGGTTTGCTTGTGGCTGGGCTTGCTGCTATTAGTAGTGCAGCTAGTACCATATTGTGAGTAATTTGCAGGGAGACTTGTGTTTAGCTCTTAGTGACACACATATCCACCTCAAACACCGAAGTGGGACAATTTATTAGGGGTTTGATTTGAATTACGCCAAGTCTGCTGATTTATTTTTTTTTACATTTATTTCTTTTTAGAACTCACAGTAATCTGCCAAAGCAGTGTGCTTTCAGTGTAGGCTAGAAAATAGCCATAGGAGAACCCCAACGGCTTATTTAGGCCTACAATAGCGTTATATTTTCCTTTTTTTTTTGGTTTGCTTGTGGCTGGGCTTGCTGGCATTACTAGTGCAGCTAGTACCATATTGTGAGGAATTTGCAGGGGGACTTGCGACCGTTGTGTTTAGCTCTTAGTGACACACATATCCACCTCAAACACCGAAGTGGGACAATTTATTAGAGGTTTGATTTGAATTACGCAGAGTCTGCTGATTTATTTTTTTTTACGTTTATTTCTTTTTAGAACTCACAGTAATCTGCCAAAGCAGTGTGCTTTGAGTGTGGGCTAGAAAATAGCCATAGGAGAACCCCAACGGCTTATTAAGGCCTACAATAGCGTTATATTTTCCTTTTTTTTTGGTTTGCTTGTGGCTGGGCTTGCTGGCATTAGCAGTGCAGCTAGTACCATATTCAGGGCCGGTTCTAGACAAAGTGGGGCCCTGGGCAAAACTAAAAGTGGGACCCCAAAATAAAACTATTTTATAACAAGTCACAGTCAGTAAGAGGCTCCCTTTAGTATGGTAAAACAAACTATAATATGGGAGAATTTTATAGGCGATAAATAGATGATAGGGAGATGATAGGCAGCACAGTGGCTCAGTGGTTAGCACTACAGTCTTGCAGCGCTGGTCAACATCTGCAAAGAGTTTGTATGTTCTCTCGGTGTTTGTGTAGGTTTCCTCCAGTTCCTCCAACAAACCATAAATTAACTCCAACAAACCACATAATTTCTGGAAGCAGACACTTACCCCATTTTCAAAATTGCATTAAAGAGTTTATTGACAGAGGCACCCTCATGAAATTTTGATTCAAACTGAAACATTTTATAAAAAATACTTAAAATTTGACTTTGATGGCAAAAAATGTGCTCCAAACAGAAAATATTTCCCTTCACATCTCCTAAATGAAATAGATGGACATGTGTGCAGTTCACAAATGCCCCGTATTGATATGTGCGCATAAATAAATAATCATAATATCACTAAAACTGAAATAACTAGACAGTCACAACCTTCAAAATATAGCAATTAAACAGAATAAAAAGTAAAGGCGCCATAAAACCAGGCGATGCATTTGGCAAATAAAAAATTTCTTCTAAAATATGTACAAATCCAGAATACTTATATAAAGAAAATATACTTTCCTAAAACAGTAAGATGTGAGGAGATCATACAGACCCACATATCTATATTCACCAAAATATGCAGCAAAGGGAACGTTAAATCCACAGGAGGCACCAGAAAATTGCACACAGCGTCACACAGATGTATCATTGTTGATCCTTACACAATGGTAACCCAAATAAATAACTATATGTCCATAAACCAAGCTAATGAGTTAAGAAAAGTCACTTTTAGATGTGTGCCATTGTATTAGCAGAACAATTATAGAACCCTCCGCGCTTCATAAGAATGAGAGTGAGAACATAACATAGGTGTAAATAATGGAAGATGGTGTGAAATAAAAACTTTTTGGTGTAACATATAACTTTATGGACATGTTCTGGGTTACGGTGAGTATGTAGCAACATTAGGCGAAGAGGATCAAATGTTCATCGTATCAGTCAATTTTTGCAAAAAAAAAAAAAACCTATCACGAAATAAAAGGCAATAAGAGATAAAGTGTGTTCTTAGATATTTCTGCATAGAGAAGGGTTAAAAACATAAACATTAGTTCATATTATCCCTTCTCAAAATATAACATATAAAGTAACATATAAAGTGAATATTTCCATTATCTGTGAGGTGCAGCAGCTCCTGTGTGCAGCAAATTCTCCCTGTAGCCTGATGGCTAAGAATCTGGAGGGGGAGACACTTCAGAGGGCTGTATCTCTGGCTCTGTAACACATAGAGCCTCACTTCCTTTTTCCTTTGAAAGAAGAGAGTCTCCTCTTTTATATGAATCTAAATCTGTATTTCTAAGTGTTTCTAGGAAAACGGAGATATTAACTATTAAACTGCCGTTGGTAGTGATTTTTATATATAAAAATGGCACCTGATAGTCTAACTTTAAACCTGAATATCTCTGGATCCATAGCACCTAGAAACAAAATTCAAGATACATTTGAAAGAAGAAAGTCTAACCTTTCAAGGGGCCCTGGGCAATTGCCCACTTTGCCTACCCATAGCGCTGGCCCTGACCATTTTGTGAGTAATTTGCAGGGAGACTTGTGTTTAGCTCTTAGTGACACACATATCCACCTCAAACACCGAGTCTGCTGATTTTTTTTTTTTTACGTTTATTTCTTTTTAGAACTCACAGTAATCTGCCAAAGCAGTGTGCTTTGAGTGTGGGCTAGAAAATAGCCATAGGAGAACCCCAACGGCTTATTTAGGCCTACAATAGCGTTATATTTTCCTTTTTTTTTTGGTTTGCTTGTGGCTGGGCTTGCTGGCATTAGTAGTGCAGCTAGTACCATATTGTGAGGAATTTGCAGGGAGACTTGTGTTTAGCTCTTAGTGACACACATATCCACCTCAAACACCGAAGTGGGACAATTTATTAGGGGTTTGATTTAAATTACGCCGAGTCTGCTGATTTATTTTTTTTTACGTTTATTTCTTTTTAGAACTCACAGTAATCTGCCAAAGCAGTGTGCTTTGAGTGTGGGCTAGAAAATAGCCATAGGAGAACCCCAACGGTTTATTTAGGCCTACAATAGCGTTATATTTTCCTTTTTTTTTTGGTTTGCTTGTGGCTGGGCTTGGTGGCATTACTAGTGCAGCTAGTACCATATTGTGAGGAATTTGCAGGGGGACTTGCGACCATTGTGTTTAGCTCTTAGTGACACACATAACCACCTCAAACACCGAAGTGGGACAATTTATTAGGGGTTTGATTTGAATTAGGCACAGTCTTCTGATTTATTTTTTTTTACGTTTATTTCTTTTTATAACTTAAAGTTATCTGGCAAAGCAGTGTGCTTTGAGTGTAGGCTAGAAAATATCCATAGGAGAACCCCAACGGCTTATTTAGGCCTACAATAGCGTTATATTTTCCTATTTTTTGGTTTGCTTGTGGCTGGGCTTGGTGGCATTACTAGTGCAGCTAGTACCATATTGTGAGGAATTTGCTGGGAGACTTGCGACCGTTGTGTTTAGCTCTTAGTGACACACATATCCACCTCAAACACCGAAGTGGGACAATTAGGGGTTTGATTTGAATTAGGCACAGTCTGCTGATGTATTTATTTTTTACGTTTATTTATCTTATAACTCAAAGTCATCTGGCACAGCACAAAATCCAGTTGTGTGCTGTCAGTGTAGGTTATAAACTAGCCATAGCAATAGGATAGCATCGTTTTGTTTAAAAAAAAAAAAACACAAAAAAAAAAATTTTAAGTTTAAACTTTAATTTTGAAAATGTTTAACCCGAGGGCTAGGGGTAGAGGACGAGGGCGTGGACGTGGGCGTCCAACTACTGCAGGGGTCAGAGGCCGTGGTCCTGGGCGGGGTGAGACACCACCTGCTGATGAGGGAGCAGGGGACCGCCGCAGAGCTACACTCACTAGGTTCATCATGTCTCAAGTTACTGGGACTCGTGGTAGAGCACTGTTGAGGCCAGAACAGTGCGAAGAGGTGATGTCGTGGATTGCGGACAATGCTTCTAGCCATTTGTCCACTAGTCAGTCTTCCACGCAGTCCACCCATGTCACCGAAATCAGCACTCCTCCAGCACCTCCACCTCAGCCTCCTTCCCCCCAGTCTGCCCCCTCCCAGCAAAATTTGGCATTTGAACCGGCATATTCCGAGGAACTGTTTTCTGGACCCTTCCCACAGTCACAAACCACTTGTCCGGTTGCTGCTGAGCAATTTTCCGATGCCCAGGTTTTCCACGCAGTCTGTGGGTGATGATGACATTATTGACGTAGTGGAAGAAGTGTGTAAAGAGGTGTCGGACGATGAGGAGACACGGTTGTCAGACAGTGGTGAAGTTGTTGTCAGGGCAGGAAGTCCGGGGGGAGCAGACTGAGGGATCGGAGGATGATGAGGTGACAGACCCAAGCTGGGTTAATAGGCCGGGTGAACACAGTGCTTCTGAGACGGAGGCGAGTCCTATAGCAGAACAGGTTGGAAGAGGCAGTGGTGGGGCCAGACGGAGAGGCAGGGCCAGAGCTGGTGCATCAGCGCCAAATGTTGCCCGTAGTCAAGCTCCCGTGGCGAGGGCTAGATTTTCAGAAGTCTGGAGGTTCCTTAAAGAAACACCGGATGACCGACGGACTGTGGTGTGCAACCTTTGCCAAACCAGGATCAGCAGGGGTTCCACCACTACTAGCTTAACTATCACCAGTATGCGCAGGCATATGAATGCTAAACACCCCACTCAATGGCACCAAGCCCGTTCACCTCCGGCCGGGCACACCACTGCTCCTTCCCCTGTGTCATCTGCTAGTCAGCCCCCTGCCCAGGACCACGGCCCAAACACCTCCCGTGCGAAAACCCCATCTTCGCCTCCACGATCCTCCACAGCATCCACCAGCGTTCAGCTCTCCATACCCCAGACGCTGGAGCGCAAAAGGAAGTATAGCGCAACCCACCCACACGCCCAAGCCCTTATCGTCCACATCTCCAAGTTGCTTAGCCTGGAGATGCTGCCCTATAGGCTGGTAGAGACCGAGGCCTTTCGAAACCTCATGGCGGCGGCCGCCCCTCAGTATTCGGTACCCAGCCGCCACTACTTTTCCCGATGTGCCGTCTCAGCCCTGCACAAGCACGTGTCAGAGAACATCATCCGTGCCCTGACCAATGCCGTTTCTGACAAGGTCCACCTGACCACGGACACGTGGACAAGTGCTGCCAGGCAGGGCCACTATATATCCCTGATGGCACATTGGGTTAACTTGGTGAAGGCTGTGACCGAGTCTGACCCTGGGGCTGCTCATATACTGCCAACGCCGAGGATTGCGGGGCCTACCTCGGTCCAGGTCTCAAAGGCCTACTATGCCTCCTCCTCCTCCCACCCCTCCTCCACCTCCTCCTCCGAATTACCATCCGGGGGCATGGCGCCATCAGTCGGTAGCTCTAGGCACTAGACGGTGCTCAAACTGCTCAAACTGCTGAGTATAGGCGATAAAAGGCACACCGCCCAAGAGCTATTACAGGGCATCACGGCACAGACTGATCTGTGACTGGCACCGCTGAACCTGAAGCCAGGCATGGTTGTGTGTGACAACGGCCGTAACCTGGTGGCGGCTCTGCAACTCGGCAGACTGACACATGTGCCATGCCTGGCCCATGTGTTAAATCTCATAGTTCAGCGTTTCCTCAAGACATACCCCAATCTGTCTGATTTGCTCACGAAGGTGCGCCGCATCTGTGCGCATTTCAGGAAGTCCAGCACAGATGCTGCCACTCTCAGGGCAGCGCAGCGCCGCCTCCAACTGCCCGCTCACCGACTGTTGTGCGACATGCCCACGAGGTGGAATTCAACATTAACCATGTTATCCAGAGTTTACCAGCAGCGCAGAGCGATTGTAGACTGCCAGATGTCAACTTCCACCAGAACTGGTAGTCAGGTCAGTCAGCTTCCTCAAGTCTACAATGAGGAGTGGACGTGGATGTCTGATATCTGTCAGGTGCTGAGTAACTTTGAGGAGTCAACAGAGATGGTCAGTGGCGATGCCGCCATCATCAGCCTCACCATCCCGCTGCTTGACCTGTTGAATAACTCTCTGGTCAGCATGAAGTCGGAAGCTTTGCGCTCGTCACAAGAGACGGGGGAAGAAGATTCCCTTGTTGATAGCCAAAGCACCCTTAGGTCTGTTTCTCAGCGCATATCGGAGGAGGTGGAGGAGGATGAGGAGGAAGAGGAGGAGAATGTTGGCGAGACAGAAGAGGGGACCATTGTTCAGTCCTTCACTGTTCAGTGTGTATGGGCAGAAGAAGAGGAGTTGGAGGAGGAGGAAATGGGCAGTCAGGCCAGTGAGGGGAGTGAATTCTTGCAGTTTTATGTCACCCCAGCAAGACACTGCCACCTGTCCCCAGTCTCGGCAGAGTAGGGCTGATCTTTACAGAAAGATGGTGAGGGAGTACGTAGCTGACCATACCATCGTCCTAAATGATCACACAGCTCCCTACAACTACTGGGTTTCAAAGCTGGACATGTGGCACGAACTGGCGCTGTACACCTTGGAGGTTCTTGCCTGCCCTGCCGCTAGCGTGTTGTCCGAGCGGGTTTTCAGTGCAGCTGGTGGCATCATCACCGATAAGCGTACACGCCTGTCGACTGACAGCGCTGACAGGCTGACGCTTATCAAGATGAATAAAGCCTGGATT
This sequence comes from Engystomops pustulosus, assembly GCF_040894005.1. Taxonomy (NCBI): domain Eukaryota; kingdom Metazoa; phylum Chordata; class Amphibia; order Anura; family Leptodactylidae; genus Engystomops; species Engystomops pustulosus. The sequence goes on along the minus strand of NC_092415.1, from coordinate 128,594,643 downwards.
TCTCCGGATTTTCATTCTCCACCAGGTGAAAGAAGCTCAACCAGAATAATGTATGCACTCCTCCTCCTCATTGTCCTCCTTCTCCTCCTCTTTGTACACTAAAGCATAGGAAACTGGCTATTTTTTGCCAGGGCCAACTGGCTCTAGCTATAGTACTCTATGTATTTAATTTTTGTGGAGGGCCACCTACCCAGTCCTCTGTTTTAAGCAATTTTTGGGAGTGCCACATACAGGCACTCAATCTATTTAATTTTTCTGGAGGACCACCTACCTACTCCTCTGGTTTGAAAACTTTTTTGGACTGCCACATACAGGCACTCAATTTATTTACTTTTTCTGGAGGACCACCTACCTGCTCCTCTGGTTTGAAAACTTTTTTGGACTGCCACATACAGGCACTATCCAAATTAAATTGTCTCCATAGCAGCCTCCACATGTCGTCCATTTAGCTGGCTCCACACGTTGTCTCCATTGCTACCTCCACACGTCATCGCCATAGCTGCCTCCAAAAGTCGTCCATACAGCTGCCTCCATACATGGTCTCCTTATCAAACGAACTGTGTCAGGCAGAATTTTGGGTTGTTTTCATGGATTCCACATCAAACTTGTTAACTTTGTCGTCACCCTGCTCTGTAATCCACAAAATATACTGGCAAACTTTTATCATTTACCGATATTATTTCAGCGATTCTTGCGCATCTGTTTACATTCCCCTCACCCGCCATATCCCAAACTTATAAGAACGCTACTACACTTGATCTTATACAAAAGGTTCCTAGAAGTGCTGTTTGGGGAGTAGCCTAGAGAGAGGGGCTTGGATTGGCGAAAGCTCGCCTGGCAGCGGAGCGCCAGCTCCATCTCAAGATCCAACTAACATAGTTTTAACTGCAGCACCTTTAATCTACTACTAGTTCACTGCCTCCATACATGGTCCCCTTATCAAACGAGCTGTGTCAGGCAGAATTTTGGGTTGTTTTCATGGCTTCCACATCAAACTTGTTAACTTTGTCGTCACCCTGCTCTGTAATCCACAAAATATACTGGCAAACTTTTATCATTTACCGATATTATTTCAGCGATTCTTGCGCATCTGTTTACATTCCCCTCACCCGCCATATCCTAAACTTATAAGAACGCTACTACACTTGATCTTATACAAAAGGTTCTTATAAGTGCTGTTTGGGGAGTAGCCTAGAGACAGGGGCTTGGATTGGCGAAAGCTCGCCTGGCAGCGGAGCGCCAGCTCCATCTCAAGATCCAACTAACATAGTTTTAACTGCAGCACCTTTAATCTACTACTAGTTCACTGCCTCCATACATCGTCCCCTTATCAAACCAGCTGTGTCAGGCAGAATTTTCAGGTGTTTCACCAGATACATAGTGGAACTCGGCCCATCTGTCGCCGCCATGCTGGAGACCTGAAGTTGCAATCATAGCAGCGCAATATGGATGCCCCATACTGTCGCTCTTAATCATGGAACCATTTCCGTAAAAACAATTAAAAATAGAACCACTATGCTATTCCATTATTCCTAGGTGAAATATTCAAACGACCTGGCCTGCTTTGAAAATTATAATTCTTTCAAAGTAAACGCTTCTGGCCCCCAGGCCCATTTTGGGTGGGGAGGAGCCGAGAGACAGGGGCTTGGACAGGCGAAATCTCGCCTGGCAGTGGACCGCCAGCTCCATCCCAAGATTAGGCAGCCTCAGAGGCATCCATGCATGCTGCCCCTGCTGTTTCCTGTCCATTTTGCCTCCACGATCCTCCACAGCGTCCACCAATGTCTCATTTCAACTCTCTATACCCCAGACGCTGGAGCACGAGAGGATATGCAGCACATCATCCCCTTATCAAACGAGCTGTGTCAGGCAGAATTTTCAGGTGTTTCACCAGATACATAGTGGAACTCGGCCCATCTGTCGCCGCCATGCTGGAGACCTGAAGTTGCAATCATAGCAGCGCAATATGAATGCCCCATACTGTCGCTCTTAATCATGGAAGTCATCTCCATGGCTGCCTCCACATGTCGTCCCCTTATCAAAAGAGCTGTGTCAGGCTCATTTTTCGGGTGTTTCCCAGATACGTTATGGAACTTGGTCACTATGTCGCCACCATGCTGTGTTATCGACTAAATATACCGTAAACCTTTTGTTCACATAGGAAATCATTTCAGCGCTTCTTGCTCACCTCCTTTGGTGAAGCCTGAGTTCATTTAGGGTATGTCGCCATGACACTCTCTAGCCTGCCGCTGCCTCTGCATGCCGTCCCCTATAGTGTCAGGGTCAATTATTGGGTGTTTTAGATGCTAACTAGCCTCATTCGGTCACTCTGTCATGGCCATGCTGTTGCCCATAATTTTGGCATAATGGTGTGATTAAGCAGCCTCAGAGGCATCCATGCATGCTGCCCCTGCTGTTTCCTATCCATTTCCGTGGTGTTTCCATCCTTTTCTGAGGTTCCCAGGTGTTTGGCCAAGCTTCCCTGTGCAGAGCCTTGGTCCCCTTGAAAAATGCTCGAGTCTCCCATTGACTTCAATGGGGCTCGTTATTCGAGACGAGAACTCGAGCATCGGGAAAAGTTCGTCTCGTATAACGAGTACCCGAGCATTTTAGTGCTCGCTCATCTCTATTAATGACCCAATGGCTTCAGTACACACTGACATCTCACCCCAGAATATCAGTGACTGCTATCAGTATATAATAATGAAAGAATTCCAGCTGCAAACGGCATCCACGTGAGGATAAAACACTGTTTCCTTTATTCAAAAACGTATTAAAAACAGGAATATGATGAGGGCAAACAGCCTATATACATGGCAAAAACTCATGCAGGGTAGTGAGGAGACGGGTAATAGCCTACGCGTTTCAGAGAAACATCTCCTTAGTCATGGCTAACCTGTCAATACTAACCGGGAGCTTATATGAGTACGACTGGTATCACATGATACAGAAATGGGTGGTGTCGTAGGTCACGTGAGGCTCCACAGCGAAACGGACAGGCTGATTCTTTAACCGGTTCGCGACCACCCGCCGTGTATTCACGGCGGCGGTCGTGTCGCGCTGCATGGAGAGGGCTCACGGGCGCCCTCTCCATAGCCGGTAAGTCTTTGCTGCATATTACGCTGTGTTTTCACAGCGTGGGCTGCCGGCAAAGCTGCCGGCAGCCTCAAACAGATAGCGGCGCATGGGCGCCGTCATCTTACCTGGGATCGCCGCTCCCCGTGACGTCATCGGGGGGCGGCGATCCGTCTCCATGGTAGCCTCGGGTCTTCCGAAGACCCGAGGCTATTTCGTTTTAACCCCTTCATTACAATGTGCTGATAGCACATTGTAATGAATGAGGAAGAAAATCCCCATATACTGCCATACTGTAGTATGGCAGTATATGATAGGATCGATCAGACAACCTAGGGTTAAAGTACCCTAGAGAGTCTGAAAAATAGTAAAAATAAAAATAAAAAAAAGTTTAAAAAAAAAAATTATAATAAAAAAACCTAAAATTTCAAATCACCCCCCTTTCCCTAGAACTGACATAAATATAAATAAACAGTAAAAATCATAAACACATTAGGTATCGACGCGTCCGAAAATGCCCGATCTATCAAAATATGATAACGTTTTTTCAATGCGTTTAACCCCGTAACGGAAAATAGCGCCCAAAGTCGAAAATGGCACTTTTTTGCCATTTTGAAAAATCTAAAAAAATCTATAAAAAGTGATCAAAAGGTTGTACAGTCCTAAAAATGATATCATTGAACATATTATCAAATTTCGCAAAAAATGACACCACCCACAGCTCCGTACACCATAGTATAAAAAAGTTATAGGTTTTAATTTTTGTAAATGTATGAAAACATTATAAAACCTATACAAATTTGGTATCCCCGTCATCATACCGACCCAAAGAATAAAGTAGACATGTCATTTGGGGTGTTCAGTGAAAGACGTAATATCCAAGCCCACAAGAAAATGGCGCAAATGCGTTTTTTCACCATTTTCATTGCATTTGGAATTTTTTTCCCGCTTCCGAGTACATGGCATGGAATATTTAATACCATCATTATGAAGTGCAATTTGTTACGCAGAAAACAAGCCGTCACACAGCTCTTTACGTGTAAAAAAAAAAAGTTAGAGATTTTTGAAGGTGGGGAGTGAAAAATGGACATGAAAAAACAGGAAAGGGCCCGGTCCTTAACCGGTTAACACAGGTATACATAATCATATTAAAAATACTGAAATATACAAAGTAAAAGAGAGAAAGTATGACAATTATAGGAGGAACATGTTAATGGGGAACATAGCAAGAGAACAGTGTTAATATTGATATATTATGTCTTGTTTCTTATTTAGACCTTCCGGAACGAGAAGATCCAGAAGGTTTCTATGTTGAGAAGTTTCCTTCTGTGATCCCCCCTCTAGAAGGGCGCTTAACTCTTTCGATTGCTGTGACTGAGAGTCCTGTACAATCTCCCTGGTGAACATTTTGGAAATGTTTGGAGACCATAGAAGCATTGATTGTTTCTGGTTTGCTGGCATCTGAAATATGACGACGAATTCTCGTCTTTAAGGAACAGGTAGTGCAGCCCACATATTGTATGTCACATCTGGTGCATGTAATAAGATAAATAACATATGTTGTGTTGCAGTTAATAAAGCTACATATTTTGTTTGTTTGTTGAGTACGTGCAGAGGTAAAATATTTGTTAGGAGCAGCAAAATTGCAGCAAATGCACCTTTTGTGGCCACATTTAAAAAAACCTTGTAGGTCTAGCCAAGTGTTAGATGTAGAGTTATTTGATATAAATAGGCTAGGAGATAGTTGCATGCCTAGTGTGGGAGCTCTTCTGGCCACACATTTGATTTTATCTGGAAGTATGGAAGCCAAGTGGTTGTCTGTGTAGAGTATGGGAAGATGTTTGTTAACGATATGAGTAATCTGTTGATATTGTAAACTGAAAGTGGTGGAGAATATGACCTGTTGTTTATGTTGTTTATGTTTGATGTTTTCTATTAATAGCTTATTTCTAGGAATTTTCTCCACTATGTTTTGTGCTCTATTTAACATCCATTTCGGATATTCTCTATATGACAAATCTTCCTTCTTCTCGTGAATTTTTTGGGTTAAGGTTGCAGTGTCTGTACAGTTCCATTTAGTAAGTATCATCTCTCCAACAGGAATATTTTTAATGACATGTTTGGAGTGACATGAGCGGGCATTAAGTGTGGAGCAGTTGGTTTGGAATAAGGTTCAATGGTAACATGTGGGGTACCCATGAGTGTAATATCCAAGTAGTGTATTGTGTTCTTAGATAATTCATGTGTGAATTGGAGGTGCATGTCATTGGAATTTATATACTGAAGAAACTCAACAACCTCGGATTCCATCCCCTCCCACACCAGGAGGAGGTCATCGATATAGCGACCATACCACCTGATGCGGGAGAGGAAGGGGTTGTCCAAGGTGAAGAGAAACTGTTCCTCCCATGTGGCCATGTATATGTTGGCTAGTGATGGGGAGCATTTGCCCCCCATTGCTGCTCCACATCTCTGCACAAAAAATTCCTTATCAAATGAAAAATAGTTATTTTCCAACAGAAATTGTACTTCTAAGATCATAAATTCTTGAATGGCATTTGGGTAATCACTGAATCTATTTAAAAAGGAGTGAAGACTTGCAACGGCAATTTCATGATTAAGTGATGGGTATAGCCCAATGACATCACAAGTGAGCCAGTAATAATTATTTTTCCACTCAAAGCCGTCAAATAATCCAACTACATGTTTAGAGTCCCTAATGTATCCCGGCAGGGATGTAACCAGAGGTTGAAGAAGGTGATCCACCCATTCACTGAGTTTCTCCCCGAGCGTATATACTGTATCCATTTACGCTATATGTAATATATATAATAATAGAGCAGAGGGTCCAGTTATGAATAATGTCCCCTGTAACAGCCACATACACATTTCTCGAATGCATACGTTCCACATGTTAATAAATATTACACAATATCGGTGGGCGTGTCCGGATGCCAGAGGGAGAGGACGTGTGAGACTTCGCCTCCGTCTCCCGTAGTTCCTTAAAGCCCTTAAAGCGTGCCTACCTCTGTGCCATGGGCAACAAAAGAAGGACCAGGCTGCCTGCCACCTCTCCGGACCGTTCAGGGGTGCCGCAAACCGCCACATTGGTGGATTTCTTCACCCACGAGATGCGGGCCTCCAATGCCAAGATGGCTCAGCCATGTGCTGCAGCGCATGGAGGACTTTCCGCCGCGGCAATCAGGAGATGGCTCCGCAGCATGGGCTGCTCCTACAGCCACCGCAGCCGGCTCAATATTTGGGGAGCCCAGCCACCATCGGCCCCGGACATGCAGGTACAGGGGGGAAAGGAGGGCCTCGCCACGAGGCAGATACACGGCCTACAGCAGCACCCTCGCCTGCCCTGCTTCGCTGCTCCGAGCAGGGGGAATTCCCCGACAGCCGAGGCCCGCACCTCGCCATATGGTCCCAGCAGGACCCAGCCATAGGGTCTCAGGCATCCCACCAGCCCCATTAGGCCCACTAGGCCTGCTGCCGCCCGTGCAAGCAGGGGCTGTGTCTGATGCACAGACCCCATTACCTCTGCCTCAAAGAGACCCTGCATCCCAGCAGCGCACTCCTGCAGGCAGCGATCTGGAAGCGGCAGAATATGCAGCTACCCCAGGGCAGCTGGTCCCCAGCTTCTGACAGTTCATTTGCAACAGAACCCCCTTCCCAGCCGCCAGGCGACTGGTAGAGACACGTGCACCAGCTACCCACTAAGTTGGACTTTCAAGCTCTGATACTGGAGGTCAAGGAGACATGTAAAATGGCTATAAACGAAGTCCGTAAAGATATACAACAGGTAGCTCAGGGTGTGGATACGCTAGAGGATGACCATGTTGCAGCACTTAAGGCTATTAATGTGCTCCATGACCAAGTCACGACTCAGGCAGAGACAATCCAGGACTTGCAGTCTCATATAGAAGATCTGGATAACAGGGGCATGACAACCTGAGTGAAGTTGGCCCCCCCACCTTGTTCAAATCAAACAAAATTGGTGTCAAACGTTTGTGCTACGTTTGTGCTGGTTTGTGCAGCAGAAATTTTTGTTTGTGCGGCTATCGTTTTTGAGATTTTAATGAATATTTCCAGAGGTCATCAGAGGTCAACCAGCCCCCCCACATTGCCCAAATCAAACAAAACTGGTGCCGAACAATTCTGCTACGTTTGTGCTGGTTTGTGCTGCGCAAATTTTTGTTTGTGCTGCTTTTGTTTTGAATATATGAACAAAAAATTAAAGTTCAAAATTTCAAGCAGCCCCCCCCACATTAACCGAATCAAACAAAACTGGTGTCAAACGTTAGTGCTACGTTTGTGCTGGTTTGTGCAGCAAAAATTTTCGTTTGTGCCGCTATAAATTTTAAGGTATGTTCAGGTGTTCAAGGTGTTTAGGATGAACTGGTAAAAAACAAATCTAGTGACACTTCCCTGATTTGATCACCAGAGGGAGCTAGCAAACACATTGTACTTTGGAAGAAATGAACTCTAATGACCTTTGCAAAAAAGTATGAATATATTAAAAATGATAGCGGCACAAATGAAAATTTTTGCTGCACAAAGCAGCACAAACGTAGCACTAACGTTTGACACCAGTTTTGTTTGATTCGGTTAATGTGGGGCGGGGCTGCTTGAACTTTAATTTTTTGTTCATATATTGAAAACAAAAGCTGCACAAACAAAAATTTGAGCAGCACAAACTATCACAAACGTAGCAGAATTGTTCGGTCCCAGTTTTGTTTGATTTGGGCAATGTGGGGGGGCTGGTTGACCTCTGATGACCTCTGGAAACTTTCATTAAAATCTTAAAAATGATAGCGGCACAAACGAAAATTTCTGCTGCACAAACCAGCACAAACGTAGCACAAACGTTTGACACCAATTTTGCTTGATTTGAACAAGGTGGGGGGGCCAACTTCACTCAGGTGGCATGACATACGTGTCAGGGGAATACCTGAATCTAAGGGCCAAGAGAATGTGTTTGCTATCTTACAGGAACTCTTCAACTCTATTCTAAGCAACCCTCTTGATGCCCCTCTAAAATTGGATAGGGCACATAGGGCGCTGCGCCCCAAAACTACATCTAACCGTCCTAGAGACATTATTTGCTGTGTTACGGATTTCCTGCTCAAAGAGGATATAATGACCAAAGCCAGGCGTCTGTGAAGCATAGATTTCCAGGGGGCGCAAGTCCTTCTATTCCAGGATCTCTCTTGGGTCACCCTGCAACGGCGTAGGGCCCTACGCCCGCTGCTGACTATCCTACAAGAACGAAATATCCCCTAACGTTGGGGTTTCCCCTTCAGCCTCAGCGCCCGCAAGGTTGGAATCACTGCAACACTTCGAGGCCCCAAAGATCTGCAAGACTTTTTCAAGACATTAGACATTCCAATCCCCACAATTGCTCCGACGGTCCCAATGTCATCAATCCCTCCTCTAACGCCAACATGGCAATGTGTGCCAGCCCGGGGTCAGGGAAATCGTACTCTAACCTCAAAGAACTTCTCTTCTCCTTCTCCCCGGTCGCAACCGGACCCGCGTTGATTGAAATGGAGCCTTGCTTTCTTCTATTTCTTCTATTCATTGATAAATTAACGCTCACTTTTATCTTCTCTTGTTTTATTGCAGTATAATTGAGTTGTTTTCTCTCTCTGATATGCCGGAGGTAGGCATAACTAATTAGCAAATCTAGGGACCATTGGAGAGCTGGCTGAATAAAAGCTTGCTCCCCTGTGATCCTGCATGATCCCCCTCGGTGGGCGCGCTGAATGCTGTGCTGACACTCCATTTTTTAGGGGTGCCCTCATTGCATCACTAGTGAGATCTAAGTCCGCTTGCCTGCTGGTCCCCTAGGGGGGCACTCCCTCAGAGGGGTCTCGCCGGGGGTCCATGCTTTGTCAAGATTTTGAGTTTATGTGTTTATGGTTATTTTAATGTGTTTCTTTGTATTTTCTGTTGTTTCATGGTATTCCCTAAACTTAGATCCGGTCTAACTGCGGCACATTTGGTTGGCACTGAAGGAGCAGTCTGGCATGGCAGCGCGGGGGGTTTACCGGGACAGACCCCTGTGCCCACACAACGTTACACTGATGAGCACACGCTAAGACAACGCCCACTATGGTGAGATTTAAGTCTTTAAATGTTAAGGGCCTTAATTCCAATAGTAAAAGTCATCTGTTATTACAAGAGTTGAAAAGACACACCACAGATATAGCGTTTCTCCAGGAGACTCATTTTTCTGGGTCGGGCTCCTGTAGATTCGCAAGTCGGCAATACCCCCAGTCCTTCTTAGATTCCTCCCAAACCAAAAAAGCAGGAGTCGCAATACTGGTCTCCCGCTCATGCCCTTTTAAGGTTTCCAACTCTGTTTCTGACCCTAACGGCAGATATATTGTCCTCCAGGGCTCTCTGGAAGGTCAGACTATAGTATTATGCAACATCTATGCTCCAAATTCGGGACAACTCACTTTCCTTTCACATATCCTGACACAGTTGACGCAATATAGAGGTACCCCTGTTCTGGTAGGAGGAGACTTTAAGGCCACCCCCTGCTCGACAAATCCAACGTTTAGCTTCTGGCTTTAGGAGATTGATTCACCAGCATGACCTATACGATCTGTGGAGAGTGGACAACCCGACGGCTAGAACATACTCCTTCTATTCTCACCCCCATAACACATACACTCATATTGATTACTTTTTTGGCAACATTCGTATCCTTAGATGCTTAAATGCATCCTCCATTGAGCCAATTACATGGTCAGACCATGCCCTTGTACTCCTTGACTTGAGCCTTACTTCTCCCTTAACCCACACCCTTCACTGTAGGTTGAACGAAACCTTGATCTCTTATATCGCATTGTGGTCCGAATTGCATCAATACTTGCTATATTACTTTGCCGAGAACTCTGCTTCTGCTCCCTCTCACACGATACTATGGGAGGCACATAAAGCAGTTATCCGAGGGGACTGTATTTGTGCGGCCTCTAGGAAAAAAAGACTAATTCATGCAGTCTGGACGCAATGTGAAAGGGATCTCCGTTCCTTAGAGTCGAGACTCATAACTAACCCATCGTTTAGACTGCTCCAACAGGTAGTCGATGTCAGGGCGAGGCTACGTGAACACTTACTGATGAATAGCGAAAAACTGCTCCGTTACTCTTGCAGACGCTTCTACGAATATGGCAATAAAGCCCACACCCTGTTGGCTAATCAACTGAGGGCCCAGGCAGCCGAAAACAGTCCATATGGAATAAAAGATGCTTCTGGGGAGATACAATACAATCCAACAAAAGTAGCTCAACTGTTTGAAGATTTTTATAGCAATCTCTACACGCTTCCCCCTAGATTGCCCAGAAATCCAGAGAGTTGTGGTCCATGATTCCTACTCGGAATGGTCACCAGTTATGAGTGGTGTACCTCAGGTTTCTGTGCTTGGCCCACTACTATTTAATATATTTATTAATGATATAGAGGTAGAAATTAATAGCACTGTGTCTATTTTTGCAGATGACACCAAACTGTGTAGTGTAATACAGTCTACGGAGGATGTTCATAGGCTGCAGGGTGACTTGGACAAACTGAATGCTTGGTCATCCACTTGGCAAATGAGGTTTAATGTGGATAAATGTAAGGTTATGCACCTGGGGGCCAATAATCCAAAGGCAAAATATGTCCTTGGGGGAGTAAATCTGGGAGAGTCCCTTGTTGAGAAGGACCTGGGGGTACAAGTAGATCATAAATTGAATAACAGCATGCAATGTCAATCAGCTGCCTCTAAAGCCAGTAGGATCTTGTCATGTATCAAAAGTGGTATTGACTCTCGTGATAGGGATGTAATATTACCACTATACAAGGCACTGGTTCGGCCTCACCTGGAATATGCTGTCCAGTTCTGGGCACCGGTCCATAAAAAGGAGGCTCTGGAGCTGGAGAGGGTTCAACGTAGAGCCACAAAAATGATAAGGGGTATGGAGGGTCTTAGTTATGAGGAAAGATTGAAACAACTAGATTTATTTAGTCTGGAAAAGAGACAACTACGAGGGGACATAATTAATTTATATAAATATATGAATGGTCCATACAAAAAATATGGTGGTAAGTTGTTTCAGATTAAATAAAATCTAAAGACGAGGGGGCACTGTCTCCGTTTGGAGAAATCAAGGTTTAATCACCGGAGGCGACAGGGCTTTTTTACTATGAGAACTGTCAATCTGTGGAATAGCCTGCCTCAGGCGCTGGTCACAGCAGGGCCAGCGGAGAGCTTCAAGAAGGGTCTATATGCCTTTTTACACCTAAATAACATTGATTGTCATGTTATATAGAATAGTTTCACCTAAATCCCTTCCTCGTCCAATCCCTTGGTTGAACTTGATGGACAAGTGTCTTTTTTCAACCATATAAACTATGAAACTATGAAACTCATTCCTCAATGGAGAACCCATACCTGATACCATGCTAAGTTCATATATTATAGTACTGCCTAAACCTGGTAAGGATCCACTGGTCTGTGCTAGTTATAGATCAATAGGCCTTCTTAATTCAGACATGAAAATTTTTACTAAGCTGCTGGCAGATAGACTAAATACCTGGCTCCCGCTGCTAGTCCATAAGGACCAAGTGGGCTTTGTCAGGTTTCGACAGGCTGGAGACAATACGAGAAGAGCGGCTGACCTCTTGGAAGTTATTAGACACCACAGGAAACAGGCACTATTTCTTAGCCTTGATGCCGAAAACGCATTTGATCGGCTGGACTGGACTTTCATGTTTGCCACTCTCCAACGTTTCGGACTAAGGGGCCCTTTCCTACAGGCCCTTCGTTCGCTGTACTCCACACCACATGCAATAGTGCATCTGCACCATGCCCACTCCTCTCCCTTCCCAATACAGAATGGCACACGCCAGGGTTGTCCGCTCTCCCCATTGCTGTATGTTTTGAGCATTGAACCAGGGGCGTTACTAGGGTAGCAAAAGATCCGGGGCACGGGCCCCAATGCATATGTACCTAATTTTCAGTAGTGTATCTTGTACATAACCCCCTTCATGTGTGGTTGTGCCTATAACAACTGTACCTAACAGCTACAGATAACACAGGAGAAATCCCTACCTATTACATCTATCACAAGGTGACGTGTAGTTGTTTCTCGATCTTCTCCTTTAGGCCCGGCATCACCACGTCTCCTCTTCAGCCACTGGTCACCCCTGGGGAGTTTACCACACAGAAATCTTATGTTCTTATGTTCCTTACTCCTCCCCTCTCCATATGAAGTCGTGCAGCCAGACTGTTCTTTCCAGAAAGATCTTTTTTCCAGCGATGGCACGGTGGCGCAAAAGTGTGCTCACCATACCGGGGACTCCTATGGCAGCTGTATGCCACCAAAAATGCCCCCTGTAATGTCCTTTGCAACCCCCTGTAATGTCCTCATAGCCCCCTTTCAAGTCCTCATAGCCCCCTTTCATATCTCCACAGCCTCCTTTCATATCCTCATAGCCCCCTTTCATATCCTCATAGCCCCCTTTCATATCCTCATAGCCCCCTTTCATGACCTACGCAGCCCCCTTTCATGTCCTCATAGCCCCTTTCATATCCTCATAGCCCCCTATCATATCCTCATAGCCCCCTATCATATCCTCATAGCCCCCTTTCATGTCCTCCACAGCCCCCTTCATATCCTCACAGCCCCCTTCATATCCTCATAGCCCCCTTTCAAGTCCTCATAGCCCCTTTCATATCCTCATAGCCCCCTTTTATGTCCTCCAGAGCCCCTTTCATATCCTCACAGCCCCCTTTCATATCCTCATAGACCCCTTTCAAGTCCTCATAGCCCCCTTTCAAGTCCTCATAGCCCCCTTTCATGACCTCCGCAGCCCCCTTTCATGTCCTCATAGCCCCCTTTCATATCCTCATAGCCCCCTTTCATATCCTCATAGCCCCCTTTCATGTCCTCCACAGCCCCCTTTCATATCTCCACAGCCCCCTTTCATATCTCCACAACCCCCTTTCATATCCTCATAGCCCCCTTTCATGTCCTCCAGAGCCCCCTTTCATATCCTCACAGCCCCCTTTCATATCCTCACAGCCCCTTTCATGTCCTCACAGCCCCTTTCATGTCCTCATAGCCCCTTTCCATGTCCTCATAGCCCCCTTCCATGTCCTCATAGCCCCCTTTCATGTCCTCATAGCCCCCTTTCATATCCTCACAGCCCCTTTCATGTCCTCACAGCCCCTTTCATGTCCTCATAGCCCCTTTCCATGTCCTCATAGCCCCCTTCCATGTCCTCATAGCCCCCTTTCATGTCCTCATAGCCCCCTTCCATGTCCTCATAGCCCTCTTTCATGTCCTCATAGCCCCCTTCCATGTCCTCATAGCCTCCTTTCATATCCTCATAGCCCCCTCTCGTGTCCTCCACAGTACCCTGTAATGTTGTCCACAGCCCCCCATTTCCTCATAGCCCCCATTAGCCCTCAGCCGCAGGTAACATGCCCCACAGCCCCCCCCCCCCACCACCACACACCACAGGAAACAGGCACTATTTCTTAGCCTTGATGCCGAAAACGCATTTGATCGGCTGGACTGGACTTTCATGTTTGCCACTCTCCAACGTTTCAGACTAAGGGGCCCTTTCCTACAGGCCCTTCGTTCGCTGTACTCCACACCACATGCAATAGTGCATCTGCACCATGCCCACTACTCTCCCTTCCCAATACAGAATGGCACACGCCAGGGTTGTCCGCTCTCCCCATTGCTGTATGTTTTGAGCATTGAACCAGGGGCGTTACTAGGGTAGCAAAAGATCCGGGGCACGGGCCCCAATGCATATGTACCTAATTTTCAGTAGTGTATCTTGTACATAACCCCCTTCATGTGTGGTTGTGCCTATAACAACTGTACCTAACAGCTACAGATAACACAGGAGAAATCCCTACCTATTACATCTATCACAAGGTGACGTGTAGTTGTTTCTCGATCTTCTCCTTTAGGCCCGGCATCACCACGTCTCCTCTTCAGCCACTGGTCACCCCTGGGGAGTTTACCACACAGAAATCTTATGTTCTTATGTTCCTTACTCCTCCCCTCTCCATATGAAGTCGTGCAGCCAGACTGCTCTTTCCAGAAAGATCTTTTTTCCAGCGATGGCACGGTGGCGCAAAAGTGTGCTCACCATACCGGGGACTCCTATGGCAGCTGTATGCCACCAAAAATGCCCCCTGTAATGTCCTCATAGCCCCCTTTCAAGTCCTCATAGCCCCCTTTCATGACCTCTGCAGCCCCCTTTCATATCTCCACAGCCCCCTTTCATATCCTCATAGCCCCCTTTCATATCCTCATAGCCCCCTTTCATGACCTACGCAGCCCCCTTTCATGTCCTCATAGCCCCTTTCATATCCTCATAGCCCCCTATCATATCCTCATAGCCCCCTTTCATGTCCTCCACAGCCCCCTTCATATCCTCACAGCCCCCTTCATATCCTCATAGCCCCCTTTCAAGTCCTCATAGCCCCTTTCATATCCTCATAGCCCCCTTTTATGTCCTCCAGAGCCCCTTTCATATCCTCACAGCCCCCTTTCATATCCTCATAGACCCCTTTCAAGTCCTCATAGCCCCCTTTCAAGTCCTCATAGCCCCCTTTCAAGTCCTCATAGCCCCCTTTCATGACCTCCGCAGCCCCCTTTCATGTCCTCATAGCCCCCTTTCATATCCTCATAGCCCCCTTTCATGTCCTCCACAGCCCCCTTTCATATCTCCACAACCCCCTTTCATATCCTCATAGCCCCCTTTCATGTCCTCCAGAGCCCCCTTTCATATCCTCACAGCCCCCTTCATATCCTCACAGCCCCTTTCATGTCCTCACAGCCCCTTTCATGTCCTCATAGCCCCTTTCCATGTCCTCATAGCCCCCTTCCATGTCCTCATAGCCCCCTTTCATGTCCTCATAGCCCTCTTTCATGTCCTCATAGCCCCCTTCCATGTCCTCATAGCCTCCTTTCATATCCTCATAGCCCCCTTTCGTGTCCTCCACAGTACCCTGTAATGTTGTCCACAGCCCCCCATTTCCTCATAGCCCCCATTAGCCCTCAGCCGCAGGTAACATGCCCCACAGCCCCCCCCCCCATTTCCTCATAACCCCCTGCAGTAGTCCCCACAGTCTCCTTAATGTTATTCACAGCCTCCAAGAAGTTCCCCCCAGCCCCCCTTGCCCCTTTCTATGTCCTCATAGCCTCCAGCCACAAGTTAATCCCCCCCCCCCCATACACACAGAATTAAAAAGACAAAACATACTCACCCGTGTCTTCCCTCTGGCTTCTTGCAGCGCAGAGGCGCGGTGACGTCATCACCCGGCGTCTCCTGCTCCCGGCAGCTGTAGTGAGCTGCTAGAAGCAGGAGACGCTGTGTGATCGCGTCTCCTGCTCTCTGCACTGGTGAATGGAGCTGACCGCTCCATTCACTACTACAGTGCTCATCGCTATCTACGTCCTGAGGACGTAGACAGCGATGAGAGTGGGGAAATCCCAGGGCACAGGTCAAAAGATCCAGGGCCCGTGCCTTTTGACCTAGCGATGCCCCTGATTGAACCATTAGCAGCATAGAAGGGCTAACCCGGACATATCCGGGATAATGGTGCGTAATACGCAATTTAAAATTTCTCTATTTGCAGACTATGTCCTGCTTACCCTATCCAACCCGGTATTGAGTCTTCCGAACTTGCACGAGACCCTACGGCAGTACAGCTGTATGTCCAGGTATAAAATTAACGAATCAAAGTCGGAAGCCCTCCCAATTAACTTACCCCTACAGGAGCTTGAGGCATTAAAATCGGCCTTTCCCTACACATGGAAGAACTCCTCTTTAAAATATCTGGGCATTAACTTAACCCCCTCCTATACTGCACTCTTTGGGGCTAATTTTACACCCCTGCTTCAGGAGATTCACCACCTTACACATATCACTACTAGGTCGCATTGCAGCGATAAAAATGACGGTCTTGTCTAAGATACTGTATTTGTTCGAAACTCTACCGGTTAAGATATCGCTGTCCTGGTTAACTAAACTATAGTCATGGTGCCTGGATTATGTCTGGAATGGGCGCAGGCATCGCATCCCGAAGTCAGTCATGACTGCAGGGACCTCCAATGGGGGACTTGCTTTTCCAGATCTGAAACTGTACTACTTTGCGACCCATCTCAGACATATAACCTCCTGGACCACGCTCCCTGCATATAACAGATGGACTGAAATAGAAAAATTGTGGTTAGCCCCATTCCACCCAGCCACATTAATTTGGGGCCCGTTCATGACGTGGCCCCCTCTACTCTTTTAGGCCCCATCCAGTTTACAAGAGAAATCTGGCTATAATGTAGGGTACAATTTCAATTATCCACTCTACGCTCCCCACTAACCCCTGTCCTCTTCACCCCACATCTCCTGGATAGTATATCCTCAGCAGGGTTAAAACCCTGGTTTAAGACTCGGAAATTACAAATTAAGGTCTTTATAGATGCCCACACAAGGCAGATTCTTCCATTCTCTACACTGGTGGATAGGCACCCTGAATTGATGGGAGGTCTATTTACCTATCAGCAAATTAGACGCTACATTACGGCTACCTTAGGCTCGGATCTAGCACCACGGCCTACCCCTTTTGAGCTGATTTGTGCTAGCAGCCCATCTAGTAAATGCCTAATCTCTAATATCTATGGACTCCTTAACACCCCAGGGACTCCGGACCAAGTGTCACACAAATATATGGATAAGTGGGAATCATGGGTGGGTACCAAATTCTCCAGGGCACAATGGGAAATTATTTGGTCCAGAGCAAGGAAAGCTTCTGTTAACATCCTCTACAAGGAAAACCAAATCAAAATCCTGATGAATTGGTATCACACACCAGAGTTGCTCCACAAATTCAACAATGATATCCTGAATGTGTGTTGGAGGTGTGGCGTGGCTGTGGGTTCTCTGATGCACATTTTTTGGAGTTGTCCTGTCATCCGATCTCATTGGAACTCAATTAGGCAACTAGTTATTGATTTACTAGGAATAGATATCCCTTTGGACCCTGCAGTACATCTACTCAATCTGATACCTGCCACCGTTAGGGGACCAAGCGCCAGACTGCTCCTTCATATACTCACAGCTGCCAAGTGCCTAATATCCCTGTTCTGGAAAAAGCCCCCTCCACCTTCTGCTGTAGACCTATACAATCGAATTAAAGACATACGATTGATGGAACATTTGACAGCGCAAATTAACAACCAGATGGATAAGTTTGGTTTGGTCCACCTGGGATAATTTTTGTATAACCTATATGCCCAGATAATATTGTCAGCTGCAATACTTGCCTTCCTTTTGTAATGCTCTAAGTAAAACGGGAATACTAGTCTTGGTTTACAATTCTGGTTTATTGATGTATTGAATTTTATATAACTTTGGTTGGTAATACGCTATTTCACATTCAGCATAAACTGGCAGTCCTCCTGCTGCGACAGGAGTGAAGACTCATCTGTGTGCCCTACTTAGGGCTACCTTATTTGTGAAAATTAACTTGTATAGGAAAAAATTTAAATAAATAAACAGTTGATCAAAAAAAAAATATTACACAATATCTATACACTTGACACATTTACACTGGGTTCGTAAAGTATGCAGACCGCTCATTGTTTTTTTTTTCTTATTAATGTATGCACCCCATCTTGAAAAAAACAGAAATGTAGATATTTTTGCTAATTTAACAAGAAAAACTGAAATATTACATGATCATAAGTATTCAGACCCTTTACTGTGACTCATATTTAACTCACATGCTGTCCATTTCCTTCTGATCCTCCTGGAAATGGTTCTACTCCTTCATTGGACTCCAGTTGAGTTTAATTAAACTAATTGGACTTGTTTAGCAAAGGTACACACCTGTCTATGTAAGACCACGCAGCTCACAGTGCATGTCATAGCACATTAAAATCATGAGGTGTAAGGAACTGCCCAAGGAGGTCAGGGACAGAATTGTGGCATGGCAATGATCTGGCCAATGTTACAAAAGAATTTCTGCAGCACTCAAGGTTCCTAAGAGAACAGTTGCCTCCAAAATCATTAAATGAAAGAATTTTGGGACTACCACAACGGTTTCTTGACCTGGCCATCCAGCTAAACTAAGAAATTCTGGTAAGTAAAGGTAAAGAAGAACACCAAGATCACTGTGGCTGAGCGCCAGAGATACAGTAGGGAGAAAGTTCGAGTTAGTCAACTAGTCACTGCAGCCCTCCACCGGTTGGGGTTAATTGCAGAGTGTGCCAACAGAAGCCTCTCCTTAGTGCCAGACATATTAAAGCCTGCATAGAGTTTGCAAAAAAACAGGACTCCCAGACTATTATAAATAATATTCTCTGGTCCGACGAAGATTGAACTTTTTGGTGTTAATTCTAAGTGGTAGTTGTGTAGAAAACCAGGCACTGCGTATCACCTGCTAAACACAATCCCAACAGAGAAACATGATGGAAGCATCATGTTATGTGTTTTATTTTTCCGCTGCAGGGACAGGACGACTGGTTGCAATTGAAGGAAAGATAAATGCAGCCAAGTATGTAGAGATCCTGGATAAAAACCACTTCCAGAGTTCTCTGGACCTCAGACTGGGAGAAAGGTTCACCTTCCAACAATGACCCTAAGCAAACAGCTAAAATAATAAAGCAGTGGCTTTAGAACAACTCTATGACCATTCTTGGTTGGCCCAGCCAGTTTGACGTCTTACTTACCTTGTTATTTTGCTCTGGTCACTCTTCTGGTTACCTTACCAAAAAATTTAAGGGGAGACAGCTAAAGAAGGGAAGGTGTGAGTGTAGTTGTGTACCGACAATTGACGTAATAGTACTGCATGGTGGGAGGTGCGTTGCCGCATTTTGCAGTACTATCACTGAACGGAGTCGGCTCTCGAAGCTGCGGGTGTCGGCTATATATGAAAGCTGCCACCTGCCTCTAACGCCCGCGATCGGAGTTTCCTCCAATCACAGGTGTTAACCCCTTACACACCGCGGTTGCGCTAGACCGCAGCATGTACAGAGTATTTCTTGTGAATCGGACACCCCCCGCAGCACTTACCGGGGGGGGGGGGGGGCCCGCTGCTTCTATCGCGACCCTCTTCCGGAGCCACGTCCTGACTTCTAGCAGGACCCGGCTGTAACAAACTGAGCATGCGCAGATGTATCTGTATTACACTGTGTTAGGTGAAGACACAGGGCAGATTTGAAAAAATGGGCCGTGTCAAGAAGGTGAAAAGTGACTTTGGCGTTAGGGGGTTAACACTTCACTTATTAAGAACTAATTAAAAATGGGGAATACAACCCCTAAATGTTCGAGGTAATAGTAAACAGTGTATTCCACGCTAAAAATTAAAGGGGTATTCCGGGAATATGAACGTCTGACACAAAAACCCTTGATGATGTAAATAAATGAATACAACAATACTCAATGTCATTAGTCACAAAACGGAGCTAAAATAATATGATTTTATGATTTACAAAATTTATGGCCTCTCTAAAGTAGGTGGAGTTATCACTAAGATGGCCGCCACTGGAAACTACAAGTTCCATGATCCTTTAGTTCTCAGTAACTCCTCCTACCACTTATGCTCTGCTAACAGTGATGATGTAACAGGTTTTCTTGCTCTGTTACCATAGTAATGATGTGTAACTGCCATCACCACAACACTGACCATACTGGATGCACTGCAACCAACCGACTACAGCCAAACGTAGTGGTGATCACATGACCCTGCCCAGGCAGGTACAGGACATGTGATGTGGACATGTGACCAGCGGCCATCTTCTTTTCTGCGACGGACCGCGCGGAGGAAATTAACGGACTGATTAAAGGGCCGGTAGCATTTTAATTCTCCATCATAGTCTATGTCACCAGCATTTTCTGCTAAGGGGAGCAAAATTTTAAATAACAACTAATTACACATTAGCTTATATTTTGAGTGCCCACTTGTATATGAATTATGCTTATTCCTGGAATACCCCTTTAAGTCACCACTGTAATACACGTACGTATATTCTTGTGTTGGAACAAAGGGCTAAGCAAATGTGTCCCCAAAAAATATTTTTAGATTATTTAATTTTATCAGCTTGCCCAGATATCTCCCCTATATCTTGTGAAGGGGAGGATTCCAATAGTGGAATAGGGAAAGGAAAGGGTTGTATGTGGTGATTTATTTATAACACAGCCAGCTTATCATTGTGTATGTATTGACACTTAGGTTTGCCACATTATTACACAGATCGTGCTGTTCAACTCCACACACATAAGCCTATTCCTTTATTTATATTATTTACAAACAAGGTTACATGTGGTGATTTAGTTTGTGATCTTGCCCACTTGTCCTTGTGTTTATATTGATATTTAGATTTGCAACATTGTAACATAGATCGTGCTGCTAGGCTTCACACACATAAGTCTGTTCACTTTTTTTCTGGCTGGTTGCAGCGTGTCTGTAGTGAAAATTTGTTATCCTCCTATGGGGCACAGCTCCAGTCTTGCTGCTGACTCAGTGGGGCACATTTACTTACCCGATCCAGTTGCGATCCAGCGGCGGGTTCTCCGACGCTGATTCAGGTTCAGCCGGGATTCACTAAGGTCCGTGCGCCGTTCACCAGGTGTCGCTGCTGCGCCGGGGTCCGCTGAAGTTCATCTGCTTTTTTCTGGTGTATGTGAGTGCTTGATCTTGCGACACAAATGGCTTTTTAAATTCTGCGGTTTTTCCGAATCCTTCGGGTTGTCCGGTGGCCACGCCACCGATTTCTGTCGCGCGAAAGTCGGCGCGTGCGCCACAATCCCGTGAAATACAGTGCAAAGCGGAAATATTCGGGAAAAACCCGACGGATTCGCGGCTGCGGACCCTTAGTAAATGTGCCCCAGTGTCTCTCTACAAAAGCACAGTCTATCTAGATTGCAGTGGTCGGGGGAGATTATTATTAGTCCTATGTAGCTTCTTGGCGTATGATTGTCTCAAATTTTTGCGCAAATATCGTTTTTGCAGATTTTTTTTGTGAGAAAAAAGGGCAACTTTAAAGTCACGCAATGGCAGAAAAAATACACCACAGAGTTTGCAACACCACATTTATCAAGTGAGAATTTTCAAAAGAATGCAAATTTAATCGCAAAAATACACCGCATAGGAGATTGTGTATGTGGGTCCATTGCTACTACTGAGGGAAGTTTTTGCTCAATTTTAAAGTTTTTGCTCAATTTTAGATATATTTTGAGATATCTGAGAATTTCATGTGCAAAAACATCGCAAAAAGGCAGAAATTGAGCAGATGTTAAACATATGTGCGACTGGTGCAGTCTATTCACAAAGAGCACACACAGCTGATCACATCAGAAGGCATTTAACACTGCACATACATCGGACTATAAATCCGACGGTTGGAAACCCCCATTATTTGGGGATTTACAAGAGACCAGAGTGGTGTGTAAAAATGTCTGACAAGGCTGAAAAGCTAAGTACACTTATGTGGCGATACGCGTGGGGCTTTGGCCCACACTACCCCCAGTTGCAAGCCAGAATTTAGGTAACATCAGCACACATTGGTGCTCTGATGTTTTCTCTGATCTCAGGCTATTTTAGCCCTTATCCTTTTCTTGCACCGATGCTTGCATGTGACTTAATTGTATACTTTGTATCTGCAACATTATTGTTATGGGGACAGTGTGGAGGGGTTCTATTTTTTAATCAAACCCTGATTGCGCACGTTTATGGGTACGTGCTTTTTAAGTGTTTTTAATGGTGTTTGTTTTTAATAAAATTGGTTATTTTTTGCTACACTTTGCATATTATGTGGACATTTTACACACCACTCTGGTCTCTTGTAAATCTATAAGTGTTTATGGTGTGGGTTCCATTGTTAATGGACCAAATGGTCGTACTTGCTACTACTTGACATATTGATTATCCATTATTTATGTACTTTTATTTTTTTAATATTTTTCATGTACTCATGATGAATAAGAATACTTATTGTTATTAACCCCTTAACGAGATGTGATGTAATACTACTCCACATGCATGGTGCGGGTGCATATTGCAACAAAGGCTTACTGGTAACACCCGTGGTCGGTGCTAGCACTGATCATGGGTGTATTCTTTCAGGGGATCAGATTGCCGCTCCCCGATGACGTCACGGGGAGCGGCAATCTGTCTTCATGACAGCCCCGGGTCTTCTGAGGGTCTTCGTGACCTATCTGTTACCACCCAGATGACTGTATTACTAGAGGGAGATGGGAGATCCGTAATAACGTCCAAGGCTATGTGAGTCCACAGGCAACTGGATATCGGCAATGGCAGGAGCAGACCTGCTGGCTTAATACGCGAAGACTTGTTAAGAGCACAGGAAGTACAGGAACTCACAAAATCTCAAATGTCCTTCTTGGCCACAAAGAAGAATCCAGCACCGGCAGGGGAAGACGACTTGCGGATGAATCTCTTCTGCAAATTCTCCTAGATTCAGACACAGATAACGGGTATACCCGACCTTGTGGAGGAGATGTATCCGGCAGCATGTCAATGGGGCAGTCATGGGGACGGTGCGGTAGAGGAATCTGCGCTTGCTTCTCAGAGAAAACATCTGCAAAGTCCTTATAAGAAGCGGGAAGATCTGTCAACGGCTTGGAGGAGTCTGGAGATTACATGGCGGGAACCGGATGGAGAGCCATGAGACAGTGAGAGTGGCACTCTGCTCCCCAACAAAAGATTTCCCCAGTCTGCTAGTCGAGCACTGGAGCGTGTTGCTGCAACCACAGGAGACCCAAAAGCACTGAGGACGTACAGTGGAGGAGCACATAAAACAACAGTCTCTCCTTGTGCAATTCCCCAATTTGCAGAAACAGAGGCTCCGTATGGTAGTGGACCGGGTTGTGGAGAATCTGTCCACTGACGGAAGAAATAACCAACAACTTTTCTAGGCGAACCACAGGAAAGTGAAGCTGGGAGACCAAGGCAGCATCCATTCCCTGCAGAGCCAGAGTCCAGGAAGGCTGAGACATGAACTGGGTTGCTTGTTTCAAACCTGAGAAGAACAGGTACTTTCAGACGAGGGGAAGCCTTGCTCTCACCTAGGGACGCTTCTCCCAAGAACCCTAGGCGTTGGCGGTTCTCCGGATGCTGTGGACAGACTAAACAAGCCTCAAGAAAGATCTCCGGACTTGCACAATAAAGGCAGAGATTCTCCTGTCTTCGTCTGGAATTACTTTGGGTGTCAGGTGAGCTCTATCTACCTGCATTGGTTCCTATGTAGCATACACTGCAGGTGGCAGCCATGGACTTTGAAAGACAGGAGCCAGATGGGAAAAACTTCGGGTCCTGGTTTGCAGCTGTTCCATACGTTGCTCTTCAGAATGCTCAGCAAAGCGGATATCAATCCGAGTGGCCAGAGAGATGAGACCACTCAGTGTAGATGGCAAGTCACGTGCAGACAGCGCGTCTTTAACTTGCTCCCTTTGTAAAGGTTGCAATCAGGGCTGCTTCGTTCGAGGCTAACTAAGAGGCCAGAACATGGAACTGAACCACGTAGTCACCAACGGATGAACCCCCTTGACGCAGGTTCAGTAGTAGCGAAGACGCCCGGGAAGGTTCCTCGAAGACAGACCGGAATTCAGCGAGGAACGTGGAGAGAGTAGCCGTTACTAGATCGTTCCTGTCCCAGAGGGGAATAGCCCATGCCAGGACTTTTCCGAAAAGGAGGCTGATCACAAAAGCCACCTTAGCCTGCTCTGTGGCGAACTGCGTAGGCATGAATTCGATATGTAGAGAGCACTGAGTAATGAAGCCCCTGCATAACTTAGCCTCACCGTCATATTTGGAGAGCATGGATAGACACAGCCAGGGTTCAGCAGGAGACAATGCAGCCGTAGTAATGGAAGGTACCACAGGTACTGGTCGCTGTTGCTGTAGAGCCAACAATTGTTGCAAAGCGGCAGTGACTTGTCCAAGTTGCTGTCCTTGGGCGGCAATCTGCTGAGACTGCTGGACCACTAAGGTGGTAAGATGAGCCAGTTCTGGAAGCGGAACTTTGACAGGGTCCATGGCCAGATCTTACTGTCTGGCTCCAGGGATAGTGGACCCACTGGACCACTGCGGACGATGATGTAAGCCGACACTTGGGACCGGAGTCTAAGTGGTACTCGGTTTTCACCAGAGCCTGCCGCAAAGTGGGTTGGACTTGCTACGGCGTGGTACCACCAGGTCTTTCCACAGGTGCGACTTTGTCCGCAGTGGCAGCCAAGGTGAGATATGGAGACGTTAGGCAGAATCATAGTCGGGGACAGGAAGGAGGTCAGGATGGGCAGCACGGAATCAGAGTCAGGGATGTAGCAAAAGGTCAAAGAATTTGTGATGGAGGGAGGAAGGCGCAGCTTGTACCCCACAGGATTGAGGCGCTTCAGTACCTCAAATGGACCCAGAAAAAAAGGACCAAGCTTATAGCTGGGTATCTTCAAAAGGATGTGCCTGGAAGACAGCCATACTTTGTCCCCTGGAGAGAAGACTGGAGTACATCTGCTCTTCTTGTCCGTCTGCATTTTGCTGCAGACAGATGCCCGAAGCAAAGATTGACGTTTTTGCTCCCGGATGGAACTGAGATCTCGGACCAATTCCTCCACGGCAGGAACATCAGACCTCTAAGCAACGTGGGAGAGGAGGACGAGGATGTTGTCCATATACGATAAAAAATGGAGCAGAGCCGGCAGATTCAAAGTCCAGCGAGTTGTAAGATAATTCCGCCCGGGGTAGCAGGGTGGACCAGTCGTCCTGTCTGGCAGAGACAAAATGGCAAAGATATCAGCCAAAGGTTTGACAACTCTCTCAACTTATCCATTGGTCTGCGGATGATACGCAGACGAGTAGTCCAGCTTCATTTGCAGCTGACTGCACAGGGATTGCCAGAAAAGGGAAACAAACTGGACCCCGCTGTTTGAGACACTGTGCAAGGGGAGTCCATGAAGCCGTAAGATGTGCAGGAAGAACAGGCTGGCAAGGCGTGGAGCTGACGGAAAACCTAGCTGAGGGACAAAGTGTGACATCTTTGAGAACCGGTTAGTTACCACCCATTACAGTATTACCCGAGGAAGATGGAAGATCGGTGATAAAGTCCAATGCCACATGAGTCCACAGGCAGCTGGGTATTGGTAATGGCAGAAGAAGACCAGCAGGTTTAAGATGAGATCAATATCTGAGAAAAATAATTTACTTGCGGACTCCAGTAATTATATCCGGAAAAGATATAGGTAAAAAATATCTTCACTTTATTGATATACGAACATGGAAAAGAATAAATAGGACATTTAAGAGACTGACGTATTTCAGACAAGTCCGTCCTTCGTCTTAGCCTAAAAACACTGACTTAATACCAGGTATATAAGGGAAAAAGAAAGGCATACCTCTATCCCACATATCTTGGCCTTACGCGCTATAGATTTCCATCTATGGAAATTTCTCTGATCCTCTAAGACATTGGGGCACATTGACTTACCCGTCCCTTTGATGCCGCCGATCCGGAATGTCCGCCGAGGATTCGGGATTGCCGTGATTCACTAAGATCGTGTGTCCAATTTCCTGCATGTGTCGCTTTCCCTGCTGAGGTCCGCCGGAGTTCACCTTCTTCTTCCTGGTGCATGTGAGTGCTGATCTTGCGACACAATTTGCTTTTTAAATTCCGTGGTTTGTCCGAATCAGTCGGGTTGTCCGACGTCCACGCCCCCGATTTGTGTTGCATGCAGGCCAGCACTGATGCGCCACAATCCGATCGCATGTGACAAAAACCCGGGGCAATTCAGGGCAAACCTGTAAAAAAATCGAGTAACCCAGCGGAAATGTGGCATTCGAACCCTTAGTAAATGTGCCCCATTATGTTCTAGATGTATTATTGTTTCTTCTTACGAATGATTTTTTTTATGTTTAATGGTCACTTCTATTTTCAATGTCAGGGTTGCCCCATGGGCTCAAAGTTTTCTCCCACCCTGGCCAATTTATATGTTGCATGGTTTGAGGAGGTACATGTGTATAATGACATCAATAATTTTGCCACACACATAACTTTGCTAGGACGTTATATTGCCGATTATCTTATTATATGGTCAGGCTCCCCAAACTAAATTTCATCAGTTATCTGAACAATAATCAGTTCAAACTCAGGTTCACTTACACCTTTTCCAAGTCGCATATCCAGGGGCGTCGCTAGGTCAAAATATTCGGGGCCTGTGCCCCGAAAGTCAGCTGTCCAGGGGGATTTCCCCACTCTCATCACTGTCCACGTCCTCAGGACGTAGATAGCGATGAGCACTGTAGTAGTGAACGGAGCGGTCAGCTCCATTTACCAGTGCAGGGAGCAGGAGACGCGATCAAACAGCATCTCCTGCTTCTAGCAGCTCACTACAGCTGCCGGGAGCAGGAGACGCCGGGTGATGACGTCACCGCGCCTCAGCGCTGCGAGATGCCGGAGGGAAGACACGGGTGAGTATGTTTTGTCTTTTTAATTCTGTGTGTATGGGGGGGGGATTACTTGTGGCTGGAGGCTATGAGGACATGGAAAGGGGCAAGGGGGGGCTGGGGGGAACTTTTTGGAGGCTGTGAATAACATTAAGGAGACTGTGGGGACTACTGCAAGGGGCTATGAGGAAATTGGGGGCTGTGGACAACATTACAGGGTACTGTGGAGGACATGAAAGGGGGCTATGAGGACATGAAAGGGGGCTATGAGGACATGAAAGGAGGCTATGAGGACATGAAAGGAGGCTATGAGGACATGAAAGGGGGCTATGAGGACATGAAAGGGGGCTATGAGGACATGAAAGGGGGCTATGAGGACATGAAAGGGGGCTATGAGGACAAGAAAGGGGGCTATGAGGACAAGAAAGGGGCTATGAGGACATGTAAGGGGGCTATGAGGATATGAAAGGGGCTATGAGGATATGAAAGGGGGCTATGAGGATATGAAAGGGGGCTATGAGGATATGAAAGGGGCTATGAGGATATGAAAGGGGGCTATGAGGACATGAAAGGGGGCTGCGGAGGTCATGAAAGGGGGCTATGAGGACTTGAAAGGAAGCTATGAGGATATGAAAGGGGCTATGAGGATATGAAAGGGGGCTATGAGGATATGAAAGGGGGCTATGAGGATATGAAAGGGGGCTATGAGGATATGAAAGGGGGCTGTGGAGATATGAAAGGGGGCTGCGGAGGTCATGAAAGGGGGCTATGAGGACTTGAAAGGGGGCTATGAGGACATTACAGGGAGTTGCAAAGGACATTACAGGGGGCATTTTTGGTGGCAAACAGCTGCCATAGGAGTCCCCGGTATGGTGAGCACACTTTTGCGCCACCGTGCCATCGCTGGAAAAAAGATCTTTCTGAAAAGAACAGTCTGGCTGCACGACTTCATATGGAGAGGGGAGGAGTAAGGAACATAAGAACATAAGATTTCTGTGTGGTAAACTCCCCAGGGGTGACCAGTGGCTGAAGAGGAGACGTGGTGATGCCGGGCCTAATGGAGAAGATCGAGAAACAACTACACGTCACCTTGTGATAGATGTAATAGGTAGGGATTTCTCCTGTGTTATCTGTAGCTGTTAGGTACAGTTGTTATAGGCACAACCTGTTAGGGTTGGGCAACACAGAAGACAGGGGATAGTGTGCCCTGAGCTTGCCCCAACCTCTGTCCCTTCCTATAGCCCCCCCATGCTAAACCGTGGGGCGACTACTTGAAGACTCGAAATACACTGGATAAGTGTGGGAAGGGAAACACAAACAGACTGACAAACATAAAACACAAAAGAATGGTAAACTAGTCGGAATCACAACGAGAGGGTACGTCAATATCAAAGTCAGAAGGCAAAACGTCAATGTCAAAAACTAGCCGAGGTCACAATGATTCAGATACAGATACAGATACAGAGCGAGTCACACCTAATGCAGCGAGCGAGTGCTGAAGGGTTTTCAAACACTGGCACAGGTGACTAGTGAAGCTGCAATTTATGCAGCCAGAGCTCCACCTCCAGAACCTGATAGTAGCTGGACAGCTTCTGGGAATTAACCCCTCATGGTGTAGAACAACCAGGCATCATGCAGAGGTACCACAAGTCCCAGCAGTTCTGAACTCCTAGACAGCGCAAGATCTTAGCAGCCGCTGCCCGGGACGAGAGGTGGAGTTTGCGTGGGGGTCGGAGAACGCTGCTGGCACCAGCAGAAGAACCAGAAGTCCCAGCATTCTCCCTAGCGACCCTGACACAACCACACATGAAGGGGGCTATGTACAAGATACATTACTGAAAATTTGGTACAAATGCATTGGGGCCCGTGCCCCGGATCTTTTGCTACCCTAGCAACGCCCCTGCGCATATCTCTTTTCTTGATCTCTGACAGAAGATGAGAGTCACTTAGTGTCTATAGATCTTTTTTCGCAAGCCTTTTTCAGGCAACACTGTACTTTTTGCCACCAGCCATCATCCTGCTCATGTCATATCTAATCTCCCCAAAGGAGAGTTTATTCGAGCTAAGCGCACTTGCTCCACACAAACCATCCAGCACTGCTGGAGTCCTGGGGAGGTGAGTGGAACAGCAGGAGCAGCGGAGAGGGGCAGGGGTGCGCGTGACCCGGTTGATGCGTCGCAGGAGCACCCGTGACATTAGCCCATTATTATTCCCACCATTTGTCAGCCCTCTAGTCCTTACTAGCCTCAATTTACAGCCATTTTGGGAGTTAAAATCTGGGTCCCTATTCACTTCAAAGGGGTTTGTGTACAGCTCAAAGTTTACCTTGATGTCTGGGGCCCGAACCAAATATTGTTGTGAAATTCAGATGAACTCATCAAACCGGAATTTTGTCCAATGAACTCATATCTAGTCACAACCATTGTAACAACTGTAATCACCCCAATACCACTATAGAAGAGTGATGAGGTAATAGACGGTGAACCAATAGCTCACCCTGAGGAATATATAAGATATACTTTTAGATAGGAAAGATTCAGGAAAGTCATTTAATTCATATTGGTAATGAATACATGTCCTATGTCATTCATTTAGTATTCAGGTCTGTGTTGAAGAAAAAGCACAAAGTTGCTTGATTGACTGAAGAAGCAGCCAATTAAGCCTCATCCTGCCCCTGAACAACAACAGGCATGTCCTAGGTATGTACAGTAGAAATGGCTGTGAAACGTCTGTTATTGGCTGGGTTGGACATTTGAAAGTGTGGTTACTGGACAGTGAAAATTGTGCAAACAAAAACCTAATGCAGAACACCTGTTATCAGTGAAAATTTCGTAAATTTCGAAGCTTTCGTACCTAGTTCAGAAAAGTTTAGTCCCTGGTCCTATTGTGAGCACACTTTATCCACAATATTTAAAAAAAATACTTATCCAAATGTACTTTAAATTGAACCCACTCCAACATAAATCCAAACCCAGGAAAAAGAGTGCATTTGGTCCATACACATTAATCCACTTCGATCCTTAAAGCAATCTGCTTTATCAATAATTAGAGATGAGTGAATGGATTCATTTAGAATTTCAGGAAAACTTGGATTCATCAAAAAACCGAAGTTTACAGCGATTTGTGGGAATGAATTTCGAATTGAAAATAGAAATTTTTTTTTTACCCCCTTTAGTGTCCCTCACTGTATGGTGGTAGTGTTCCTCACTGTGTGGCGGTAGTGTCCCTCACTGAATGGCGGTAGTGTTCCTCACTGTATGGCGGTAGTATACCTCACTGTATGGGGGTAATATCCCTCACTGTATGGCGGTAGTATTCCTCACTGTATGGCTGTATACTACACTGTATGGAGTTAATATTCCTCACTGTATGGTGGTAGTGCTCCTCACTGTATGGCGGTAGTGCTCCTCACTGAATGGCGGTAGTGTTCCTTACTGTATGGCTGTAGTGTTTCTCACTGTATGGGGGTAGTGTCCCTCACTGTATGGGGGTAATATCCCTCGCTGAATGGTGGTAGTGTTTCTCACTGTAGTGGGGTAGTGTCCCTCACGGTATGGAGGTAGTGTTCCTCACTGTATGGCGGTAGTGTTCCTCACTGAATGGGGGTAGTGTTCCTCATTGTATGGCGGTAGTATCCCTCACTGTATGGGGGTAATATCCCGCACTGTATGGAGTTAATATTCCTCACTGTATGGTGGTAGTGTCCCTCACTGTATGGCAGTAGTGCTCCTCACTGTATGGCAGTAGTGTTCCTCACTGTATGGCAGTAGTGTTCCTCACTGTATGGGGGTAGTGTCCCTCACTGTATGGGGGTAGTGTCCCTCACTGTATGGGGGTAGTGTCCCTCACTGTATGGGGGTAGTGTCCCTCACTGTATGACGGTATGTTCCTCACTGTATGGGGGTAGTGTTCCTCACTGTATGGCGGTAGTGTCCCTCACTGTATGGGGGTAGTGTCCCTCACTGTATGACGGTATGTTCCTCACTGTATGGGGGTAGTGTTCCTCACTGTATGGCGGTAGTGTCCCTCACTGTATGGGGGTAGTGTCCCTCACTGTATGGCTATAGTGTTCCTCACTGTATGGCGGTAGTGTTCCTCAGTGTATGGGGGAAGTGTTCCTCACTGTATGGCGGTAGTGTCCTTCACTGTATGGGGGTAGTGTCCCTCACTGTATGGCGGTAGTGTCCCTCACTGTATGGGGGTAGTGTCCCTCACTGTTTGGGGGTAGTGTCCCTCACTGTATGACGGTATGTTCCTCACTGTATGGGGGTAGTGTTCCTCACTGTATGGCGGTAGTGTCCCTCACTGTATGGGGGTAGTGTTCCTCACTGTATGGGGTTAATATTACTTACTGTTTGGGGGTAATGTCCGTCAATGTATGGTGGTTGTGTTTCTCACTGTATTGGGGTAGTGTCCCTCACTGTATGGCTATAGTGTTCCTCACTGTATGGCGGTAGAGTTCATCAGTGTATGGGGGAAGTGTTCCTCACTGTATGGCGGTAGTGTCCTTCACTGTATGGGGGTAGTGTCCCTCACTGTATGGCTTCATTAGGTTTTGCTTACATAGCCCACACTAGTTAGATCACTTCTTATTTATAGTTACGTTATCTGTTAAAAACCCAGATCTTAGCACCTAAGAAGCTATTTCATATAGAGTCTCCACCCACACAAATACGGCGCACCTACTTTCTTGGAAGTAGTACCCCCAGCGCACACAGGCGCACTTGCGCTGACTGCGTTGTGCACCCTCCAAAAGTGGGGGTCACGGCGCGTTAGTACTATGAACCACACCAAGCTGGTTCCTTTGCTTATTGTTTTTGCTTATGTTATTAATGTCGTGTACTTTCTCACTTATGTTTACTCATATGTTCCTATTGTTACCTTCCCTCTCCCACCTCTCCCATCCCCCACTTTCCTAGCTCTTTCCTTACCCCAGGTGGCTAGTTTTAGTATGGAGTCCTGGATCGAGCCCTCTAAAGAAGCACACTCTAGTCGTGAGTTTAGAAAAGGATGGCAACTATAACCATTACATCCTGGAACCTAAAGGGGTTGAACTCTCCTGGTAAGAGATCCCAGCTCTTTCTCCTGTTGCGACGCCTTAAAACTGAAGTGGTTTTCCTCCAAGAAACCCACTTTAAGGAAAATAAGATACCTAAGTTACCACTCTCACAGTACAACCAATGGTTTCATAGTAGTTCTCCCTCCGCAGCTTCCAGAGGTGTCTCAATTGGACTACATAAAGATATTCCATTTGTATTAAAAGATGTGTACAGAGACGCAGAAGGAAGGTTAGTCTTGGTGAAGGGGGCTATAGGGGGTGTTATATACATGCTGGTATCAGCATATGCCCCAAACAAAGGTCAGGCGCTTGAATGAAACCTTACTGGGCGATGAAGCTCTAGTGCGTGAGCTCCAAAATAAGATGGCTGATTCTTTTGCCGATAACACTAACTCAGGATTAGATCCAATAGCATTGTGGGAAGGTCAGAAAGTATTAGCTAGAGGTTGCCTTATGGAGATGGGGGCTAGAGTGAAGAAGAAAAGGAATGCATTGACTGAGGGTCTGCTCAAAAAAATATCGGAGTTGGAGAGCTTACAAAAACGCTCTAGGGCCTTGCAAGTGGAAGAAGACCTTCGCAAAGCAAGGGACCAACTGAAAGATGCACTTAACATCAAAGTAGCTAAAATATACCTTAGGGCAAAACATAGATTTTACGCTCATGGTGACAAGTGTAGTAGAACCATGTCTACCCTACTGAAAAAAGCTCAAGCGCGTACCTATATATCCACCATTCAGACACCACTGGGGGCTAAAGTGCAAAAAAAAGAAGATATAGCCGAAGTTTTTCACGGCTTTTATGCAGACCTTTACGACCTGAGGAAGCAGGAGACTGACCAAGCCAAAAGAGATAGGTTAGCGGACATTCAGGGTTTCCTAAGTAAAGTTCAACTACCACAGCTGTCTGAGCCAGACTGGGACTCCTTAACGAGACCGGTTACAGTGGAGGAACTGGAAAAAATTATCAACACAGTCCCCAGTGGGAAAAGTCCAGGCCCAGATGGGTTTACTATTCTTTACTACAAAAAGCTAAAAACGCTATTATTACCGCATCTAGCCAACGTATGCAATGCCCTCCTCCAGGTCATAAAGCACCTCCCTCAATGCTGGCAGCTCACATCACCATTTTGCATAAAGCAGACAAGGACCCGGAACAGCCAGGGAGCTATCGACCCATTTCGCTGCTCAACATTGACTTAAAAATCTGGGCCAAACTGTTAGCCCACAGATTGATGCCGTTGTTACCCCGACTCATTTTGGCAGATCAAGCAGGGTTCGTTAAAGGTAGAGAGGGAAAGGATAATGTGGCAAGATTATTAAAAGCAATACATTTTGCTAAAGCTCGCAAATCACCCCTCAACAGAGTCGACTCGGTGTTTATGAGAGAAACACTTTTGAAGTATAGCTTCCCCCCCAGATTCGTAGAGGCAATTTTTTCACTCTATAGCGAACCATCTGCGCGAATAAGAGTAAACGGGGTGCTTTCAGCACCTTTCTCTATTAAGAATGGAACAAGGCAAGGTTGTCCTTTGTCCCCTTCCTTGTTCATCCTGTGCCTAGAGGCACTAATTCAATTTGTGAGACAAGACCAGCGCATTCAAGGGATTAAACGAGGGCCCACCTCTTGTCAGCTAGCGGCCTTCACGGACGATCTAATATTTTTGGTCACGAATCCGGCAGAGGCATTACCAATATTATGTAGCCACTTCGATTACTTTAATCATCTAGTGAATTTTAAAGTTAATATGGGGAAATCGGAGATACTGAACATCTCTTTACCTGAGTCGCAGGCTCAAAAAATCAAACCAACCACACCCTTTATGTGGCAGAAAAATGCTATTACCTATTTAGGGGTGAAACTATCTAGTGACGTGGGCGCCCTGCATAAATTAAATTTCCAACCACTGATATCCAAGATAAAACAACTACTGACAGAATATAACCTCCCAAACATTTCCTGGATGGGTAGGAAGAATGTACTGAAAGCATACATGCTGCCTAAAATCTTATACCCCCTACTGATGCTTCCTATTACTGTACCTGGTAAATTCTTCAAGGAAGTTAGGAAATTATTCTCAACTTTTTTATGGCGTGGCAAACGTCCCAGACTGGCTCATACACTGTTAATGAGAAAAAAATGGACACTACTATTGGGCAGCTCAGGCGTCAAGAGTAGAGATGAGCGAACATGCTCGTCCGAGCTTGATGCTCGGTCGAGCATTAGGGTACTCGAAACTGCTCGTTGCTCGGACGAATACTTCGCCCGCTCGAGAAAATGGCAGCTCCCGCCGTTTTGCTTTTTGGCGGCCAGAAACAGAGCCAATCACAAGCCAGGAGACTCTGCACTCCACCCAGCATGACGTGGTACCCTTACACGTCGATAGCAGTGGTTGGCTGGCCAGATCAGGTGACCCTGGGATAGACTAGCCGCTGCCCGCGCTGCTCGGATCATTCTGTGTCTGGATGCCGCTAGGGAGAGAGCTGCTGCTGGTCAGGGAAAGCGTTAGGGTGTTCTATTAGCTTACTGTTAGGCAGGAGTGATTCTCAAAGAACCCAACAGCCCTTCTTAGGGCTACAATAACGTTCTACTTTTTTTATTTTAATTTGCATCTAGTACCATTTTGTGAGGAATTAGCAGGGGGACTTGCTACCGTTGTGTTTAGCTCTTAGTGGCACACATATCCATAGCAAAGACCGAAGTGGGAAAATTTAGTAGGGGTTGGATTTCAATTAGGCACTAACTCAGTGTCATCTCATCTGACAGTAGTGTGCTTTGATACTTGGCTAGAAAATAGCCATAGGAGAATACAAAGAGCTTACTTACGCATACAGTAGCGTTCTATATATTTGATTTCTGGTTGATCTGCTGGTGGCTGTACTTTCTGCAGTGCATGTACTAGCCAATTCTGAGCAATTTGTAGTGAGACTTGCGACCGCTGTGTTCTGCGCTTAGTGACGCACATATCCATAGCAAAGACCGAAGTGGGAAAATTTAGTAGGGGTTGGATTTCAATTAGGCACTAACTCAGTGTCATCTCATCTGACAGTAGTGTGCTTTGATACTTGGCTAGAAAATAGCCATAGGAGAATACAAAGAGCTTACTTACGCATACAGTAGCGTTCTATATATTTGATTTCTGGTTGATCTGCTGGTGGCTGTACTTTCTGCAGTGCATGTACTAGCCAATTCTGAGCAATTTGTAGTGAGACTTGCGACCGCTGTGTTCTGCGCTTAGTGACGCACATATCCATAGCAAAGACCGAAGTGGGAAAATTTAGTAGGGGTTGGATTTCAATTAGGCACTAACTCAGTGTCATCTCATCTGACAGTAGTGTGCTTTGATACTTGGCTAGAAAATAGCCATAGGAGAATACAAAGAGCTTACTTACGCATACAGTAGCGTTCTATATATTTGATTTCTGGTTGATCTGCTGGTGGCTGTACTTTCTGCAGTGCATGTACTAGCCAATTCTGAGCAATTTGTAGTGAGACTTGCGACCGCTGTGTTCTGCGCTTAGTGACGCACATATCCATAGCAAAGACCGAAGTGGGAAAATTTAGTAGGGGTTGGATTTCAATTAGGCACTAACTCAGTGTCATCTCATCTGACAGTAGTGTGCTTTGATACTTGGCTAGAAAATAGCCATAGGAGAATACAAAGAGCTTACTTACGCATACAGTAGCGTTCTATATATTTGATTTCTGGTTGATCTGCTGGTGGCTGTACTTTCTGCAGTGCATGTACTAGCCAATTCTGAGCAATTTGTAGTGAGACTTGCGACCGCTGTGTTCTGCGCTTAGTGACGCACATATCCATAGCAAAGACCGAAGTGGGAAAATTTAGTAGGGGTTGGATTTCAATTAGGCACTAACTCAGTGTCATCTCATCTGACAGTAGTGTGCTTTGATACTTGGCTAGAAAATAGCCATAGGAGAATACAAAGAGCTTACTTACGCATACAGTAGCGTTCTATATATTTGATTTCTGGTTGATCTGCTGGTGGCTGTACTTTCTGCAGTGCATGTACTAGCCAATTCTGAGCAATTTGTAGTGAGACTTGCGACCGCTGTGTTCTGCGCTTAGTGACGCACATATCCATAGCAAAGACCGAAGTGGGAAAATTTAGTAGGGGTTGGATTTCAATTAGGCACTAACTCAGTGTCATCTCATCTGACAGTAGTGTGCTTTGATACTTGGCTAGAAAATAGCCATAGGAGAATACAAAGAGCTTACTTACGCATACAGTAGCGTTCTATATATTTGATTTCTGGTTGATCTGCTGGTGGCTGTACTTTCTGCAGTGCATGTACTAGCCAATTCTGAGCAATTTGTAGTGAGACTTGCGACCGCTGTGTTCTGCGCTTAGTGACGCACATATCCATAGCAAAGACCGAAGTGGGAAAATTTAGTAGGGGTTGGATTTCAATTAGGCACTAACTCAGTGTCATCTCATCTGGCATAGTAGTGTGCTTTGATACTTGGCTAGAAAATAGCCATAGCAATAGGATAGCATTGTTTGGTTTTAAAAACTCAAAAAAAAACAAAAAACACAAAAAAAAAAAAAAACACACAAAAAAAAACAAAAAAAAGTAAAAAAAAAATAAAGTTATAACTCTCATTTTAAAAATGTTTAACCCGAGGGCTAGGGGTAGAGGACGAGGGCGGGGACGTGGGCGTCCAACTACTGCAGGGGTCAGAGGCCGTGGTCCTGGGCGGGGTAAGACACCACCTGCTGATGAGGGAGCAGGGGAACGCCGCAGAGCTACACTCCCTAGGTTCATGTCTGAAGTTACTGGGACTCGTGGTAGAGCACTGTTGAGGCCAGAACAGTGCGAACAGGTGATGTCGTGGATTGCTGACAATGCTTCGAGCAATTTGTCCACCACCAGTCAGTCTTCCACGCAGTCCACCCATGTCACCGAAATCGCCACTCCTCCAGCTCCTGCACCTCAGCCTCCTCCCCCCCAGTCTGCCCCCTCCCAGGAAAATTTGGCATTTGAACCGGCATACTCTGAGGAACTGTTTTCTGGACCCTTCCCACAGTCACAAACCACTTGTCCGGTTGCTGCTGAGCAATTTTCCGATGCCCAGGTTTTCCAACAGTCACAGTCTGTGGGTGATGATGACCTTCTTGACGTAGTGGAAGTGTGTAAAGAGGTGTCCGACGATGAGGAGACACGGTTGTCAGACAGTGGGGAAGTTGTTGTCAGGGCAGGAAGTCCGAGGGGGGAGCAGACTGAGGGATCGGAGGATGATGAGGTGACAGACCCAAGCTGGGTTGAGAGGCCGGGTGAACAGTGCTTCTGAGACGGAGGAGAGTCCTCGACCAGAACAGGTTGGAAGAGGCAGTGGTGGGGCCAGACGGAGAGGCAGGGCCAGAGCTGGTGCATCAGCGCCAAATGTGTCAACTAGTGAAGCTCCCGTGGCGAGGGCTCCTGCGGCGAGGGCTAGATCTTCAGAAGTCTGGAGGTTCTTTAAGGAAACACCGGATGACCGACGGACTGTGGTGTGCAACATTTGCCAAACCAGGCTCAGCAGGGGTTCCACCACTACTAGCTTAACTACCACCAGTATGCGCAGGCATATGAATGCTAAACACCCCACTCAGTGGCAACAAGCCCGTTCACCTCCGGCCGTGCACACCACTGCTCCTTCCCCTGTGTCAGCTGCTAGTCAGCCCCCTGCCCAGGACCCTGCCACAAAAACCCCATCGTCGCCTCCACGATCCTCCACAGCATCCACCAGCGTTCAGCTCTCCATACCCCAGACGCTGGAGCGGAAACGCAAATATAGTGCAACCCACCCGCACGCCCAAGCCCTTAATGTGCACATCTCCAGATTGCTTAGCCTGGAGATGCTGCCCTAAAGGCTAGTAGAGACCGAGGCCTTTCGCAACCTCATGGCGGCGGCCGCCCCTCGGTATTCGGTCCCCAGCCGCCACTACTTTTCCCGATGTGCCGTCCCAGCCCTGCACCAGCACGTGTCAGACAACATCATCCGTGCCCTGACCAACGCCGTTTCTGACAAGGTCCACCTGACCACGGACACGTGGACGAGTGCTGCCGGGCAGGGCCACTATATATCGCTGACGGCACATTGGGTTAACTTGGTGGAGGCTGGGACCGAGCCTGACACTGGGGCTGCTCATATACTGCCGACGCCGAGGATTGCGGGGCCTACCTCGGTCCAGGTGTTTCAGGCCTACTATGCCTCCTCCTCCTCCCACCCCTCCTCCACCTCCTCCTCCGAACTACCATCCGTGGGCACGGCGCCATCAGTCGGTAGCTCTAGGCACAGCAGCAGTGCCGTCGCTAAGCGACAGCAGGCGGTGCTCAAACTGCTGAGCCTAGGCGACAAAAGGCACACCGCCCAAGAGCTATTACAGGGCATCACGGCGCAGACTGATCTGTGGCTGGCACCGCTGAACCTCAAGCCGGGAATGGTTGTGTGTGACAACGGCCGTAACCTGGTGGCGGCTCTGCAACTCGGCAGACTGACACATGTGCCATGCCTGGCCCATGTGTTAAATCTGATAGTTCAGCGTTTCCTCAAGACATACCCCAATCTGTCTGATTTGCTCACGAAGGTGCGCCGCATCTGTGCGCATTTCAGGAAGTCCAGCCCAGATGCTGCCACTCTCAGGGCAGCGCAGCGCCGCCTCCAACTGCCCGCTCACCGACTGTTGTGCGACGTGCCCACGAGGTGGAATTCAACACTGACCATGTTATCCAGAGTTTACCAGCAGCGCAGAGCGATTGTAGACTGCCAGATGTCAACTTCCACCAGAACTGGTAGTCAGGTCAGTCAGCTTCCTCAAGTCTACAATGAGGAGTGGACGTGGATGTCTGATATCTGTCAGGTGCTGAGTAACTTTGAGGAGTCAACACAGATGGTCAGTGGCGATGCCGCCATCATCAGCCTCACCATCCCGCTGCTTGGCCTGTTGAAAAACTCTCTGGTCAGCATGAAGTCGGAAGCTTTGCGCTCGTCACAAGAGACAGGGGAAGAATATTCCCTTGTTGATAGCCAAAGCACCCTCAGGTCTGTTTCTCAGCGCATATCGGAGGAGGTGGAGGTGGAGGAGGATGAGGAGGAAGAGGAGGAGAATGTTGGTGAGACACAAGAGGGGACCATTGTTGAGTCCTTTACTGTTCAGCGTGTATGGGCAGAAGAAGAGGAGTTGGAGGAGTTGGAGGAGGAGGAAATGGACAGTCAGGCCAGTGAGGGGAGTGAATTCTTACGCGTTGGTACTCTGGCGCATATGGCAGATTTCATGCTAGGCTGCCTATCCCGTGACCCTCGCGTTCAAAGAATTTATTCCAGCACCGATTACTGGGTGTTCACTCTCCTGGACCCACGGTACAAGCAAAATCTTTCCATTCTCATCCCTGCAGAGGA
Organism: Engystomops pustulosus; assembly: GCF_040894005.1. Lineage (NCBI taxonomy): Eukaryota > Metazoa > Chordata > Amphibia > Anura > Leptodactylidae > Engystomops > Engystomops pustulosus. Next base: position 128,555,633 of record NC_092415.1, on the reverse strand, counting down.
AAGGAGTGTGAGAATGCATGAATACCAGCAGGCCCTGGTGCACAAGCTGAAACAGTATTTCCCTTCTGACAGCGCTAGCGGCAGAGTGCGTAGTTCTGCGGGACAAGTAGCGAGGGAGAGTAGGCGAGCAGGCAGCTTGTCCAGCACTGGCAAGGGTACGCTTTACAAGGCTTTTGCCAGCTTTATGTCACCCCAGCAAGACACTGTCACCTGTCCCCAGTCTCGGCAGAGTAGGGCTGATCTTTACAGAAAGATGGTGAGGGAGTACGTAGCTGACCATACCATCGTCCTAAATGATCACACAGCTCCCTACAACTACTGGGTTTCAAAGCTGGACATGTGGCACGAACTGGCGCTGTACGCCTTGGAGGTTCTTGCCTGCCCTGCCGCTAGCGTCTTGTCCGAGCGGGTTTTCAGTGCAGCTGGTGGCATCATCACCGATAAGCGTACACGCCTGTCGACTGACAGCGCTGACAGGCTGACGCTTATTAAAATGAATAAAGGCTGGATTTCTCAGAATTTCCAATCTCCACCAGGTGAAGGAAGCTCAACCTGAATAATTGATCCACTCCTCCTCCTCCTCATTTTCCTCCTTCTCCTCCTCTTTGTACAGTAAAGCAGAGGAAAATGGCTATTTTTTGACAGGGCCCACTGGCTCTTGCTATAGTACTTCATGCATTTAATTTTTCTGGAGGGCCACCTACCCGGTCCTCTGTTTGAAACAATTTTTGTGAGTGCCACATACAGGCACTCAATCTATTCCATTTTACTGCAGGGCCACCTACCTGCTCCTCTGGTTTGAAACATTTTTGGGACTGCCACATACAGGCACTCAATCTATTCCATTTTACTGGAGGGCCACCTACCTGCTCCTCTGGTTTGAAAAATTTTTGGGACTGCCACATACAGGCACTCAATCTATTCCATTTTACTGCAGGGCCACCTACCTGCTTCTCTGGTTTGAAACATTTTTGGGACTGCCACATACAGGCACTCAATCTATTCCATTTTACTGGAGGGCCACCTACCTGCTCCTCTGGTTTGAAAAATTTTTGGGACTGTCACATACAGGCACTCAATCTATTCCATTTTACTGCAGGGCCACCTACCTGCTCCTCTGGTTTGAAACATTTTTGGGACTGCCACATACAGGCACTCAATCTATTCCATTTTACTGCAGGGCCACCTACCTGCTCCTCTGGTTTGAAACATTTTTGGGACTGCCACATACAGGCACTCAATCTATTCCATTTTACTGCAGGGCCACCTACCTGCTCCTCTGGTTTGAAACATTTTTGGGACTGCCACATACAGGCACTCAATCTATTCCATTTTACTGGAGGGCCACCTACCTGCTCCTCTGGTTTGAAAAATTTTTGGGACTGCCACATACAGGCACTCAATCTATTCCATTTTACTGCAGGGCCACCTACCTGCTCCTCTGGTTTGAAACATTTTTGGGACTGCCACATACAGGCACTCAATCTATTCCATTTTACTGGAGGGCCACCTACCTGCTCCTCTGGTTTGAAAAATGTTTGGGACTGCCACATACAGGCACTATCCAAATTAAATTGTCTCCATAGCAGCCTCCACACGTTGTCTCCATTGCTACCTCCAAAAGTCGTCCATATAGCTGCCTCCATACATCGTCCCTTTATCAAACGAGGTGTGTCAGGCAGAAATTTGGGTTGTTTTCATGGATTACACATCAAAGTTGTTAACTTTGTCGCCACCCTGCTGTGTTATCCACAAAATATACTGGCAAACTTTTACCATTTAGGGATATTATTTCAGCGCTTCTTGCGCATCTGTTTACATTCCCCTCACCCGCCATATCCTAAACTTATAAGAACGCTACTACACTTGATCTTATACAAAAGGTTCTTAGAAGTGCTGTTTGGGGAGTAGCCTAGAGACAGGGGCTTGAATTGGCGAAAGCTCGCCTGGCAGCGGAGCGCCAGCTCCATGCGCATCATGCGCTTCTTGCGCATCTGTTTACATTCCCCTCACCCGCCATATCCCAAACTTATAAGAACGCTACTACACTTAACTTGGTGCAGGCTGGGACCGAGTCTGACCCTGGGGCTGGTCATATACTGCCGACGCAGAGAATTGCGGGGCCTACCTCGGTCCAGGTCTCAAAGGCCTACTATACCTCCTCCCACCCCTCCTCCACCTCCTCCTCCTCCGAATTACCATCCGTGGGCATGGCGCCATCAGTCGGTAGCTCTAGGCACAGCAGCAGTGCCATCGCTAAGCGACAGCAGGCGGTGCTGAAACTGCTGAGCCTAGGCGATAAAAGGCACACCGCCCAAGAGCTATTACAGGGCATTCCACATCAAAGTTGTTAACTTTGTCGCCACCCTGCTGTGTAATCCACAAAATATACTTGCAAACTTTTACCATTTAGGGATATTATTTCAGCGCTTCTTGCGCATCTGTTTACATTCCCCTCACCCGCCATATCCTAAACTTATAAGAACGCTACTACACTTGATCTTATACAAAAGGTTCTTAGAAGTGCTGTTTGGGGAGTAGCCTAGAGACAGGGGCTTGGATTGGCAAAAGCTCGCCTGGCTGCAGAGCGCCAGCTCCATCCCAAGATCCAACTAACATAGTTGCAGCACCTTTAATCTACTACTAGTTCACTGCCTCCATAATAATAATAATAATAATCTTTATTTATATAGCGCCATCATATTCCGTAGCGCTTTACAAATCATAGGAAACAAATACAAATGTATTGTAACAGAGCACAACATTTGTATGGAACAACAGGAGTGAGGTCCCTGCTCGCCAGAGCTTACGGTTTATGAAGATGATGGGGTAACACGAGGTAAAAGAATATTTAACGGTCAAGCCATTCTTCTTAGGGAATAGAACAAAATATAATAAATGGAATTGCTGTCGCTTGAACCACTCAGCCGTCATCTTATATACCAGGTCCAGGGTGAATGGGACTGCAGAGAAGTCTGGTGCCTGTTGGTTGCTGGATAACAGATGGGAGGACGACACAGGACGGGTTAGTAGAAGAGTTAAAACTTCATGCAGTTAATGAGTGTTATAGGCTTGCCTAAAGAAATGGGTTTTAAGAGCACGTTTGAAACTTTGGAGGTTAGGTATTAGTCTGATAGTCCAGGGCAGAGCATTCCATAGAATTGGTGCAGCTCTAGAGAAGTCTTGGAGACGCGAGTGGGAGGTCCGCACTAGGGTAGAGGTTAATCTAAGATCACTGGCGGATCTAAGAGCACGGGTTGGGCGATAGACTGAGATAAGAGAGGAGAGGTAGGGGGGTGCAGCATTATACAGAGCTTTATGGATGAGGGTTATTATTATTTTAAACTGTATTCGAAAGGAGACTGGCAGCCAGTGCAGCGACTGGCATGAACTGTAAGCATACATGGTCCCCTTATCAAACGAGCTGTGTCAGGCAGAATTTTGGGTTGTTTTCATGGCTTCCATGTTAACTTTGTCGCCACCCTGCTGTGTAATCCACAAAATATACTGGCAAACTTTTATCATGTACCGATATTATTTGAGCGCTTCTTGCTCACCTCCTTTGGTTCCTCTCTGACACCCATTGGTTTGAAGCCTGAGTCCAATTAGGGTATGTCGCCATGCCACTCTCTAGCCTGCTGCCGCTGCCTCTGCCTCTGCATGCCGTCCCCTATAGTGTCAGGGTCAATTATTGGATGTTTTACATGCTATCTAGCTTCATTCTGTCACTCTGTCATGGCCATGCTGTTGCCCATAATTTCGGCATAATGGTGCGATTAAGCAGCCTCAGAGGCATCCATGCATGCTGCCCCTGCTGTTTCCTGTCCATTTCCGTGGTGTTTCCATCCTTTTCTGAGGTTCCCAGGTGTTTGGCCAAGCTTCCCTGTGCAGAGCCTTGGTCCCCTTGAAAAATGCTCGAGTCTCCCATTGACTTCAATGGGGTTCGTTATTCGAGACGAGCACTCGAGCATCGGGAAAAGTTCGTCTCGAATAACGAGTACCCGAGCATTTTAGTGTTCGCTCATCTCTAGTCAAGAGGCATTGCACTGCGATCCTCGATCCAACAAGACACTTTTCACCCGGCACTGGGAAATAAGGAGAAGGCTTTGATATTAGTGGGGGCCTGGTTCCCTTCCCCCGTGGGGTCAAAACTTAGACAGTTTGGATAAGTTGACGAGACACATTCTCCAGATGTGGCACACAGTAAATAAGAAGTTTGATATTTCACCCTTCCCCTCACCCATGATGCCAGCTAATCTTCTTCCACTGATAGTCTCCAAGAACTGGGCGGACGCGCCATCATGGTGGACGGGATTCGGGGACCTCATATTAAAGGAACTCTTAGACTCTGCTGACTCAATAACAGATGATGATCTGCTGAATAGACTCCAGGGTAGAGGAAGTTTAGCGTTGGTAAAACTACAACTAAGATCAGCATGTAAAGTCTTCAGGAAAAAATATGGTAGTATTAGAGAACCAACCCCGGTAGAAGTGGCTCTAACCTTAGATACACACAAAGTTACTAAGGTCTCATTTTTCCATGATCTCCTTTTAAAGAAAAGAGCACCGAATTATCCTTTGTATATCTCAGCATGGGAGAAAGAGCTGGATCTCACCCTCTCAGACAAACAAAAGACTTGGGTACTCAAACACTCTTACGGATTCTCCAGGTGTGTTAGACTACAAGAGAACCACTACAAGCTACTAGCACGTTGGTATAAAACCCCAGAGGCACTGTACAACTGGGGGCTTCACCCAAATGGCCAGTGCTGGAGGTGTGGGAGTGAGCTGGGTTCTTATTCGCATGTTTGGTGGACTTGCTCCCTGATCAAGACCTTTTGGCTGGAAGTTCAGAGTAAAATTCACTCCTTAGGTATGACAGATGTAAAATTGTCTCTACCTCTGATTTGTCTGGGGTTGGCGCCAGATGGAGATAGGCTGTCAGGGAGTTCCCTTAGCACACATCTTATAGCAGCAGCAAAGGCCCTGATACCTCTCCACTGGCTGCAAACAAGTGCACCTTCCATTGCCATGTGGGAGGAAAAGGTAACACAGATATGCCGCATGGAAGAACTCACAAATTATTTGTAAAAACCTGGCGCCCATGGCTTGATTACAGAAAGTAAACCGGTATACTAAGACTTGATATAGACTCAGGTAGGGACTTTTATCTAAGTGAATATCAAATACACCTAACCGCGCTACAACCCAAAAACCTATTTCTAGCTAGAGTCAGAAACTCGTAGCACCCCTGTTTTTCCTTGTTTTTCCTACCCCCTCTCTTCCTCCCTCCCCAACTAAAACACCATTGCCTCTTCCAAGCATACATTCGCATTTTGTTGTATTAAGTTGTTTCTGTTATATTATTTGTTATATTACTTGTAAACTGTGCAACTCTTCAGCCTCTCATCAGGGGCGAAGTCATGCATTGTGGTATTGTTTGGACCTCTCCAGGTATCCATTGCACACACTCTATTATAATTATTACTACTAATGCGACACAATTTAGGAGAGCCCCAGCTTGTGGGTTGACGGAAGAAGCCTCTAAGAGGGGACTTGATAGGGTAAGCCAGCAATGCCTACCTATCGATTTAAAAAACAAAACTCTGTTGGTCTGAATAGGATTTATTTGCTTTTATTGAATTGTATAAACAGAGCAAATTGTGCCGCGAATTTTGTATTGTACAGCTATAATGGATGATTTGTTATGTCAAACTTTGTTAAAAAATTTTAATAAAAACAGAACTGATAAAAAAAAAAACCAGGGCAGATTTGAAAAATGGGACTGCGTCCTAAAGGCCAAAAGAGGCTGAGTCCCGTAGGGGTTAATGGCACATTCTCAGATTGGGTTGACATTACCAGTGGAGTGCCACAGAGGTCAGTATTAGGGCCACTTATTTTTCATATTTTTATTAATGACCTTGTAGTGGGGTTACACAGTCAAGTTTCAATACTTGCAAATTATACTAAGCTGCGTAAAGTAATAAATAGTGAGGTTGATTGTTTAGCATTACAACGGGATTTGTCGAAGCTTGAGGAGTGGGCAGAGAAATGGTTGATGAGGTTTTATGTAGATAATTGTAAAGTTATGCACTTGGGCCATGGAAACAAAAAGTATAATTATGTTCTAAACGGTCAATTACTTGGTAAAACTGGAGCGGAAAAGGACTTGGGAGTATTGGTGAATGGTAAACTTAATTTTAATGACCAGAGCCAGGCAGCTGCTGCTAAAGCAAATAAAATTATGGGATGTATCAAGAGAGGAATAGATTCTCATGATAAAGACATAGTTTTGCTCTTATACAAATCCCTGGTCAGACCACACATGGAATATTGTGTATAGTTTTGGGCACCAGTGTATAAAAAGGACATAATAGAACTGAAACGGGTGCAGAGGAGAGCAACCAGAATTATTCGGGAAATGGGGGACTAGAATACAAAAACAGATTACAAAATTTGGGATTATTAAGTTTAGAAAAAGACGGCTCAGGGGAGACATACCGTATATACTCGTGTATAAGCCGAGTTTTTCAGCACAAAAAATGTGCTGAAAAACCTCACTTCGGCTTATACACGAGTCAAGAAAAAAATAAAAAATGTAACACTCACCCTCCGGTGTCCCGATCTTCAGCGCGAGGCTCCCGATCCTCGGCGCGGTACCAGGAGGCGGCGGCTCCTCTTCTTTCTTCTGTAGCAGGCAGATCGCATCCATGCGATCTGCCGGCGGGCGCACAATAAGATGCAGCGGTGTCTCGGCTGATGACGTCATCAGCCGCGACAACGCGGTATCATAGTGCGCGCCCGCTGACAGATCGCATGGACGCGATCTGCCGGCTACAGAAGAAAGAAGAGAGAAGAGGAGCCGCTGCCGTCTGGTACCGCGCCAGGAGCGGGAGCCTAACGCTCAAGATCGGGACCCGCGCCAACGATCCGGACACCGGAGGGTGAGTATTATGTTTTTTATTTTTTTATACGCTTGGCAGGGGGCAGGCTGTATACTTTATAGGGGCAGGCTGTATACTTTATAGGGGCAGGCTGTATACTTTATGGGGCAGGCTGTATAATTTATAGGGCAGGCTGTATACCTTATGGGGGCAGGCTGTATACCTTATGGGGGCAGGCTGTATACTTTATAGGGGCAGGCTGTATACCTTATGGTGGCAGGCTGTATACCTTATGGAGGCAGGCTGTATACTTTATGGGGGCAGGCTGTATACTTTATGGGGGAAGGCTGTATACCTTTTGGGGACAGGCTGTATACCTTATGGGGGCTGGCTGTATACCTTATGGGGGCTGGCTGTATACCTCTTGGGGGCTGGCTGTATACAACATGGGGCTGGCTGTATACAACATGGGGACTGGCTGTATACAACATGAGGACTGGCTGTATACAACATGAGGACTGGCTGTATACTACATTGGGACTGGCTGTATACTACATGGGGACTGGCTGTATACTACACCCTCGGCTTATACTCAGCTTATAGGTTTTCCCAGTTTTTGGTGGTAAAATGAGGGGTCTCGGCTTATACTCGGGTCGGCTTATACTCGAGTATATACGGTAATTACAATGTACAAATACCTGAGCCGACACTACAAGGATCTCTCCAAAGATCTTTTTATACCAAGGCCTGTGACCAGGACAAGGGGGCATCCTCTACGGCTAGAGGAGAGGCGATTCTACCATCAACATAGACAAAGGTTCTTTACTGTAAGAGCAGTGAGACTATGGAACTTTCTGCCGCAGGGGGTTGTTATGATGGACACTATGGGGCACATTTACTTACCCGGTCCAGTCGCGATCCAGCGGCGCGTTCTCTGCTCTGGATTCGGGTCCGGCCGGGATTTATGAATGTAGTTCTTCCGCCGTCCACCAGGTGGCGCTGCTGCGCTGAAAGTCATCTCATCGCGCCGGAATGCACCACCTCGGACCAGGTGAAGGTAAGCGCTCCCCAAGCGACACTTTTTCGTTTTTTAAATGCGGCGGTTTTTCCGAATACGTCGGGTTTTCGTTCGGCCACGCCCCCGATTTCTGTCGCGCGCATGCCGGCGCCGATGCGCCACAATCCGATCGCGTGCGCCAAAATCCTGGGGCAATTCAGGTACAATCGGCGCAAATCGGAAATATTCGGGTAACACGTCGGGAAAACGCGAATCGGGCCCTTAGTAAATGACCCCCTATGTATGTGTTCAAGAGAGGCCTGGATGCCTTTCTGGAGAGAGGTTATGGGGATAAAACATTTACTTAATTCATAAAGATTGGACTTGATGGACGTGCGTCATTTTCCGGCCTCATATACTATGATACTATGGCTGTAGGGATACCAAATTTGTATAGGTTTTATAATGTTTTCATAAAAAATTTCAAAAAACCTCCTGTACAATTTTTTAAAAAAATTTTGCCAACTTCTGGCACTAATAACTTTTTTATAATTTACTGTACGGAGCTGTGAGTGATGTAATTTTTGCTACTTTTGATGCCATTTTCATTGCTATCATTTTAAAGACTGTATGACCTTTTGAACACTTTTTATTGAATTTTTATATTTTTCAAAATGGCAAAGAAGTGCCCTTTTCGACTTTGGGCGCTATTTTCTGTTAATGTGTTTATGATTTTTACTGTTTATTTATTTTAATGTCAGTTCTAGGGAAAGGGGGGTGATTAGAATTTTTGTGTTTTTTCTATTATGACTTTTTTGAAAACTTTTAAATCCTTTTAAAGCACCGACCTTGGGTGTTACCGGTGAGCCTTTCCTCAATATGCAGCAAAGACTTACCGGCTATGGAGAGGGCTCAGCCCATGAACCCTCTCCATGCACCCGCACCCGGCATGTGACGTACTGGAAACAAAATCCATCTGCAGCTGGAAGAAAAAAAGAGGGATGTCCACTACAACTTTCAAAAATATATGGATTAAATCTTTATTAAGTAAAAAAAAAAATTGGATTAAAAACATTATACTTATTATTTACAGATTTAGCTTATTCTCTCCCTTTACTTGCCCTCAGAGTCCGACCTCCTCCCCCCTTTTTTTTGGCAGCTTGTCTTTGTGATTTTGCACATAACTTTATCATTTATTAAATATTTATCTGGCACATAGGCACTTTACTTGGCATTAATGGTTTACTGTCGGCAGCACTCGGCGTTCTAAATACTGTAACGCTTTTCTCTTCTTCTCTATTTTAGGCGCATGCGCATTATATTGGTATGATTGTGTTTATCTGAAACTTGCCAACACATAACAGCCTGCTCATGCGCATAGTTTATTCTTTGATCGCACTCCCGGAAGTGACGTTTTGTCACTTCCGGTCTTTGGATATTGATCTAAGACCGGGTGGAACGCATAGCGTCACATCCGGCCACGTGATACGCACGCCGATTTAATTTTTCTATTGGACACAGCTGCTGGAGGTTGGACTCGTTTGGGGCCGGTCCAGGGCCAGTCTGACATCTGTGGGGCCGGAGTAAAAAAAAAAAAACATTAACTCACCTTGGTAAGGCTGGACACCGCGCTGAGGACCACAGGAATGAGAGGCCGTGCGCAGCGCTGCAGGGACTTCCCCCTGCTGTGCTTCTGCTGTCTGATGCCAGTGTCATCACGTGACCCGCCTCATGACGTCCCCCGCGCGGGCCGGCATCTCTCCCTGCTAGATTTGGAGGCCTGAGCACCTCTGTGAGCAGTCAGCTCACAGAGACCACACAGCCCACGCCCCCCCCCCCGCGATCGCCCCCCTCCCCCCTTTCTCTGGTTTGCAAGAAGGAGAAGGATGCAGGATGAAGATGGCAATGAGAAGAGAACTTACAGGGTAAGTGGCTGTATACATGGGAATGTATGGCTGGTGTGTATGCTACGTGGGAATGTATGGCTGGTGTGTATGCTACGTGGGAATGTATGGCTGGTGTGTATGCTACGTGGGAATGTATGGCTGGTGTGTATGCTACGTGGGAATGTATGGCTGGTGTGTATGCTACGTGGGAATGTATGGCTGGTGTGTATGCTACGTGGGAATGTATGGCTGGTGTGTATGCTACGTGGGAATGTATGGCTGGTGTGTATGCTACGTGGGAATGTATGGCTGGTGTGTATGCTACGTGGGAATGTATGGCTGATGTGTATGCTACGTGGGAATGTATGGCTGATGTGTATGCTACGTGGGAATGTATGGCTGGTGTGTATGCTACGTGGGACCGTATGGCTGGTGTGTATGCTACGTGGGAATGTATGGCTGGTGTATATGCTACGTGGGACCGTATGGCTGGTGTGTATGCTACGTGGGAATGTATGGCTGATGTGTATGCTACGTGGGAATGTATGGCTGATGTGTATGCTACGTGGGACCGTATGGCTGGTGTGTATGCTACGTGGGAATGTATGGCTGGTGTATATGCTACGTGGGACCGTATGGCTGGTGTGTATGCTACGTGGGAATGTATGGCTGATGTGTATGCTACGTGGGAATGTATGGCTGATGTGTATGCTACGTGGGACCGTATGGCTGGTGTGTATGCTACGTGGGAATGTATGGCTGGTGTATATGCTACGTGGGACCGTATGGCTGGTGTGTATGCTACGTGGGAATGTATGGCTGGTGTATATGCTACGTGGGACCGTATGGCTGGTGTGTATGCTACGTGGGAATGTATGGCTGGTGTGTATGCTACGTGGGACCGTATGGCTGGTGTGTATGCTACGTGGGAATGTATGGCTGGTGTGTATGCTACGTGGGAATGTATGGCTGGTGTGTATGCTACGTGGGAATGTATGGCTGGTGTGTATGCTACGTGGGAATGTGTGGCTGGTGTATATGCTACGTGGGACCGTATGGCTGGTGTGTATGCTACGTGGGACCGTATGGCTGGTGTGTATGCTACGTGGGAATGTATGGCTGGTGTGTATGCTACGTGGGAATGTATGGCTGGTGTGTATGCTACGTGGGACCATATGGCTGGTCTGTATGTTACATGGGACTGTATGGCTGGTGTGACTGAGGTGTATATTACATGTGAAACTGGGGCGAGGAGGCTGTATGTAGCTGTGTTGTATAGTAGTTTATAATAGTTATATTCTTGTACATAGGGGGCAGTATTATAGTAGTTATATTCTTGTACATAAGGGCAGTATTATAGTAGTTATATTCCTGTACATAGGGGGCAGTATTATAATAGTTATATTCTTGTACATAGGGGGCAGTATTATAGTAGTTCTATTCTTGTACATAGGGGGCAGTATTATAGTAGTTATATTCTTGTACATAGGGAGCAGTATTATAGTAGTTATATTCTTGTACATAAGGGGCAATATTATAGTAGTTATATTCTTGTACATAGGAGGCAGTATTATAGTAGTTCTATTCTTGTACATAGGGGGCAGTATTATAGTAGTTATATTCTTGTACATAGGGAGCAGTATTATAGTAGTTATATTCTTGTACATAAGGGGCAATATTATAGTAGTTATATTCTTGTACATAGGAGGCAGTATTATAGTAGTTATATTCTTGTACATAGGGAGCAGTATTATAGTAGTTATATTCTTGTACATAAGGGGCAATATTATAGTAGTTATATTCTTGTACATAGGAGGCAGTATTATAGTAGTTATATTCTTGTACATAGGAGGCAGTATTATAGTAGTTATATTCTTGTACATAGGGAGCAGTATTATAGTATTTATATTCTTGTACATAAGGGGCAATATTATAGTAGTTATATTCTTGTACATAGGGGGCAGTATTATAGTAGTTATATTCTTGTACATAGGGGGCAGTATTATAGTAGTTATATTCTTGTACATAGGGGGCAGTATTATAGTAGTTATATTCTTGTACATAGGGGGCAGTATTATAGTAGTTATATTCTTGTACATAAGGGGCAGTATTATAGTAGTTATATTCTTGTACATAGGGGGCAGTATTATAGTAGTTATATTCTTGTACATAGGAGGCAGTATTATAGTAGTTATAGTCCTGTACATAAGGGGCAGTATTATAGTAGTTATATTCTTGTACATAGGGGGCAGTATTATAGTAGTTATATTCTTGTACATAGGGGGCAGTATTATAGTAGTTATATTCTTGTACTTAGGGGGCAGTATTATAGTAGTTATATTCCTGTACATAGGGGGCAGTATTATAGTAGTTATATTCCTGTACATAGGGGGCAGTATTATAGTAGTTATATTCTTGTACATAGGGGACAGTATTATAGTAGTTATATTCTTGTACATAGGGGGCAGTATTATAGTAGTTCTATTCTTATACATAGGGGATAGTATTATAGTGGTTATATTCCTGTACATAGGGGGCAGTATTATAGTAGTTCTATTCTTGTACATAGGGGGCAGTATTATAGTAGTTATATTCCTGTACATAGGGGGGCAGTATTATAGTAGTTATATTCTTGTACATAGGGGGCAGTATTATAGTAGTTATATTCTTGTACATAGGGGAAGTATTATAGTAGTTACATTCTTGTACATAGGGGGCAGTATTATAGTAGTTATATTGTTGTACATAGGGGGCAGTATTATAGTAGTTATATTCTTGTACATAGGGGGCAGTATTATAGTAGTTATATTCTTGTACATAGGGGGCAGTATTATAGTAGTTATATTCTTGTACATAGGGGGCAGTATTATAGTAGTTATGTTCTTGTACATAGGGAGCAGTATTATAGTAGTTATTTTCTTGTACATAGGGAGCAGTATTATAGTAGTTATATTCTTGTACATAAGGGCAGTATTATAGTAGTTATATTCTTGTACATAGGGGCAGTATTATAGTAGTTATATTCTTGTACATAGGGGCAGTATTATAGTAGTTATATTCTTGTACATAGGGAGCAGTATTATAGTAGTTATATTCTTGTACATAGGGAGCAGTATTATAGTAGTTATATTCTTGTACATAGGGAGCAGTATTATAGTAGTTACATCGGAAAGTAGTTGTTTATCGGAGAAGGTATTGCAGTATTAAAAAAAGAAGCTTTATTCCTGTATAAGGAAGGTAGTATGAATTTCTTTCTCTGTGCTGTACATGTTTATTTAGACCATCTATAAACAGTTTGTAACTCCACACACATCACATGGCCACGCCTACTTGTTTTGACTCCGCCCACAGAATGGGGCCACTTTAACTGTTTTTTCCAGGGCCACTTTAAATTCCCAGTCCGCCCCTGATAATCGTCTTTCCCCCATTTGCACATTACCCCTGAGGAAGCCTGCATAGACAGGCGGAACGCGTGGGGATTGCTCTCTGCCCCCTCTATCTCCAAACTGGATACTTGAGATATTGAGGTAACTATGGCTCCATTGGAGACGATACACTAATTACATTTCTAACCACTTTTTTGTCTTACCTTTGATTATCTCTGATGCAGTCTAAGTAATTTATGCTTTTATGCCATTTATATCTCTTTGATGTACTTCTCGTAGATTTATTCATTATCCGGATAGTGGGGTCTGTTTAGCACTCATTTGGATGCTGTGCCATCAGCTCATAAAGCCTAGCCAACGCGTTAACAATCTGAGCACTTCATGCATAACCAGGCACCTCCAGAGTAAACATGAGTGGCAGTAGCTGAGACAACAAAAAAACCTTGAAACATCTAAGCCTCTTCCTGCTTCTTCAGTTGGCCTAGCCTATTCCATGGCCTCCCTAGCCAGAAGGCCACCTGTCTCCCTGCCAAGGAAGGATATGACACCACTTCCAACAACTACCAACCCCACCATCCCCAAGCCTGTCCACACCATCTGTTCAGCTCTCCATCCCCCAAATCATGGAGTTTGGCCACAGACAAGCTCAGGTCCCGAAAAAGAGAATTTCCGAATAGCTGACTTTGGAAATGATCCTACTCAGGAATACTATTATTCCTGACGTGCACCCTACAACTGCAGGGAGACACTCTGACCCACATTCTGGCCCTACCCAGGATTCCTGGACATCACACCTTGCCTCCAGTTGCCTCCGCTTCTTCCTATCCAGGTTTCTCATCCAGTCAGCACAGCACCCATAGCACCACTTTTAGCAAAGCCATGGGGAAACGGCAGCAGGCTGTGCTAAAACTGATCTGTCTGGGCAAAAGATCACACACCACCTGGGAACTGTGGCTAGGATCCAGGAGCAGACAGATGAGTAGTTACTGCTGCTGAACCTCAAGTCCTGCAAGGTGGTGTGCAAGAATGGCCCATCAACCTTCTGGAGCTTCTGCTTAAAGTGTGTGCCATGTGTTTTTCATTTTTGGCTTCAAACCCTGCTTCTGCTCACCATTCTGTTACTTTCCAATTTTTCAGTTTTGCATTCCTGAAACCCCAAATTTTAAATGGAAATTCAAATTTATAAATGTTTAAATTCACCCCCCCCATCCTTCTCCCTTCAACTCAACCCCTTTCCCTATCCCTGGATCCTCTACCCACCACTTGTTTTGTAACTGGAGTAAAGTTTTCGAGAAGACACTATTTAATCCGGTAGTGAACTTTCCCTTTTGCAGTTTTGGAATGTGGAAGATGTTGCCAACTGTCTATTGTATTGGATTTGTTTGTACATTGCACTGTTTTAAAAATTAATAAAAAGATTAATTCATTTAAAAACACAAATATTTTTAAATTGATACTTAAATATTCTATATAAGTGAATTACCGAATCATCTGAGATTTTCCATAAGTGTTGAATGAAGTCAGTGTCCAGAGTTAATAGACACAAACACGTTACAGTGCCCTGTGGTGCCCTCCAATCATTGTCTGCTAATTTTGAGCGCACTTCACCCATCTGAAAAAACTGGGGTCTGCCAATTACTATCATAGTTAACATTTTTAGGTCTTTCATCTTTTCCTGACTGGATCCAAGACTGGATCCATGGTGTTGAATGCACTTGAAAAGTCAGAGTATCCTTACAGAGGTCCCACTGTGTTCCAGGTGGGAGTAGGTTTTGTGCAGTAGGAGCAGCAGGGGCGTAACTTGAGGTGTGTAGAGGGTGCGGTCACACCCGGGTCCAAGAGGTTTAGGGGGCCCATAAGGTCTCACTTTCCCATATGAGAAGACTAGTACTATAAACCATACATTATAGTCGGGGGCCTGGCACAGACTTTGCACTGGGGCCCATCAGCTCCAAGTTACGCTACTGAAGAACAGTATTGTTTCGTCAACACCATTTTATCTTGGTAGGCAAACTAGAATGGGCCTTCCCTTTTCACACTGTCGGTGCAGTTTTATGTATTTATTAATATGACCGCTAATATCATTTTGGGTCTCCCATGGTAGGTTCCGTATAATCCTATCTTTGATTGTGGTTCGGTTAAATGAGGCCCAGAATGTTCTCCTCTCTGTACTTCCCTGTTTGTTTATGAATGCCAGACAGAGATTGATAATTTACCTAGCTAAAATGTTCTAAAATCAAATAAAATACTGGGAACAGCCAACATATAATGCACCATATGTGGATGAATAAGACCCCTATCTGTTCATGATGTCATTCCAGGTCCTGTGCACAATGCTCTATGCTTATGCATATATTTTCCATCCTGCCCAGTTGGCAGTCAGTCCACAGGGATTTCTTTTGTTTTTGATTATTTGGCTATATAGCTATGAAAAATAGTGTATGTCAGCTGAGAAACTATTATATTTTATTGTGAAATACAAAGTCTTCATCAACTCATATTGTATCATAAGTTTGGATTTACCTTATCCCCTGGGTATCCTGGCATTCCTCTAAGTCCAATACTGCCTTGAAGTCCATTCTCTCCCTATAACATATAAAAAAGATTATGTTAACAACAATAAAATAACAACAGACCTTAGCTAAACCACCGGACATAAGACTATGGGTGCAACGCAATCCCAGGCGCAATCCCCTAAAATGTCAGAAAACCCGACGGAAATGTGGCTGCAGGACCTTAGTAAATAAGTACCTATATGTTGCTTTACTCCATTTCAGGGCTGGATCTACATTGGCGCTCTTGGAGCACCAGTATTCTGGCTCACTGGTGCACCTGAGCCCCAGCTCAGCCAGATTGTAGATCAGGGCCAATGAATATAAACTCCCAAGGCCCCGTCTTCCTTCCCCGGATACTGAGCGGCAGAATGGCGTGAGCTCTGCATCACAGGTTGCGCAAGGTCAGAATTTAAGCAGAGGAGGTTCATTTGGCTGTGTCCGACCAGAGTTGTGTGTGGGAGCCTGAGGTTTTTGCCCTTCTTGTACTTTCTATCCCGCCTACCGCTGGCAACGCATTATATTTCTTGAAGAATTTTTTTAACCCCTTTTTCATTTCTGCTTATCTATTTTTCACTTCCCACCTTCAAAAAGCTAAAATATTTTTTAATTTTTCCATGTAAAGAGCTGTGCTTTATTTACTGAGTAACAAAATTCACTTCAATAACACAACATCTGCAGTGCACTGCAAAAAACACTGCATCTTACATGAATTGCAGAACAGATTTTTGTTTTTTTTGTTTTTTATCACATCTCAATTTAAAAAAACCCTGAGAAAAAAGTCTTAAAATAAAATATGATAAAAAATATAAAAAAAATAAGTCAAAGTTAAAAAATAAAAATGCAATGATCAATCACCCCTTCCAAACCGTGTACTGAGAAAAATTACAATTGCAGTAAAATTGATGCAAATACACTTTTGTTCGATTTTGGGCTTGGTTTTAAGGGCTTTCATTGGACGCCCCAAATGTAACATCTCATTTATTTTTTGGGTTAGTACGATCACAGGAATACTAAAATTATATAGGTTTTATTGTATTTTAATGCTTTTTTTAAATTAATCTTCTGTACAAAATAAATAATCTTCTGGCGCTAATAACTTTTTCATACTTCAGTGTACGGAGCTTTGTGTGGTGTAATTTTTTTGCTGGATGAGATGTTATTTTCTTTGCTACCATTTTGGGGACTGCAGACCTTTTGATCACTTTTTAGTAAATTTTTTATAGGTCGCAAAATGGCAAGAAAGTGGCATTGTGGACATTCTTGGCACAATTTTCCAGTTATTTCTGGGGTTCAACAACAGAAATAACTGTTATTATATTTTGAAAGATTAAACATTTTGGGACACAGTGGTACCTAAAATGTTTATGATTTTTACAGTTTATTTTTATATCGGTTCTAGGAAGAGGTTGATTTGAATTTTTTTTTTTTTATTAACTTTTTGATTTATTGCTATTTTTCAGACCCATTTGGGTACTTTAACCCAAACCTTGTATGGAGAAGACTTAGCCTGTGAGCCCTATCCATACATCCACAGCCATTGTTAAAGGGGTTGTCCGAGACTAACAAAAAAAAAGAAGTGGCTGGGTGTAGTCTGCAAAAAAAAATAAACTAGTACTTACCTCATCTCTCTATGCCATTCTCTCTCCATGCCGTGCCCCTGTTTCTCTATAAGAGAACAGAAGCTCCGGTCTTTCAGCTTCCAGGCACGCCAACCCATCACCTTGTCCCAGCTCCTGATAAAGCACTGGGACAGTGGTTGGGTGGGAATGCCCGGCTGCTCAGAAGCTGCAAGATCAGAGCTATTGTGCCCCTTTAAACAAACAGGGGCACGGCATGGAGAGAGTGTGGCGTGGGACACCAGGAGTGCCAGACAAGATAAGTACTTGGTAATTTATTTTGCAGCCCACCCCTGGCCACCTTCCTATTTTTTTAGTTGCCGTATATACTAGAGTATAAGCCGACCCGAGTATAAACAGAGACCCCTACTTTTAACATGAAAAAACCATATTGACTCTAGTATAAGCTGAGGATGGGAAAAGCATTAGTCACAGCCTCCCCAGTATATAGCCAGCAAGCCCCCTGTAGTATATAGCCTAACCCCTGTAGTATATAGCCTGCCATACTCCTGTAGTATATAGCCTGCCAGGCCCCTGTAGTATATAGCCTGCCAGTCCCCTGTAGTATATAGCCTGCCAGCCCCTGTAGTATATAGCCTGCCAGACCCTGTATTATATAGCCTGTCAGCCCACCCAGTATATAGCCTTCCAGACCCCCAGTATATAGCCTGCTAGAACCCCCAGTATATAGCCTGCCAGCCCCCTGTAGTATATAGCCTGCAGCCCCCTGTAGTATATAGCCTTCAGCCCCTGTAGTGTATAGCCTGCCATTACCAGTAGTATATAGCCTGCCAGCCCCTGTAGTATATAGCCTGTCAGCCCACCCAGTATATAGCCTGCCAGCCCCTGTAGTATTTAGCCTACCAGCCCCCTGTAGTATATAGCCTGCCAGCCCCCTGTAGTATATGGCCTGCCAGCCCCTGTAGTATGTAGCCTGCCAGTTCCCTGCAGTATATAGCTTCCCAGCCCCCTGTAGAATATAGCCTGCAGCCCCTGGAGTATATAGCCTGCTAGCCCCCCAATATATAGCCTGCAGCCCGCCTAGTATATAGCCTGCAGCCGCTGTATTGTATAGCCTGACAGCCCCTGTAGTATATAGCCTGACAGCCCCCAAGTATATAGCCTGCAGCCCCTGCACCCCCTGTATACAGCCTGCAGCCCCTGCCCACAACAATATAATGCCTATAGAAAAAAAACAAACAGTGTACTCACCTTCCAACGTCCTCTTCCATACAGCAATGCACCGGCATTGTCTCCGTGTCCCTGCGATGTCCATCGCAGGCACCATGACGTCAGCCGCTCTCACTGAAATCTTAATGTTTGCCGATGCCAGACCCTGTATTATATAGCCTGCCAGCCCACCCAGTATATAGCCTGCCAGACCCCCAGTATATAGCCTGCCAGAACCCCCCAGTATATAGCCTGCCACCCCCCTGTAGTATATAGCCTGCAGCCCCCTGTAGTATATAGCCTTCAGCCCCTGTAGTGTATAGCCTGCCATTACCAGTAGTATATAGCCTGCCAGCCCCAGTAGTATATAGCCTGTCAGCCCACCGAGTATATAGCCTGCCAGACCCCTCAGTATATAGCCTGCCAGCCCCTGTACTATATAGCCATATAGCCAGCAAGCCCTCCGTAGTATATAGCCTACCAGCCCACCCAGTATATAGCCTGCCAGACCTCCCAGTAAATAGCCTGTCAGCCCACCGAGTATATAGCCTGCCAGCCCTTGTAGTATATAGCCTGCCAGCCCCTGTAGTATTTTTCCTACCAGCCCCCTGTAGTATATAGCCTGCCAGCCCCCTGTAGTATATGGACTGCCACCCCCTGTAGCATGTAGCCTGCCAGTTCCCTGTAGTATATAGCCTTCCAGCCCCTGCAGTATATAGCTTCCCAGCCCCCTGTAGAATATAGCCTGCAGCCCCTGGAGTATATAGCCTGCCAGCCCCCAATATAGAGCCTGCAGCCGCCTAGTATATAGCCTGCAGCCTCTGTATTGTATAGCCTGACAGCCCCTGTAGTATATAGCCTGACAGCCCCCAAGTATATAGCCTGCAGCCCCTGCCCCCCCTGTATACAGCCTGCAGCCCCTGCCCACAACAATATAATGCCTATAGGAAAAAAACAAACAGTGTATTAACCTTCCAACGTCCTCTTCCATACAGCGATGCACCGGCATTGTCTCCATGTCCCTGCGATGTCCGTCGCAGGCACCATGACGTCAGCCGCTCTCGCTGAAATCTTAATGTTTGCCGATGCCGGCACACATAGTAGAACGTGATGGACAGTGTAGGGACACAAAGACGATGCCGGAGCATGTATAGTAGAGGACCTGCCGGGGTGAGTACACATTTTTTTTCTTGGACAAGTCTCGGACAACCCCTGTAATATTTTATTTTTAGTCACTTGTAGTGTACTGTAACTCATACAGTCTCAAGCTGCAGTAAATAAATATACAGTAATGTCACAGCACAGGGAGGTTAATACAGTTATTACACAGTGATGTCACAGCAAAGGGACGTTAATACCCCGGCCCCGGCTCCTGAAATCTCTGATTGCGGGTGTTAACCCCTAACACGCCGCGGCCGCGCTGACCGCGGCGTGCAAGGGGCATTTGAGAAGAATTGGATCCCCCCGCGGCGCTTACCGGGGGGGGTCCGCTGTTCCGATCACAGCCCCGGGACTGCCGGTGCCCGGGGCTGCGCGATCCTCCTTCCGGCTGTAACACACTGAGCATGCGCACTGTGTAAGGTGAAGAATAGCTTGAACAAGTGATCAGTGGATCGCTTGTTCAAGCTTACCTGTAAAAGTGATAAAACACAGTTAAAAACATTTAATAAAAACATTTTTTAATAAAAAGAATTAATTAAATACAGTTAAAGTCCCCTAAACACGAACATTCCCTATACTCATGCAATAAAGTGAAAAAAACACAAAATCGCCAAAAAAACCCACATATATTGTGGTGTCCATAACAATCCGTACAATAACTCAGAAACATTATTGGGCCCGCTCGGTGAACGCTGTTAAAACGAAATACGAAAAACTCGCCAAAAAAGTAAATTTTTCATAAAATCTCTTCACAAAAATGTTCTAAAAAGTGATCAAAAAAAGTTATGTGCGCCAAAATGGTATCAATTGAAAGGACAACTCAACACGTAAAAAATAAGCCCTCGCTCTGTCAACAAAAAAATATTAAAGTTACGTCTCCGAAAAGATGGCGATGCAAAAACAAATGAGATTTCCTCTATATTAGTTTTTATCCAGTAAAATTGTAAAAATAAATGAAACTGTATAAATGAGGTATCACCATAATCGTAATCACCTATAGAATAAAGATAATATAGTATTTTTAGTGAACAGTGTACAACCCCCAAAAAATACGAAAAAAAAGTAAACCAAAATTGACAATTTTCTTTTCACCCATGCATTCAAGAGTTAATAAAATCTCAATAAGCTAATGACCCACTAAAATGAAGTATTTGTAAAGTGCATCTCATGTTGCAAAAAATAAGCCCTTATATGTCCAAATTGCCAAAAAAATAAAGGATTGTATAGCCAATAAAAAGTGACAATGCATAATCTGCTCTGAATGGCGCAGCTTCCCTTTGATGCCCTGGTGTGCGCCCATACAGCAGGTTACCACCACATATGGGGTATTGTTATACGCAGGAGGGATTGGGTCTCAAATTTTGTGGAGCGTTTTGGTATTTTAGCTGCTGAGAATTTGTACATTTTTTTAAAAACACATTAATTTAGCCAAAAAAAATGTACTTTCAAAATTGTATCCGATTTTGTTTTAACACCTGTAAAACAATTAAAGGGTTAACAAACTTCATAAAAGTTGTTTTATGTACGTTGAGGGGTGTAGTTTCTATAATGGGGTAATTTATGGGGTTTTACTTTTATTTAGGCCTCTCTAAGTGATTTGAAACCTGAGCAGGTCCCTCAAAAGCAGGATTTTGCGTTTTTTATGAAAATGTGAAAAATCGCACCTAACGTTCAAAGGCCCATAACATCTTACAAAAATAAAAGTATGCATAAAAAACCATGCCCACATAAAGTAGACATTCGGTTAATGTTAGTTATTAAATTTTTTTTGCTGTTATGACTACGTGTGGAAAAAGTAGAATTTCTGATTTTCTCATAAATAAATGCAAAACATACCACCAAAATTTGTCAACTAACATGAAGTACAATGTGTCACGAGAAAACAATTCCAAAATCACTTGGATATGTTAAAGCGTTTCAATTTATAACCACTTATAGTGACACAGGGCAGATTTGAAAAAACGGGCCGTGTCAGGAAGGTGTAAAGTGGCTTCGGCGTTAAGGGGTTAAAATTTGTGTTGCAAGCCAAGCACTTACATGCACCAGGAAGAAGAAGATGAACTCCGGCGGACCTGGGCGAGGAGCGACACATGCAGGATATTGGGTGCAGGATTTACTTGGATCGCAGCACAGTGCATCATTGTCGGAGAGTCCAGATCAGGCATTGCAACTCGGACAGGTAAGTAAATGTGCCTCACTGTGTATTAACATCCCTGTGCTGTGACATCACTATGTATTTACCTCCTGTGCTGTGACATCACTGTGCATTAACCTCCCTTTACTGTGACATCACTGTCTTTTAACCTCCCTGTGCTGTAACATTACTGTGTTTTAACCTCCCTGTACTGTGTTATTACTGTGTTTTAACCTCCCTGTGCTGTGAAATCACTGTGTATTAAAGTACTACCAGGATGAAGGATTGTGTACAAAGTACACTGACATACTGGTATGTGTCCCCTCTGGTAGGATTTGCTCTTCTTTAATTTTCTTATTCCCTTGTTTTTAAGGAAAAATGCAGGAAAAGGAAATATGCAAATGAGTCAGAGCAGCTCTGTGCTTCATTCACACCTTTGGAGCCCGGAGCCCCTCACTTGCATAATTTAAAAAGCCTTTTGTTGTAAAACCCAGTGAAGAAGCTAAAAGAAGAGCAGATGGGGCACACACCAGTATGTCATCGTGCTTGGTTTACAATCCTTGATCCTGGTGGTAGATGTCCTGTAACCTCCCTGTGTGGTGACGTTATCATGTATTAACACCCTTGTACTGTGACGTCACTGTGTATTAATACCCTGTGCTGTGACATCACTGTCAATTTACCTCCCTGTGCTGTGTATAGTTACTTACATATAGTGTGTTCAGTTATTGGTTTGAGGCTATATATAATATATGTGGGGTGAACAGTTGTCTCTTGCGGTGTGAGGTGTAAGGGGTATATATGATATATGTAGGGGCACAGTATGGTCAGTTGTGGTGTGAGGAGTATATAGGATATGTGTGGGGAGCACAGTGTTGTCAGTTGTGGTGTGAGAGGTATATATGATATATATGAGGGCACAGTGTAGTCAGCTGTGGTGTGAGGGGTACATTTGATTTATGTGGGAGCACAGTGTTGTCAGTTATGGTGTGAGAGGTATATATGAGAGCACACGTGGTTAGTTGTGGTGTGAGTGGTATTTATGATATATGTGGGGGGCACAGTTTAGTTAGTTGTGGTGTGTGGGGTATATATGATGTATATGGGGGCCGAATGTGGTCAGTTGCAGTGTGAGTGGTATCAATGATATATGTGGGGGCACAGTGTGGTCAGTTGTAAGTTGTAATGTGAGGGGTATATATGATATATGTGAGGAACACCGTGTGGTCAGTTGTGATGTGAGGGGTATATATGGGAGCACAGTGTGGTCAGTTGTGGTGTGAGTGTTATATATGATATATGTGGGGGCACAGTGCAGATAGTTATTGTGTGAGGAATATATATGATATATGTGGGGGTCAGGTGTGAGGAGTATACAAACATGTCTGCGTTATAAACCCACATAGATGTTTCATGGCCAGAAGAAGTTGCCAGGAAGATCAGACAGAAGGAAAGACAACATAAGGACATCATCTGTAAGTGATTTGATTCTGATTTTGTACCTTGCCTTGGACACCACCACGGATAAAGTCGCACCTGTGGAGCAACCTGGTGGTACCATGCCGCAGCAAGTCCAATGCTTTGCAGCTGGGTCTAGTGAAAACCAGGTGCCACTTAGACTCCGTTCCCAGGTGTTGGCTTATGTCATCATCCGCGGTGTTCCAGTGGGTTCACATACTCTGTATTATTGGGCCTTCCTTGGTTGCAGCAACACGCTCCTGTGCTCAACTGGCAGTCTTGGGACATTCTTCGCTGGGGTCCTGGATGACAATCTCACTGCCTCATGGATCTCCACCCGGTCTCCTCCATGTCTTCTTCACTATCATCCATGCCTTTGGTGGGTCTTCCCACTGCTTATGTAGACTATGCTGGTGTCTTATTGGAGAAGCAAGTGGAGACTTTGCCACCACACTGTCCCTACGACTGCCCCATAGAGCTGCTCCCGGATACATGACCTCTGCGAGGTCAAGCTTACCCACTCTCTATGCCCAAAACTGGGGCTATATCAGCCTACAACAAGGAAAATTTGCAGAAGGGCTTCATTTGAAAGTCTTCTTCTCCTGCCGGTGCTGGATTCTTTTTTGTGGCCAAGAAAGTTGGCCCCTGCATTGACTGCCGTGGACCTAATAAAGGGGAAGAACCGTTATCCTTTACCCCTAATCACAGAACTCTTCGACCACCTCCTTGGACCCATAATCTTCACTAAATTGGACCTTCAGAGAGCTTATAATCTCATCTGCATCCATGAGGGCAATGAGTGGAAGACCCTTCAACATTTGGGATGGGCACTTCGAATATCTGGTCATGCCTTATGGACTGTGCAATGCGCCTGCAATGTTTCAGGAATTGTCAACGACATCTTCAGAGACTTGTGTCGTTGTCTACTTGGACGATATCCTGGTGTTCTCTTCTGATCTGGTGTCTCATTTGGTCCACGTATGACAAGTTCTCAGGTGCCTAAGGGCCAATTACCTATATGCCAAACTCTATAAGTGCCGATCCACCAGAAGAGCCTTCCATTCCTCAGATATATAATCTCCGACAGGGATCTACAGATGGATCCTACCAAGTTGTCTGCGTTACTCCAGCAACCTCGCCCAGTAGGACGTCGGGCAATACAGAGATTCCTGCGCTTTGCTAATTATTACCGGCAATTTATATCACATTTCTCCTCTCTAGTGTCTCTCATTGTAGTTTTAACAAAAAAAAAGAACGCTAATCCTAAGCTCTGGCCTCCGGCAGCTGAAGATGCGTTCTCCAAGCTAAAGTCTGTCTTTACCTCTGACTCTTTTCTCACATGGCCTGATACGGAGAAGCCATTCCAGGTGGAGGTAGATGCCTCCTCGGTGGGTGCTCGAGCTGTGCTCACCCAGAAAGGGCCCAAGGGCCAGACTCTCACCTGTGGATTCTTCTCTAAGGCTTTCTTTGCTTCGAAGAGCAATTATTCCATAGGAGACGGAGAACTACTGGCCATAAAACTTGCCCTGGAAGAATGGCACTATCTTCTGGAGGGAGCTCGCCACCAAGTCTGCGTATATACAGATTACAAGAACCTCATATCTCCAGACTGCTCAGCGCCTCAATCCACGTCAAGCTCGCTGGTCATTCTTTTCCTGTTTCAATTTCTTGATTTATTTTCGTCCTGCTGAAAAGAACATCAAGGCTGATTCACTCTCTCGTGCCTCTGACGTCATTGGGGAAGAACCGGCTCCTAGGGATGTCATTCCTCCTGAACGACTCCAGTGGACCTTCGGCACCTCTCTTCTGGCAAGACCTATGTCCGACCTACTCTTGGGAAAAGGATACTAACTTGGGGACATTGCTCTCCTGTGGCTCTGTCACCCTCATTGTGCGTTTCTACTGGTGGCCAGGTCTGGTCAAGGATGTATGTAATTTTGTGGGTTCCTGAACTTCCTGTGCCTGAAACAAGCCTTCTCATCTTAAACCAACTGGTCTTCTGCCGTTACCGATACCCAGCCACTCGTGGACTCACGTGGCCATGGATTTTATCATGGATCTTCCGTCTTCCTCTGGTAATACCATCATCTGGGTGGTAACAGAACAGGTCTCCAAGATGTCCCACTTTGTTTCTCTGCCAGGTCTGTCGTCAGCTTCTCGTCTTGCCAGCCTGTTCTTTCTTCACGTCTTACTGGATTAATGGACTAACTCTGCACATTGTCTCAGACTGTGGGGTCTGTGGGGTGTGTGCTCTGTGCGGTCAACTTAAAGTAAAACTGGACTTCTCTTTTGCGTACCCTCCGCAGACGAATGGACAAATAGAGAGAGTTAACCAGACTCTGGGCTGTTATCTCCGTCATTTTGTCTCTGCCTGACAATGAGGAAGATTGGTCCACTCTGTCTGCCTCTTTCTGTGCCTTATGATGTTCCTGTCATCGAAGAGTTGGCCCAGGATCTGAAGTCTATCTGGGAGCAGACCTGACTATCCTTACTGCAGGCATCTGCTCGAACCAAGACCCTGGCCTACAAAAGACACAGGTCTCCTCCGACCTTTGCTCCGGGAGACAAAGTGTGGCTGTCTTCCAATGTGTCCGGCTGAAAATCCCCAGAACCATGTGGCCTATAAGCTCCGTCTCCCTCCCTCCATGCGCATTCCAAACTCCATCCACATATCCTTTCTGAAGCCTGTCATCCTGAACCGCTTCTCCCGGCAGCTACCACCTCCTCCTTCTCTGACATCTATGAAGTAAAAGAGGTCCTGAAGGTGAAGTCGGTTAGAGGGAAGCGGTTCTTTCCTGACGACTGGAAGGGGTTGTGGCTGAAAGAGAGGTCTTGCCAACCCAATGACAACATCCTGGTTCGTGCTGTGTTTTAGAGGTTCCTCCAGACCAAGAACAGGGAGAGGCCTAAGGAGGGAAGAGGGTAATATCACAGCTGCCCCTGCAACCCATGTTCCGGTTCGCAGGCGCACCCGTGTGCCGAAGCTCTGCAGGTTAACTTACCATGCCGCGCTCCAGCGATTGTCTCCTCCTCTGGCATGCACATCCCCACCTCCAAGGGCGCACATGCAGCAGGCATCTAAGATTTAAAGGGCCAGCGCACCAATGATTGGTGCTGGCAGACCGCCTTCCCAGATAAAGGCCCCTTCCTGTGCCTGCTGCCGGATCTTTGTGCCTTGTGCCTTAGAGAAATATTGTTTCTGATGTCCCTTGTGTTTATGTTGAAATCCCGTTGTAACCTAGGCTCCGTTCCTGACTTCACTCCTTTGCTGCCACCCCTGACCTTCTGCTACATCCCTGACTCTGACCCTCTGCCTGACCAAGTCTCCGTACCTGCCTTCTTATTCTGTACCTTGCCTTGGCCACCACCACGGACAAAGCCGTGCCTGTGGAGAGGCCTGGTGGTACCATACCACAGCAAGTCAAACCCGCTTTGCAGCAGGCTCTGGTGAGAACAAGGTGGCATTTAGACTCCACTCTCAAGTGTTGGTTTACATCATTGTCCACTGTGGTCCAGTGGGTCCACAACCCCTGGTTCCTGACAATATTGTCCTTTGCACAGTGGTGTTTGTATAATAATAATATGGTGGTAAAGATCTTCAATAAATGGAGTTTATACTTTATTATTGGGATTACTGGTCTGTGTATAGAGTCTATTGTTCATTATCAGGATGTTGGTATTCTCTTAATGTTGTGGTAATGCTGTGGGTTGTCGTTTGGAGGGATCATTTGGAAATTGTTTGGTGTACTGGTAGTTTTATTTAGTAATGGTATGATGGTATCATTATTTGGTAACAGTATGGTGGGATTATTATTTGGTTTACCATGAACCAAAATTGGAATTGATTTAATTACGGTATTAATTTATGAACCAATCTAAAACTAAATATACCATGGTTTCTAATATTTCTAGCGCTTGGGCTGATATATGAAACAGTATAATTATGTGGTAACTTTCATATATATTGTTGTGGGAGGGGGCCCTGCATTGGCTATCGAGCCGTGGGTCCCATTCTGAATGAGGTGCTCCATTTTCCTTTTGTAAGATGGCATCTTTTATGTAACACAAAGTGGGAAACATGTCTTCTATAGAGTAATGATTTGCTTTGGTGGTTTGAGTAATGTTAACATCTGCATACTGGCTGTAAAAATAGTTATTGAATTTTCCGAAGGCAATGTTGGATTTAATGCAATTTTTAATGTTTTCTATACTGGGTGTCAGATATAGTGTGCAATGTCCAGATCCCAATAATGACAGAAACAAGATGAAAATTGTTTTCTGACATGTTTTTAAGCAGCAATATTGCTATTAGCCATTGCAAGGCAAGGTATAGGTATAGCTGGAAACATAAAAGAACACTTGCTAGATCAAGGAGAATTTGAATCCCAAACTTTTTGGCCCACATTTATTAAAGTGTAAACATGCAAACTGCTTGCCCATGTATTTATAAAATGTCTGCACCAGTATTGTGTCATGGCTGCACAATGCACCTCAAAATTCTGCACCTGAAGGTTATTACTGTGACTGTGTCGCATGTTCTATGTTAATGGTGCACCAGAAAAAAAGAACCAGATTAATCAAGACTGTGCTCCACTTTTGATCAATCTGGCGTACTCTGCACTCCAAAGTGTGCAGTTTGCACTACTTTTGACAAATGTGGTCCATTGTTTTAATTAGCCCTTTGCTTTTCCTTGTTTGCAATTTAAACATTAAAATTGTAGTTCACTAAACAAAAGGAAATTGCACACATATTTCATATTTGTCACAAGATAAGTATCACCACAATGCGCACAAAATCAAAGTGAAGGTATGCATCAA
Organism: Engystomops pustulosus; assembly: GCF_040894005.1. Taxonomy (NCBI): domain Eukaryota; kingdom Metazoa; phylum Chordata; class Amphibia; order Anura; family Leptodactylidae; genus Engystomops; species Engystomops pustulosus. The sequence goes on along the minus strand of NC_092415.1, from coordinate 128,527,568 downwards.
ACACAGGCATAAAAGGATGGGTCTCACCGATTTTTCGCTGTTGGAAAGGGTAGGAATTACTCTATGGAAAGCACTCTCACATGTGTGAATCTACAACACTGCTGAGAACTGACCCTATCCCCCCAATAAAATAGCTCCTGTGCAATTTCTCATCCTAGATGCAAAAATAAGACCTCACCAGCTCCCATTTATTATGACTAGTTTCTTGTGTAATAAATCACTGTCATCAGAGGACCAATTGATATTAAATGGATTTCCCACGAAAGAAAATTCTCACATCTCAATCCCTTAGTGATATTAACATAATCATTTTATGTTAATATGATCATTTTAATCCCTTACTTCACAATTCTACTCGATGTTATTGATTTTTGGCTCCTATCACTCCCTAGGGTGGTCAGTGCAAAATTCCAGGGTATGGGCTGGGACTCTCTAAACAAACACATTATGATCCATTTAGTTATGTGGGATGACAATGTGGTTGGATTATCAGGGTACAAGTGTATATAAAGTGAGAGATGAGACAGGTCAGAGTTGCATGAGAGTGGCTCTGCTACCTCTGCCTCCTGCCTCCCCTCCCCCTGGATCACTTATTTCCTCGTAGTTCACATATTCTCTCTGCTCACAATGGGGCACATTTACTTACCCGGCCCATTCGCGATCCAGCGGCGCATTCTCTGCACAGGATTCGGGTCCGGCCGGGATTTGTGAAGGTAGTTCCTCCGCCGTCCACCAGGTGGCGCTGCTGCGCTGAAAATCATCTCAACGCGCCGGAATGCACCACCTCGGACCAGGTGAAGGTAAGCGCTTCCCGAGCGACACTTTTTTCGTTTTTTAAATGCGGCGGTTTTTCCGAATACGTCGGGTTTTCGTTCGGCCACGCCTCCCGATTTCCGTCGCGCGCATGCCGGCGCCGATGCGCCACAATCCGATCGCGTGCGCCAAAAACCAGGGGCAATTCAGGTACAATCGGCGCAAATCGGAAATATTCGGGTAACACGTCGGGAAAACGCGAATCGGGCCCTTAGTAAATGACCCCCAATGTGTTGGCAGAAAGTGAATCCGTGTATGTGTCAGTGCGAATTCTGTGCAGTGGGCGTGGCTACAGGCACAGAGCAGAAAGACACATAAACTCAGCAACCAAGGCTGTCACACAGAAATCCAAGATGGTGGCCTGACCCTAAATCAGAAGTTACAGGGTCGGGTCTAGGGGCAACTGAAATGGTGTATAGCAGGACTGATAGAGACAGTTTGGAATTAAATCTGTGAAGTGCTGTATTTTTGTATAATATACAAAATATAAATATATTGTATAATACATATAAGAAACTTGTCTTCATGGGAATACCCCTTTAAAAGAAATCTACCATGTGATTTGATGCATTATGAAGCAAACATACCTTGAGAATGCTGTAGCTAAACTGATGCAGAATCATATCTTGGTTATTCCCTATGCTGCGTGGTTTTTCTGATAAAACAATTATAAAATTATGATAATGAAGCTGTCTTGCTTCTGTCTCTGGCTTAGTGCATCACCTAGCACATTAGTAATTCACTGCTTCACAGGATGATGTAATCCCTGGGTTGTGCCTGAAGGCAGAATAATCAATTGCTGCACCATCCCCCAGCTGCTGTGTATGAGTCATCCAGCTCAGGTTGATTAGTCATGTCTTGACTAGGCTCCATGTGTAATACAAGCTTTGTGTGTAATTTGTTTATGTCAGTCAGCCTGACCCAGCTTTCCCAAGGTCCTGAATGTTATAATTGTTTTTTTCAGAAAAACCCAAATCAGGGATTAAAATACAGAACTTTTTTTTTTTTTAAATACAGAACTTTTTTTTTTTTTTTTTCTTGTTTATTTGCTTGGGGAAGCAAAAAAATTTTTTTGTTTGTTTTTACATATCTTTGTATTTAAAACCTTTATTTTTCTTATAAACAGATACCTGAAGTTTTGCTCTAAATAGCTTTAAAAACTAAAATCTTAAAAAAAAAACTTTCCAACGTTGCTGACGTGTAATAATATCTTTAACAAAATCTTTATAGATGTAACTTGTATTAATATTCACTTCTAACAACTGGCGAAGAAGAGGGGGCAACAGGAAAAAAGTTTAAACATTCGCTTGTTTACTGCCGTTTATGCCTATAATTAAACATTTTTGGGTTTTGTTTTTAATATTTGAGATATTCGATTCTAAAAAAAAAAAGTTGTCAATTTGGTTCGTAGTTCTAATATTTTGATCTGACAATTTGCAAATTCTGAAGACCTGATGATGATGATGAAGGTGGTGCTGTCCAACATGTCGTTATTTAGATTGGTGATTTCATGTAAAACCGCCATCCCCTCCCTCTTCTAGACGCGCCATCTTGGGTGGTCTTTGAAAGATTGGGGGGGCAGCGGTTCACAATTGGCTTTGTTCTCTATATTGATTCTCTTGATGATATTATAACATGCTGACAGTCTCAAAAGAAAAATTCATCAATGTCTCTTGTTTTTTGCTTAAATTAAACTATATATTGGGCTGCGCCCAGGTTGATATAGTAGCCTTTAACATGGCAAGCTGTTTGGAATAAGCTTCAGAAAATAAAAAGTCAATGGCCATTCTAAGCTGAATGTGCCTGCTCTCGTCAGATCGCAGCAACAATGCAGCTTAAGGCTTGTCAAGTACCAGCATGGGAGACTGGCTGGGAATCCCGAGTTCCGTTGACCTAGCTCGCTCAGTTTTGGCTTGTGATTTCAAGTGGCTAGTGAACTTAAGTGAGTTGAAAAAAGCGGAGTTTGAAAAAGAGAAGTCCACAGAACTGTAAGTAACCTACATTTTATATCTCTTGATTTATATACTTATCACTGTTTTGTTACTAGGATATGGCTAGCAAGATTGGTGGTATGCTCCAATGCACACTCTGCCGCATGTATACACTGCTGGAGCAAGAGTTCAAGGGTGAATACCGCTGTGACAGATGTGCCCATATTTTTCTACTGGAAGCTCGTGTTAGAGATCTGGAGGAAGATATTGCACGGCTGCGAGCAATTGACAATCTTGAGAGGAGTATGCTGCTCACTGAGCAAGCAATAAGCGGGGTAGAAGTGGAGGGTGGAGAGGAAAGCCAGCAGGGCCAGGTGGGTAGCTGGGTTACTGTAACTAGAGGGGGTAGGAAGGGGTCAAAGAAAAGGAAGGCCAACTCTGACTCTGAACATCCAAGCAAAATTGCAAAATTGCGCAATGATGTAAGGACGTCAGTGTCAGAAATGGCAGCCCTAGCGGATCCTGCTCTCCCTCACAGCCGGGGGAGCAGACCAGCTAGTAGTAGGGTGGATGGGAGTGCAGGTAAGCCAAGGCAGCTAGTGGTTGTAGGGGACTCTATAATCAGGAAGACGGATAGAACAATTTGTCGCCAAGACCGCCTCAACCGAATGGTTTGCTGTCTCCCTGGTGCCAGGGTTCGGCATGTGGTGGAAAGGGTGGATAAATTACTGGGAGGGGCTGGGGATGACCCAGCTGTCGTGGTCCATGTTGGTACCAATGACAGAATAGATGGTAGGTGGAGGAGCCTGAAGAATAATTTTAAAGAACTAGGTTCAAAGCTTAAGGAAAGGACCTCCAAGGTAGTATTCTCCGGAATCCTACCTGTGCCATGCGCTACACAGAGCAGACAGCGGGAGCTCAGGGAGTTAAATGCATGGCTCAGATCCTGGTGTAGAGCAGAGGGATTTGGGTTCCTAGAGCATTGGGCTGACTTTTCACTGGGGTACAAGCTGTTTTCTGCAGATAACTTGCACCTAAGTGGAAGGGGGGCTGCTGTGCTGGGGGAGAAGATCCTAGCAGGGGTGGCGGAGTATTTAAACTAGGCTCGGGGGAGGAGGAAAAGGAAGACACTGAAGGGGTAGACAGGTCAGAGAGGGGGCAGGTTATGTTGGTGGGTGGTGATGTGGGCTGTGTATGGGGGCCTAAGGCAGTGGATAAGGAGATCCACAAGTTGCAGAACAGTGGTGAGGATATATGTGCCAGTAAAATTACTTTAAATCAGATAAATAACTGTGGAAAATTAAATTGTATGTTCACAAATGCCAGAAGTATCACAGGCAAAATGGGCGAGCTTGAGGCTCTGATATTAGAGGAACAGTTAGATGTTGTTGGTGTAGCAGAGACATGGCTCGATGCATCGCATGATTGGGTTGTTAATATTCAAGGTTTTACACTCTTTCGGAAAGACAGGGCAAATAGGAGGGGAGGTGGTGTATGTCTGTATGTCAGAAGAGACTTAAAAGCGATTGTGAATGAGTCAGTGGTCTCAGAGTGTGAGGGGGCTGAAACTTTGTGGGTTGAAATTCAAAGCCAAGAGAGCTTTGAGAAAATTATTTTTGGTGTAATTTATAGACCCCCTAACATCTCTGAGGAAATAGAGGGTCACCTATATAAACAGATGGAGCGGGCTGCACAGGAGGGGACCGTAGTGATAATGGGAGACTTTAACTTTCCAAATATAAATTGGGGTCAGGGCTCGTCTTCATCTGTGAAGGGGATACATTTTATGAACATTCTTCAGGATAATTTTATGGTGCAGCTTGTAGAAGATCCCACAAGAGGTGACGCATTGTTGGACCTTGTGATTTCTAACAATGAGGAGATTGTCCAAAATGTCAGTATCAGGGAACCCCTTGGGAACAGCGATCATAATATAATTATTTTCCTCTTAGACTTTAAAAAGCAGAAACAGGTGGGAAAATCGAAAACTTTGAATTTTAAGAGGGCTAATTTCCAAAAATTCAGGGCTGCAATACAGGATATAGACTGGGATCAGATACTGTCACATGGTGATACTAATGTTAAATGGGAGAAATTCAAATCTATCCTGGGTTTTTATACTTCTAAATTTATTCCAGTAGGTAACAAGTATAGACGGGCTAGATTACACCCCGCGTGGCTTACAGCTACAGTTAAAAGGGCAATTAATGAGAAAAAGAGGGCATTTAAAAAATATAAATCTGACGGGTCACTAGAGGCTTTCAATACTTACAAAAAACTTACCAAAATCTGTAAAAAAGAAATCAAATCAGCCAAAATACAAAATGAAAGACAGGTAGCTAAAGATAGCAAAACAAATCCCAAGAAATTTTTTAGGTATATCAATGCAAAAAAAAATGGGTCACAACAGGTTGGACCCCTTTATTCTGAAAATGGGGCATCGGTGACTGGAGACCAGGAGAAGGCGGAGATACTTAATAGGTTTTTTAGCTCCGTTTATACAATAGAAGAGAGAACTTCTGACTTGGGTGGTGCCAGTGCGGGTCATGGATCCTGTGATATACTAGGCTGGCTAAATGTAGACATTATCCAATCTAAGCTCAATAAAATCAATGTGTACAAAGCTCCTGGACCAGATGGGTTACACCCCAGAGTTCTTAAAGAACTCAGTTCAGTTATTGCTGTACCGCTGGCTAAAATCTTCAGGGATTCTGTAATGTCTGGTGTGGTGCCAAGTGACTGGCGCAGGCAAATGTGGTGCCAATATATAAAAAGGGCTCTAGAACTTCGCTTACAGGCCTGTAAGCTTAACTTCCATTGTGGGGAAAGTATTGGAAGGGTTAGTAAAAGACTACATACTGGAGTATGTGACATCAAATAGTATAATAAGTGACAGCCAGCATGGGTTTACTAAGAATAGAAGTTGTCAAACTAACCTTATCTGCTTTTATGAAGAGGTGAGCAGATGCCTGGATGGAGGAGCAGCTGTGGATATTGTGTTCTTGGACTTTGCAAAGGCATTTGACACTGTCCCTCATAGACGCCTGATGGGTAAAATTAGGGCTATTGGTTTGGCAGAAATCATTTGCAATTGGATTGAAAACTGGCTGAAGGATCGTATCCAGAGAGTTGTGGTCAATGATTCCTACTCGGAATGGTCACCAGTTATGAGTGGTGTACCCCAGGGTTCTGTGCTTGGCCCACTACTATTTAATATATTTATTAATGATATAGAGGTAGGAATTAATAGCACTGTGGCTATTTTTGCAGATGACACCAAACTGTGTAGTGTAATACAGTCTATGGAGGATGTTCATAGGCTGCAGGGTGACTTGGACAAACTGAATGTTTGGTCATCCACTTGGCAAATGAGGTTTAATGTGGATAAATGTAAGGTTATGCACCTGGGGGCCAATAATCCAAAGGCAAAATATGTCCTTGGGGGAGTAAATCTGGGAGAGTCCCTTGTTGAGAAGGACCTGGGGGTACTAGTAGATCATAAATTGAATAACAGCATGCAATGTCAATCAGCTGCCTCTAAAGCCAGTAGGATCTTGTCATGTATCAAAAGTGGTATGGACTCTCGTGATAGGGATGTAATATTACCACTATACAAGGCACTGGTTCGGCCACATCTGGAATATGCTGTCCAGTTCTGGGCACCGGTCCATAAAAAGGATGCCCTGGAGCTGGAGAGGGTTCAACGTAGAGCCACAAAAATGATAAGGGGTATGGAGGGTCTCAGTTATGAGGAAAGATTAAAACAACTAGATTTATTTAGTCTGGAAAAGAGACGACTACGAGGGGACATGATTAATTTATTTAAATATATGAATGGTGCATACAAAAAATATGGTGGTAAGTTGTTTCAGATTAGATCAAATCAAAAGACGAGGGGGCACTGTCTCCGTTTGGAGAAAACAAGGTTTAATCACCGGAGGCGACAGGGCTTTTTTACTATGAGAACGGTCAATCTGTGGAATAGCCTGCCTCAGGCGCTGGTCACAGCAGGGACAGCGGATAGCTTCAAGAAGGGTCTAGATGCCTTTTTACACCTAAATAACATTGATGGTTATGTTATATAGAATTGTTTCCCCTAAATCCCTTCCTCATCCAATCCCTTCCCTTCCTTGGTTGAACTTGATGGACAAGTGTCTTTTTTCAACCGTAGAAACTATGAACCAAGATGTGAACCTGCATCACCAAGATGTGAACCTGCATCACTGTAGCTACAGCATTCTCAAGGTATGTTTAGTTCATAACGCATCAAACCAAATGGTAGATTTCCTTTAAAGCATAAAGTGCTGTAAGCTTATGCAGTGGCAAACAGCCTAAATGCAGATTAGGACCAGTTTCTCGATCTCCTGGCTATGCACATGACTCAGAAACAGAGAGCATCTGACCCAGTCACATTATAGAAACCGTGGTTAAAGGAAACCTACCATATGATTTGATGCAGTACGAAGCAAACAAACAAACAAACAGTGTAGAAAGCTGTAGCTACACTGATGCAGGATCATATCTTGGTTAATCCCTGTGCTAAGTGGTTTTGCTGATAAAGCAGATATAGCAACTCTGCCCCTTCAATGACTGCTTCAATGCTTGCTTTCCGGCTTCTCATAGCAGGAAAGTTTTTCTCTGCAGGAGATGATGATGATGACTTTTCTTCCTGCAAGACAGAATAATCAATTGCTGCACCATCCCCCAGCTGCTGTGTATGAGTGATCCAGCTCAGGTTAATTAGTCATGCTTGACTAATCGCCATTTGTAATTCCAAGCTCCTTTGTGTGATGTTTATATCTTGGCAGCCATGCTGATCCTGTTTTCCAAAGTCCTGAATGTTGTAATTGTTTTTTCAGCAAAACCACTCAGCTCAGGGATTAACCAAGATATGATCCTGCATCAGTGTAGCTACAGCATTCTCAAAGTATATTTGCTTCATAATGCATCAAATCAAATGGTAGGTTTCCTTTTACAGTGATGCCACACATGGCGTTTTGAACCCGTTTTTTATCCGCTTTTAAGCAGTCCAACTAAAAACGAATGCGTTTTTTGAAAATGCATGCGTTTATGACAGGTTTTACCAATTAGCTAAATTAAAAACTAGTCAAAAACAGATGTGTTTTCGAAAGACACATGCATTTTTTAACGCATGCGTTTTTGGACGGACTGCTTAAAAACAGACCAAAAACAGGTTCAAAACGCTATGTGTGGCATCACCCTAACTCTGAGAGCAAGATACCAGAGTGGGGGCTGTGTCTATCATTTGCATGTTAACCCCGGTGGGTGCTGGACAAAAATAGATCTCAACAGGGATATGTTAGTAAAGGGAAACATATCCCTTATAGCAGTGATGGCGAACCTTTAAGAGACCGAGTGCCCACACTATACCCAAAATTCACTTGATTACCGCAAAGTGCCAACATTGCATTTTAAGCAGTAACTTATTGCTACTTGCTCTTCAACATCTATCAATTGTATCGGTCCCTTGAGGCCACTAATACAGTTGAAGGAAGGAGGGCAAATTCAGACTATCATTGTAGTTTCTCTCCTGGGTCTCTCTATACAGTAAGAATGTAGGGTCCAGTAGGATGACCTACAAAGATACTGCAGTTCTATCAACACTTTCTCACTTTTACAGTAGTTCCGAACATCCAATGAAGTGTTGTTTTAAAATAGCGCTGATTGTAGCATCTCTTAAATTGCCTGGTTCTGAAGGAAGATTTGGTGGATTTGGTCTTGTTTGGTGAGCTCTGTCTTGGGATCAATGGTGCCCACAGAAAGGGCTCTGAGTGCCTTATAGCATTGATGGTGAACCCTTTAAAAAAACGAGTGCCCAAACTTGCAACCAAATTCCACTAATTTATTGCAAAGTGCCAACACACCAATTTAATCAGTAATTTATTACTACCTGTTCTACCACAACTGTTTTAGAAATGTAAAAAAAAATGTAAAATACAATAGTCATCATTAAAAACTGCTTTTAATACAACAATATAATAATCTCAATATCAAAACCTGCCAACCCCTGATGAACCAATTATAGATTCCATTGATCCCAAATCAGATTCAACCTACTTCCTCCTCTATAACAAATCTCATATGCACGTTCGTATAATTTGATTTTGCCCACTAAATTTAACCATTCCATTATCACAGGGGCCTTATCGTCTTTCCAATGTTTAACTAAGATCACCCTAGCAATAAAAGTAAGTTTCAAAACCAGGTCTCTTTTCTCCCTAGAACCAATCCTATAAGATATATGTCCCAATATCACAAGAGCTGCTGTACAAAGTAATTCAATGCCTAACTGAGCCTTTAATAAATCAAAAACATCACACCGGTATCCATCAATAGTAGGACAAGCCCACAGGACATGAAAGATGTCTGCGTTGGGCATCCTTCCCCTAAAAAAAACATGAATTTTACTTTAAAGCCCCGTCTTAAAAATTAGCAACAGTAAAAAATATATTCTATATAGAATATTCAATTGTGTACATCTATGGTTCAGATTAATAGAACAATTACAGGCATTTTTATATGTCTCCTCCCATTGTACCACAGTGATCACATCTACCTCTCTAACCCATTTTGTCTGAACATGTATCATATTTTGATTAATAATATTCCTAAAAAAGTAATATCCTTGCTAATTTTTTTGGTGCACATACCATATTGAATATAAATCTACAAATAGAACTCACTTTCATTGTTATCGTTATTCTTTTCCCTCATCAGTACATGGCAACTCATCAGTGCATGGCAACTGCCTAAATAAATATATAATTATCAGTAAGTATCCCACAATGCACTCACCATTCAAAACGGTGACAATACCCCCTGCCTACCGAGCTGTGCAACAGACTTAATTCCCTTCCTTTCCCAAAAACAAACATCTTCCATTGTAAGCAGTTCTGGTATATTAATATTCCCCATAACGGTATGAATTCAAAACAATGGGCCACATTTACTTTCCTGTCCTGACACGATCCCCGAATGTGCATTGTCAGACTGGATTGCACACTGCCACGATACACGAAGATCGTGCACCCAATATCCTGCATGTGTGCTTCCCCGCTCAGGTGCACCTTCTTCTTTCTGGTGCATGTAAGTGCATTGTCTTGCGACACGATTTCTGTCGCATGAAAGCCAGCGCAGCTGCGCCACAATCCAGTCATGTTGTGCGACACAATCCCCTGTCAAATACCTATCACAGCGGCGCAAGTCCCAAAAAATCCACGGACCCTTAGTAAATAAGCCCCAATATATCCCTAAATCCTGTCCAACTATTAGCTAACAATTTTGCAATCGAAAAACTGCATAACTTCCTGTTACCCAGTCATCTCGACTCCAAAAGAGCAAACAAGGAATCAATACCTGGTCTTTACGAGCAAAAATTCCATTCTTCTTATTTTCTGCAATAAATTGAAACTGTGCTGGCAAAAAATAATGAAAAAGGTACAGATAGCCCCCCCTTCCTTTATTTCTCAATAATACTTCCTGTTTAATATAAACCTTCTTCCTTCTCCAAATCAATTTATTTATTATGACCTGAATAAACCCAAAACAATTTTTATCTGACCAACAGGGACTTATAAGGAGCAGTGTTGGACTGGAGTATGTTGGGCCCAACAGAGAAAATTTAGGGGGCCCACCCTTCATGTAATGAGAGAATACCTGACTACTCCTAATTGAAGAGCAAAATCGTAAATTACCTTCAACAGTATTAAACCCAATTGGGCATATTTATTAAAAGCATCTAACATCAGACAGTGCAGTGTACTATATAAATACAGTTCCAGAACCAATCTCTGTACATAACTGAAGCACCCAGCATTTATGCATTTATGTTGTACGAGTAGTATGGGGCATAATTTGGTGCTGTATTTGTGTAAAAAGGCCCCTTTGTTACAATCTCGGGGAATAGTCCCTTAGGACTAAAGGACCGGACTGGGAGCTGCACCACACACCGGGACACGGGTGCCCCCGGGATCCGAGACATGGATCGCGGGGTCACTCGTGACACCCTTTCTCCTTAAAAACACATGCAATTTACACACACATTTACACAATCACAATTATTTTTACATGTATACACAATCCTATATTTATACAAAAAGTATATACACATCACATTTACAACATATCCAGAATATACAACATACATACAAATACATGCACAGATATACAGTATATATACACAAATATATGCACAGAAATACAGCATATATACACAGATATACACACAGATATACATGCATATATACATGCATATATACACAGATACACAGCATATATACAAAGACATACAGCATATACACAAATATATAGACTGATATATACACAGATATACAGCATATATACACGCACATCCAGTATATACAACATACACACAGATACAGCATATATACACAGATATACAGCACATATACCCAGATACACAGCACACATACCCAGATACACAGCACATATACACAGCACATATACACACATATATAAAAACAGATACACACAGATATACACCATATATACAGATATACAGAATATACACAGATATACAGCACATATACACAGACGTGAGAAGCGCGGCCCCTGTGTGAGGCGCCAGGGCCAGATTGCATGTGACCTGAGGTGGGCGGGGCGGGCCAGCCATGCTCAATTAGCCTGCAGTCAGGGGAGGTAGTTGGACGGGCCCGGGGACACATCATTATAAAAGTATAATTTATCTGTCCAGCCCACTGAGTCCGTGTGCAACTTAGTGTTGGGACTCGGGGCCCACCGGAGTTGAGGCAAAATTATACTTTTGGAAAATACCACTCTTTCTGCTCCAGTTAATGGGAGATTGGATCAAGTATTAAGTTTAAGCCTAAAGTATTAAGTTTCTAAATTTTATGTAATAACTCATTAGAAGGCAATCTGCAATGTACTTTCTGGTCCACAAAAAAATAGTTTTTGGAGGGCCTTCTTGGTCAAGAATTTATTATACTCCTCCTGAGTCTTATCATATGTTACAAGAGTGCTGAGTTCTGTTAATCTGAAATTCCTTTTCTCTTTTTTGTACTTCTCCCTTCCTGTACTTTTCATATTCCTGTTAAGAAGGATTTTAAGGTGTCCCAGAATATATCCATAGTGCCCGAATGACTATTAGCAACCTAACTCCTTCTTAGGCTGCATTCACACTGCCGTTGCCTGCCGTACTGTACCGTAGCGGGCAACGGCAGCTCGCGGGGAGAGGAGGAGGAGGTGAGCGCAGCTCACGACCGCCCCTCTCCATATGGATACAAGGTGCACGGCGCTGTATTACGGGAAAACATAGGACATGTCCTATCTTTTTCCCGGGTACGGAGCGGTACGGTTCCGCACGTGTGCTGCACCGTACCGCTCCCATAGGGCACCGCGCGCCCATTGCCGTTTCAAATATCTCAATGTCCCATTTGTAGTACCAGCTAATTCAATGACCAACGGTGAATGGTCTGAGATAATGCAATTACCATAACGCAGTTTTGAAACCCAAATAATTGCTTGTTTTTTTGCCAAAGCTAAATCAATTCTTGAAAAGGAATTGTATATACAATTGTAACATTAATACACTAACAAATCCCCCTTTAATTTTCTCCATATATCTATGAAACATACTTCCTTACAAATTCTGGAGAAAGCAGTTTCCAAGTGACCTAAATGGACTGATATCGGGCATTCTCCCACCTTAGTAAGAAATTGTAATAATTTAAACAGGACATCATAACTAAAAAGAGGTGGACTTTTTTTTTTTATAATTGTATTTGTATTAAAAGTTTAACAAACAATGTAATGACACATGTCAGCAAATAAACGGGCAGTAAAAGATTTTTTTTTTATAAACAATATATACAAATAAAGAAAGACAGGATTTGTCGGATCTGAGAATACAAGCTTTCAACAATCTGCTTCTTTAACTAGGGATTAACCCTTCATCAAACATAGTAATTATACAGCGATTCTCCGGTCTATGACCGTACAATATAAAATGCAAACAGGGTTGGGACCTGAACATACGCAACCAATAACCTCATATGGTGTCTGAAGTTGTTGGCCTCATAGCTAAGGTATGCAATCAGACTTATCCGCTTATGTGCTAGCACATTCCCAGCAAAAGTCCTAAGACACAAGAAAGGAAAAAAGAATCAGTAGAAGAGACACAGGGACCTCAGTCATACCCACAAGGACAAAAGACAACATATGAATCTCTAGACAGAGCCTCCCCAAACAGTTGGGCGCCCACTTCACTCCTCCCCGCGCCCCAACTCCTCAGCCCAGAAGCGATCCCACTGTTCCCACACTTTATCAAAGGCCAAAATGCGATTATCCAGGGAGGCTGTTGGGGACTCCATAGTGCAAATACTTCTCACTCTGGAGAGGAGGTCCAGCCGGGAAGGGGGGGCCTGCCTCTTCCAGAATTGCGAAATCAGGCATCTGGCTGCAGTCAGAATGTGCAGGCACATCTTGGTGATTGCCTTGGCCAGGGGCTGGGGAGAAACATTCAGTAGGTAGAATAGAGGGGAAAGTGGGACATCTACCGCGGTGACTGCTTGAATAAGGGCCTGCACCTCTTGCCAGAAGGGCTGTATGAATGGGCAGCTCCAGAAAATGTGCTGAAGGGTCCCGCCGGCGAGACCACAGCGCCAGCAGATATCGAGTGTGTCCGGAAACAGTCTATGTAGCAAGGAGGGTGTAAGATACCTTTGCATCATTAGCTTGTACTGGTTCTCCTTATACGTGGCACAACGGGACGTCTCCGCAGCCCTCCGCCAAACCAACTGCCAAGTCTCCTGCGTTATTGTCTCCCCCACTATGGCCTCCCACTTGGTCATGTATGGATGTGTATTCACTTCTTCTGGGTCTGGGTGCAATAACACCATGTAAATATCTGAAATGAGACCAGCCGTGTGGGTAGCGTTTTTACAAATGTGCTCAAATACCGTGGGTATCGAGACCGTTTCAGTGCTCTCCAGGGATTGCAACAAGTGCCTAACCCGCATGTAATATAAGTTGGCGGAGGGCGGAAGGTTGAACTTATCTCGCAAGCTGTCAAAGGGTAGAACCTTCCTATCTCGGTAGTCCACAATATCTGCAAATCTGAATAGACCCTTTTCATGCCAGGGCTTGGAATCCTGTGCACTTCCTGAGCATTGCAAGGAAGGAGTATGTAAAAAGGACTGCATTGGGGAACACTGTGACACCAAAGGGAATTTGTTCATACAAGCTTTCCAGACTGTGATTGTGAAAGCAATGGGACCTAGCAAGGAGCTAGGTGTCGGGGGCGGTTTCTTGGAACAGAGGTAGGAGTTGGGATGAAAGGGGGCTAACCACAATTTTTCAATCTCCATCCATTTGGAGAAAGCCCACAAGGTGGACCAAGCCGGAATTCGTCTCAGGTGGGTCGCCCAGTAATACTTAATTATGTCTGGGACTGACAAGCCTCCTCTGGACTTATGGGATAGCAAAACTGATTTGGAAATCCTATGTCTCTTTTTGGCCCAAATAAAGTGCAAAATCATCGCCTGCAGAGATCGCAGGACGCTCAACGGAATCGATACCAGTAGTGTCTCGAATCCATAAAGCAGCTTGGGCAAGATGGTCATTTTGACCGCAGCTATCCTACCAAAAAGAGACAGGGGGAGGGAGTTCCACTTATCCAGCAGGGTTCTTATCTCCTGGAAAAGACCGGGGAAATTCTGTGTGTAAAGGGAGCCATAGGAGGGGGTCAGCAGTATCCCCAGGTATTTGATGGCATCTGTTTTCCAGTTATATTTAAAGGTCAATTTAAGGTTGTCCACTAGGGGTTGCAGTAGATTAAGCGGCAGGGCCTCCGTCTTGGAGGTATTGACTTTATAACCGGATAGACGCCCGTACTGTAGTAACCGAGCTTGCAAATTGGGCAGGGAAATGAGGGGTTGGGTTATGGTAAGCAAGATATCATCTGCAAACAGCGCCAATTTAAATTCTGTATCCCGAAGCGCAATGCTGTGTATGTTGGGATCTTGCCTGATGATGGAGGCCAGGGGCTCTATGCACAGTATAAACAGAAGAGGGGATAGCGGGCAGCCCTGTCGGGTACCATTTCGAATCTGCAGAGGTGGGGAAGACGCGTGCGGGAGCTTAATTTGAGCTGTGGGATTTGAGTATAGCCTTTTCAATGCCTGAAGGAAGGGACCCCGTATGCCTATTTGTTCTAGAACCTGGAACATAAAGGGCCAACTGAGGCGGTCAAACGCCTTCTCAGCGTCCAGGCTCAAAACTATTGCTTGATCACCCCGTTTATTGACCAAATCAATAAGATCAATCGTTCTTCTGGTGTTGTCACCCCCCTGCCGACCAGGGACAAATCCCACCTGATCTTTATGTATCAAATGGGGGCCTCAGGCAGGGTTCACCTTTAAGAAAGCTATTAAATAGCTTCGTCATTCGGGGCAACAACACATCAGAGAAGGTCTGGTAGTATAAGTATGTGAGTCCATCCGGCCCAGGAGACTTCCCATTAGGCATTTCCTTTATTACCTCTCCTATCTCATCCAATGTTAGCTCTGAGGTAAGAGCCTCAACCGCCTCCCGGGACAACCCTGGAAGGGAGCAGGAGTCTAAAAAATCCACCAAAGCTGCTTTCCTGTGATTTTCATCTCGGGGCAAGGTGTCTGGCAGGGAGTACAATTTGGCGTAAAAATCGTGGAAGCGGGATGCTATAGCCCTAGGGTCATGTAGTAAGCCCCCAGCCGCGTCCCGTATGACATGGGGTACCTGATGGTCTCTTTTTTCCCTCAACTGTCTCGCCAACAGGGAGTGTGGTTTATTGGCCTGTTCATAATACTTTTGTCTAGTAAACACAAGTAGCTTTTCTACCGCTTGGGTTTGAATTTCCCGGAGTTGCTCCCTCGTCTCTGTCAGCCGGCGTAAGCGACTCCTAGTGGGTTTAGCCAGGAGTGCTGCCTCTTGTTTGCCTATCTCTTTTCGCAGTTCCCCTTCCAGGTGCAGCCTGTTCTTTTTGAGTCTGGCCCCTTGCTCCATACAGTGTCCCCTAAAGACTGCCTTGTGAGCCTCCCATATCATAGGGATGGAGGGTATAGATTCCTCATTAAATTGAAAGTACTCTTTCAGAGCTGCAATAAGCTCTTCCTTGATTAAGGGTTTTTTTTAGAAGGGACTCATTTAAGCGCCAGTGACAAGCCCTGACTGAGGAAAAATCCTCCTTGAGTGCTAGATGGACAGGCGCATGATCTGACCATGAAATATCACCCACCTCTGCAGATTGCATCAACTGCAATATTTGTATATCCCCGAACCAGTAATCGATCCCGGTGTGCGTGCCGTGCGGAGTGGAATAGAAGGTGAAGGAGCGGTCGCCTGGATTACCCACCCTCCATAGATCATACAAAGCGAATCGCCGGATAACCCTACGAAAGGCCATCGAAATGCTGTTTTGGGATCTTGCTGGAGGTGTTGGGTTAATTACTAAGCGGTCCATAGTTTCTGAGAAAATTACGTTGAAGTCACCCCCTAACAGTAATGGCGCAAGTGGAAGTTTGGCCAATTTGTTCAGGACTTTGGTGATAAACCGAACCTGAGACTTATTAGGGGCATACAAATTGCATAGGAGAATTGGCGACCCAAACATTTTACCCTGAATGATAATATATCGCCCATTGGGATCCGAGGTCACCGATTCCGGGACAATGGGACAGGAAGTAGAGAATTAGCTACTCCCGCTTTTTTATTGTCTGTGGAGGCCATATAGGAGACGGGATATAGGTGCCTCGTGAAGTTTAGGTTCCCTGTGGTGTCAAAGTGCATTTCCTGCGGGATAACTACATCAGCTCTAGACCTTTTCAGCTCATTGAGCGCTAGGCGGCGCTTATGGGCTGAATTGAGCCCCTTCACATTCAAAGTCACAAACTGAACCATGATAAGCTAAACAGTTAGAGCGTGGATATGATGCGGCTGATACACCCTAAGCGGGTTTTACCTTAGACCGGCTTCTGACGGGTGAGGTCTATACACTGCTACCGCCACACCTCCTTTAAGTGCAGAGAATGGAGTCCCGTGTGCACAGCACCCTAGAGCTACAGGGATACAAAAACGACACAAACACAGACACCTAGGAAGACAAACACTCGATCCGAAACAACAGGAAAGGGGAGACAAATAAAATAGAACGAATCCAAGAAAAAAAAAGAAAGAGGGAGGGAAAAAGGACGGAAGAAAATAGAACAATCAATCTATAACTAGAGAGAGGAGGCACCTCCTGTCTCCAGTGTAGGCCTGATCAGCCGATCTTCCCCTAGACACGGGGAGCACTGTCGGCTGGTCCAGAATCCTTCACCACCTAAGGGTTAGGAGGAAAAGGTCTGAGCAAGACCTACTTACCGAGGGTGTTGTGGCAACGGATGCCTCTAAAAGATTACAATAAGACATCATACTGGGAGAAGCACCCCAGTGCCTTAGTGCACGTATGTGGTTAACAAACTTAGAGAGGAAGTACCCCGGAGGTACACCCAGATAAAAGAAAACCCCCCTCCCCCCGGACCAACATGACTAAAGAAATTAACTTCAAAGGATATGTAGCAGGGCGGTCAGCCGCCCTTAATCACACGAGTCCCTGGAGAAGGTTCTATTTCTCGGTCTTCGTCGCTTCTGCTGGGGCTGGCTTCCCTCTTGCCTCTGATACATCGGTGGAGGGAGAAGGTCCCAGTCATCCATCTCCGGAATCGGGATATACCAGACCTTGCAGAATTCTCGTAGGTCCGTGCTCGCAGATAGAGTGGTCGTGACTCCATTTTTAGTAGCTGACAGAGCAAATGGAAAGTTCCAGCGGTAGGAAATCCCGTGTTCACGTAGCACATTCAGCAAAGGTTGCATCATCCTTCTCTTCTGTAGCGTAATTCCTGATAAGTCCTGGTAAAGCTGCACCTCTGCGCTGTTAAAGGTGAAGTCTCTCTTCCTCCTTGCCAGGGACATAATCCGCTCTTTTAGCTCGAAGTCATGAACACAGCAGATGATATCTCTCGGGTTCGCTCAGGCCTCAGTGCTCGGTGCGCCCTGTCAAGCTTAACTTGTGTCTCCGGCTCATCCAGCAATGCAGAAAATAAAGTTTGAAGAGTAGAACGGACATCCTCCTTACCCTCCACTTCGGGGATGCCCCTCACCCGGATATTGTTGCGTCTGCCCCTATTATCCAAGTCTTCCAGATGTCTGGCCATATCTTGTATTACAGAGGACTGAGTACGCAGGACTTGTTGCGTGTGTGAGAAACGTTTCGTATCCGCTTGTTCGGCCTCCAGGTTGCCAATCATAGACTGGATATCGCGCCTCATCTCCAAGAATTCGGATTTGAAAGTTTCTTTAACAACCGCAATCAGACATTTAAAGTCCTCTTTAGTGGGCAGATTCTGCAAGTGAGTGTGCCAGCTTAAGTCAGGGGCTGGTGTTCTCCTATCCGCAGCAGAAGCGGTGAATTGTTGCTCGGGTGGGGACTCCCACTCTGGTGAGGGTGCCGCATAACGTGCCATAGCAGGGGTAGCACTAATGTCATCTCCAAATGACTGTGACAGCGGGACATACGGGATTCCGGGTGTAAACACCCCTGGTTGCGGGATAGTAGGACATCTGAGAGGCGGCACCTTTGTTTGAAAGTCCTCCTTGTCTGATGCCATGAGGGCCAAGCTGTCCTTGATAGGCGAGGGATGGGTAACTTGGGAAGGTTGCTCACCTTCATGCTGCTGCCTGGGAGAACCCTGCTGTGATTCCTGTGTCGATGCGCCAGAAATTTGGCGCTGCGCCAGAGTGGAGCCCTGCTGTATTTGTGGCGCAGGGGCGCCACGATGGCGACCGGAGACCGCATGGTGCAGGGAGGCGTCCGCATGGCCTCGTACCTGTGGCGGCTGCACGGTGGCGTCCGGGGAGCTGCGTTTGCCTGCAGGAGCTGTGGGCGATGGCTTGGTCCCTGGAGGAGCTAATGGCGCCATTTTCGCTGGCATCCTGCTACTGGGTGCAGGCCCAGCCGGTGGTTCTGTGGCGGGAATGGAGTGGAGGTACCGGCTAAGTGTCGTATTCCCTCCTGATGCAGCTGGTTTTGGTCCAGGGGTCTTCACTCCCCTTCCAGGGGTCTTTCTGGGTTTGGGGGCCAGGGTAGCTCCTCTCTTTTGGGTTGAATCGGGCACCGGGGTGGCAGAGCTCTCTCAGTGTGCGGCCATCTTCCTTGAGGTCCAGCCTCGCCCCCCAGGAGGTGGAATTTAAACCCACGCCAATACACATTTCTTACCCCCTAATAATCCAAACAGTAGAACATACCACCCCTTACCATCACAAAGTGATTTTAATAGTTTAAACTCTATGGTTCAATGTAGAAAAATGGAGACTTCTACAGAAGGATGAGAAGACCGAGCTATATCCCTGGCCCATCCACTTCTTTTAGCTGGGAGTTGTTTAACAATATAATCAAAAATAATACGTTTCATACGATTTTTCATAGATATATAGATAGGGTAGACCTTTTTCTCTTACCCTCTTTTTACTTCTATAAAACACTTTCTTTTCTGTAAAGTATCCCTAGAAGAATCAGGGTACGGGGCTACTTAATTGATAATTCTTTTAATTCCCGTGCTCTTCTTAGAATAGTGTCCCTATCCCTAGAAAACACAGTTTTGCAAATAATTCGAGGGGCATATGAAAAGTCCTTCCTTATATTCTCCATTAACCATTCTTTAACAAAACTAACAGGGTTTGCACCTGAAGCCTTTTCTGGTACCCCATTAAATCTCAAGCTGAGCCTTCTAGAGCGATCCTACAGATCCGCTATATTCCCTTTAGGAGCCTTATTATCCAATATTCTGTTGTTGGTTATTTCTTTCTCCAGATTTTGGACCTTCTCCTCCGTAATTTTCCATTCATCTCTGATCTTATTTAAATCTTCTCTTAGTAGTGAGACATTGCTTATTAATCCTCCCACTTCATCTGTCAAATCCACTATTACACGTGTTAATGGCAGCCAACATTTCTTTTAGCATTAATTGCTCAACCCCTCCCCTAGTATCCTCTCCCTCTTGGTCCTCCCCCTCTAACAGAGAAAATCTCGACCCCTGAAATTTAATTTTTGTATCATGGCACTCGCTACCTAATTTTTTTTTAACATTAAAGGGGTATTCTCGCCTGGGCATTCACATTCAGTTTCACTAATCTTCCATTTATAAACATTTCTTCAATTGGATGTTATTAAAAAATGTTCCTGTGTGAAGATAATTTCTCATAAATGTAGTCATTCTGTCCCTTAGAAACGAGATGGCTTCCTCGGTTACGATCACGTCACACTCTGGCAGCGGTGGCCAGACATGAGCTATTGAGTCTTGTCTGACCTCCTGGATTCAGCAATCATTACCACAGGACGGCTGTGGGTCATGTAGTAAATCCCGGACATTTCATATACAAAAACAATTTGTTTCGTTGTGCAATCCCTCCAGCAGACGTGGCCGTATCCGAGGAAGCCCAATCTTATAGGGCTGCTTCACATGAGAGATCCAGGCTGATGAGTTACCATTTTTAGATGTTCCAATTTAAAAAATTGAAACGGACATGCTTGAGACCGCCAACAGTCACCAACCAATTCTTTTCTTAACTGGGGGAGTAACCATCAGGCATGGTAAACCTAAAGGCCAGTACCTAACCTTGCAAAGAAATTGCTTGTCAGAACTTTTCACAAAAATTGGGGGTACTAAGATACCTCCTCTAAGAGGAACTCAGTGATAAGGCTTATTACCATCTAAAATAACAGTTTACAAAAAGCCAAAGCAATGGTTAAAAAGCATTGGCATATTCTCCTGATGGATCCTGACCTTAGTAGTGTGTTGGGGATGGTCTCATAGGACACTTATAGGAGCGACAGTTGATTAATTGAACATGTTGTGCAAACATTTATATCTTCTGTAATTGGCAAAGAATACCACATAAGGCAATTTATTAACTGCAGGTCCAAAGTGGTCATATACAGAGCACTAATGTGGTCTTGAGTATGTGGGGAGAACGAGCGGAAGAATGGTAGGCAGCCAGTTAGCAGACATTGTACACAACTATGACACCCCACTTGCTTGACACATGAATTAAAAACATGGATAAAAGATAACCACAGTATAACACAGGATACCATCTCACATGACGAACTTTTCAGTGCATTTTTGCATTTAAACCTTTGTAAATGTTTACATATATTGAAAAATACATTCATTTAAACAAAAAATGTTAGTACACATTGCAGCATAATTTTGTTTTAAGCCATGTGAAACACTTAAAGGGTTACAAATTTCGTAAAAGTTTCGTAAATTACATAAACGTTTTAGGTTGAGGCGTTTAGTTTCTATAATGAGTTAATTAATGGGTTTTACTATTATTTAGGGCTTTTAAAGTCACTTGAAACCCAAGCAGGACCCGCAAAATGTGAGTCTTGGTGATTCTTATGAAAAATCATGAAAAAACTTCAAAAATTTCTATCAGAAAGAAACTGAAGTTATTATACTGTTATAGGGTCAGTTCTCTGCAGTGTTGTATATTCACACATTTGAGGCTGTTTCAAAATAGAGGAATTTCTCCCCCTCCTCTTGTGGAGATATTTACCTTGTGACAAATACAGAATATGTGTGTGTTTGCCTTTTGTTTAGTGGCCTACACGTTTAATGTTTAACACATTAAACACTTGCACATTCCTTTTTGATATCAGATTATTACACAGTGTGATAGTGTCAGTCTGGTTGCTGATTTGGATTTTTATTTTAATACAATATTTTTCAAAAGTAATATAATGTTGGTTTTTAAACTTAAAGTGTAACCGGCATTCTGAACAAAAAAAACAATTAAAAACATAATTCTGCTCCAGGTGTCCCTGGGAATCATTCCTTAAAGCATTTTGCCTCTTGGTCCTCATTTAGTACCTTTTTTGGCCCATAGCAACCAGGGTTTCCAGTTCTCAAAAAAACTACAATCAGCAAGATGGAGGGGCGGGACCTGCCTCCTGTCACCTCATCACAAGCCGGGCTGCTGACCAATGACACAATAGCTATCTATCTAATATCTATCTATCTCATATTTATCCCATATCTATCTCATATCTATCTATCTATCTATCTATCTATCTAATATCTTATATCATATGAACTCATATCTATCTATCTATCCCATATCTATCTATCAATCTATCTATCAACATCATATCTATCCATCCATCCCTTCAGCACAGCACATGAGGAGGCAGCTTGAAGATTTGGAGAGTCTCTCCCGCCATTTCCTGCTGTGGAGTGTGAGGTGTTGTTTATATACAAGTGTAGGGAAAGCTGAGGGAGAGATAAGTGTAGTTGTTTGGTTATTACATTAGTTAGGGCTCCTGGCAGCACATGATTGAGTGCTGGAGTACTGAACCATGAGGTAAACAGGGAGAGAGGGGGCGTGTCTCTCCCTCCGTAGTCAGCAGCTCAGTGAAGACAGAATGTGCCTAGCAGCAGCAATCTAAGGAGTCACTAACAACAGGGGGAAGGCTGCAGAATACAAGAGGAATGAGCAAGATTTGAGTTACTAAACCAAATGCAAAAAGGCTTACAACATATCAAAAGTTTTTTGAAATGATGTTTACACTTTAAATTTAGTTTAGTCAGTTTAGTTGCCAGGAAAAAGGAGCAAGATTTTCAAAGCAATATTATTCATACCTGAACTCCAACCTTTCCTTTACATCCTGTTGATCCCATGCGACCAGATTTTCCCTTTAGAAAAAAATATATAACAGTATCTATATAAATCTTCAATTCATCAACATAGTAACCAAAGTTTAAAAAAGTTTCCTTTTATCCATACTTAATCCATTCAGCAATTTTATAAGTATATAAAGTAGCAGTAAAAGCCAAGACTAACCACAAAGAATATATTATCCCAACTGCATTTTAATTTGTATATATGCTTTCTTTGTAATACAGTCTCATTTCACAGACATGCATGAAATTGAGGAATAGGAACTTGCAATACCGCCCAACATCTTTGCATCCTTTTTTGCATGATGGAACTCTGACATGTATTTGAATATTTTAGATATTTTTTTTAAACTGATATAATTATGTATGGTACCATGCAGCCTATAATTTTTAGTATTAGCTGTAGATCATCTAACTCACTTGATAATCGAAAGTTTCCCATGAATGTATACTTTTTATAAATGAATACTTGTTTGACAACAATGTGTAAAATTATGTCTTCAGGCATTTTGGCACCATTTGCCCTATATAGCAGCGGTCTGTTTGACTAAATATATACATACTTTGTTTATCTGCTTGAAAAAGAGGTATGGATTTAGCGCTGAAAACTTTAGTATAAGATAATCTAGATATATATATATTCTAAAAAATAATTGAAATGATAAAAGCAGATCTTCTTTAAAGTCTTTTGGGCCATCAATTTTTTATTAACATTTTGGACATTTTCAGAGAGGACCGGGCAGCACAGCATTAGGAAAGCTCCAGTGCCCACAGTGCATACACATTCTAAATTGAGGGTCAGTGGTTTGTAAGACACTTAAGTTATCTCAGTAACAAAATGTTTCTGCCAAAAAATGCATTTGATTTATCTAGATGTCTACTT
This sequence comes from Engystomops pustulosus, assembly GCF_040894005.1. Taxonomy (NCBI): domain Eukaryota; kingdom Metazoa; phylum Chordata; class Amphibia; order Anura; family Leptodactylidae; genus Engystomops; species Engystomops pustulosus. The sequence goes on along the minus strand of NC_092415.1, from coordinate 128,504,187 downwards.
TGAAATGACTACTATAATATAATCTTTAAAAGTAATTTAAAATGTAAAGAGTAAGTGTAGGGGGTAAAATATTACCAGTGACTGTTTTCATAGACTGCATACAATCATAGTAAAACTGTCTAGTATCATGAGAAACATAATGGGGTAGATTTATCAAGCTGTCTAAAATCCAGAATACTTCTATTTGCCCATGGCAACCGATCACACCTCAGCTTTCATTTTACCAGTGCTCATGAATATTTTAAAGGGGAGCTGTGATTGGTTGCCATGGGCAACTAAGAATATTCTGACTTTCAGACAGATTGATAAATCTGCCTCCTTGTCTATATTCCTGTATTAAATGTAATTAACATTTGCAAATGAGGCTTTTGTACCATTGCTGGCTCAGATTATGAATGTAAAGTTCAAAAGAACTTGTTAAGACTCACAATACAGGAAAATTAAGACTGCCAGGTTCTAACTCTGTGCTCTTTCTGTGATTTGTCCCCTCCCCATCAAACAGTCGCTGGTGTGCATGTGTTCATATCTGGGGATGCCTTAGCTGTATATCAAAGAAACTGTAGTTCCTGTAGATGTATGAAAGAGTGATCCATAGTTCGATTGTGTTAGAGGTGCTGGTTGTAAATCCAGAACATTAAAGTTAATCGTTCCAAATTTACTGTTGTGTACCATTGTTGCTGCACCAAATGGTGTGAACAATGACCCATTCAGAATGGTCTGTTTGTAATAGTTAAATTATAGGCTGGGTTCCCCAGATCTTATCATAGTAAAATAGGTTAGAAAAAGACATCAGACCATCCTATACATTATATTGTGTTGATCCAGAAGAAGGCAAAAACCCTGCAAAGGTTGATGCCAATTGGCCCAAAGCAGGGAAAAATTAATTTCTGACCCCTAATATGGTGGTCAGAAAAACTCCCTGGGGGGGCGTGCCCGGAAGCCGATGTGAGCGGACGCACAGATAGTGAGCTCCGCATCACCAGCGCTACATAAGCGAAGAATACGCGGACCCGACTCACCTCGAAATGGGGAACCGGAGGGGACCGTCGGCGGGAAGGTCCAGGAGTGATGAGAGGCCGCCGCCAGCCCAGCCAGCGGCGGACTTCTTCAAAAAAAGAAGCGCGGAAGTGCCGGCGGGGAATGGCAAGATGGCGCCGGCCCGAGCCTGCCACGAGGCGCCACTTCCGGCGCTGCGACACAGCGCACACAAGGAGCCGGAGAACCCGTGTGAAGGGCTCGAGCCTCTACCTCAGCACCGGAGTGCAGATGACAAGGTGGGGGAAAAACCCAGCTCCTTTACTGGACCTGGAGAGAGGCCAGAGGTAGCTCCCCGACACCCTAGCTACATATGTAGCAAACAGAAGGCCTCACCTCCACAGCCTGTCTCTCCAGCTACAACATTAACCCCTCCAACACCGGGGTACCAGCTCCCATTAAGTGAAGGAGGCCATTCACCAGCCCCTGACCTGGGACCACAAATCCTGCACCCCTCACTGTCTCCCTCCCCTGCCCTACAGCACACATTGTGTTCCCCAGATGTCTTAACCAGTCAAAAGCTGGAAGTATCATATGCTGCTGCACTGCGAAAAAGCACATTTTATGCCACTCAAGCTCAATTACGCTCTCCAGTTGGAGATGGGTGTATACAGCAAGCACAGGAATCCCTGACCTCTCCACCGGCCTCCCCACATTTGTATTCCTCGATCCCTTCACAAATATCTCCACCCTTGCATGACCCGTTATGGCTTTATATCCAGCAAATGCCCGCCAAGCAAGATTTCAGGGAGCTGAAACCCCCATTAAGATGGACAGAGCTCACAGGGCACTGCGCCCTAAGACGGCAGGTCCTCCCCGAGATGTTATTTGCCATGTGAATGACTTCATGTTAAAAGAGGAAATAATGAAGCGGTCTCGCTTGATGAAATCCATCTCTTTTTTGGGGGCTAAGCTCCAACTATACCAAGACCTCTCCTGGATTACGCTACAACAGCGCAGAGCCCTGAAACCGCTCTTAGACCTCCTAAGAGAACAAGGCATACCTTACCGCTGGGGTTTTCCATTTAGCCTGACGGCAAGAAAAGACGGTCATTCAGCCGTCCTGCGATACCCAGAAGATCTCGAAAATTTTTGTGATACTTTCCAGCTCACCCGGAGCTCCCGGACTGGCCTCAACATCCATCCCCAGTGGATCTCCCTCCTACGTGGCAACAAGTCCGACCGTCAAAGAAGAGACAGAGGGCCCTGGACAATGGAAGTAGACAGTCCAATGGATGATAAGTATCGACAAAATATTGCCATTCTCCTTCTGATGTATATTAATATACGCTCGGGTTAATCTTAATCCTTATATGTTAAATCTAATTGGCTCTACCTCTCTAATTGTTGTACATATAGTCTTTACTAATGCATAGGTTAACTACCATAGAGGTTACCATAGCTTAACTACATGTCGGTGTCCTGCATAAGGGCTCAGGGATGCGGGTTTATCCAGATGTTTCTGTTCCGTTACCCATTTTTTTATTCCGGTGTACGTTTTTCCTCCCCAAGGGTAAATCTTCCCAAAGAGGTTTGCTCCCGGTAACTGACAATGTCAGCCCCGGAGAAATGCGGGACTACACTTCGGAAGATTTACGGCGAGACCTGCCGTAGGCTACCCTCGCTTTTGCAAGTGTTTTATGTTAATGTTGTTTTATTCTTGTTTTTGGTTTTATTTCATGTGTTGGTCCATGAGTCTCTATACAAGTTGTCTCCCAATCCACCCAACCGTGTGACGGAAACAGAACCCGGCCGAGCTCCCCCAGGAGGCTCTAAGGCCGCGATTCCGTCACCTATAAAAACTTCCCATACAGCTGACAAGCTAACTTATACAGATTATGGTTAAAATACTTTCCCTAAACACTAAAGGTCTCAATTCAGATGTGAAAAGGCGGCTTCTTCTGAAAGAATTACGCCAGGCCAAAGCAGACATAGTGTTCCTCCAAGAAACACATTTCACATCCACGAGTTCCTTTCACTTTGCCAACCACTGGTATCCCGTGTCTTTCCTGGCTAATGCTCCCACTAAGAAGGCAGGGGTAGCTATTCTTATTTCTAGGCATTGCCCATTTCAGCTAACGGAAACTGTAGCAGATCCCCACGGCAGATATATCATAATTAAGGGTTCACTCATGAACATTCACATGACACTATGTAATATTTATGCTCCAAACTCCAGCCAGCTCCCCTTCCTCAATAAGGTCCTTTCTGGATTAACATCTGATCAACACGAACTTTTATTGGTGGGTGGTGACTTTAATGTAGTGTTCTCGGACAGTGTAGATTGCCTATCAGTCCCGGCCCGCCCGACATCTCAGGGGATGAAAACGTTAGCTACAGGGTTCCGTCGTTTGATCCGTAAAAGCTCACTGTATGACCTATGGAGAGTGAATAACCCGACGGCCAGGAACTTTACATTTTATTCCCCCCCACATAGGACTCATACGCGAATAGACTATTTTTTTGGCAACTACCCGACATTACGAGCCCTAGGGGATGCTGAAATTGGCCAAATAACATGGTCAGACCATGCCCCGATCTCCCTGGACCTGAGGTTGGAAGATACCCCACTTAAATCTCCCCACTGGCGTCTTAATGAAACCCTCCTTTCTTCCCCACTCTCAAGAGAATCCCTGAGGACGGTTTTGATTAATTATTTTAAGGAAAACACCCCGACGGCACCATCCGTCCCAATTCTATGGGATGCCCATAAAACAGTTTTTAGAGGCGAGGCTATATCTATAGCCACTAAGATAAAAAGAGATAGATTACTTAACTACTCTAGATATAAACAGAATCTTAGACAGGCTGAAAGAGATCTAGCCACCTCCCCTACACCTTCCCTACTAAGACGAATCCAGGTTCTACGTTCTAAACTACGGGAGTTAGACCTTTTAGACGTGGAGCGCATGATTAAGTACTCTAAACGGAAATTCTACGAATTCGGTAATAAGGCTCACACACTACTGGCCAGGCAGCTTAGACATAAATCATCTTCCCAGGCCCCCTTTGCCATAAGAGATAAAAAGGGTATTATGCATTATCATCCCTCCAAAATAGCTGAACTATTCCACACCTATTATTCCGCTCTTTACTCTCTGGACTCCCCTTCGCCATCTTCATCTTTAGAGCAAAACGCTACACTAGATCACTACCTGTCTCAATGCCCTCTTCCCCAGCTGTCGTCTGAGGCGCTGGCTCACCTGAATCAAGCCATCACGGCAGAGGAAATAGAGGATACAATAAAGAATTTGCCCGGGGGTAAGGCCCCTGGCCCAGACGGGTTTACGTACCTATATTATAAAACGTTCCTCCCTCTCTTGCTCCCTAATATGGTTGAACTCTTCAATGGATTTCTCCAGGGCGAGCCAGTTCCTCAGACGATGCTATCCTCACATATCACAGTAATCCCCAAACAAGGAAAGGACCCATCTGAGTGCTCTAGCTATAGGTCCATTAGTTTGCTCAATGCCGACCTCAAAATTTTCACCAAACTACTTGCTAACAGACTAGGCGATTGGCTCCCGAATTTGGTGCATAAAGACCAAGTCGGATTCGTTAAATTTAGGCAAGCAGTGGACAACACGCGTCGCACCATCAATTTAATAGATGTGGTCCAAAAACCAAAATCAGAGGCTCTGCTCCTTAGTCTTGACGCAGAAAAAGCCTTTGATCGGTTAAACTGGCAGTTCATGTTCAGAACCCTTGCTCGTTTTGGTTTCAGAGGACCATTCATAAAGGCGCTACATGGTTTGTATACCTCCCCTACGGCGCAAGTTAGGCTTACTCATGCCCATTCTCCTTCCCTACCTATTTGAAACGGGACACGCCAGGGCTGCCCCTTATCCCCCTTGTTGTATGTCCTGAGTATTGAGCCCTTAGCAGCTCTTATTCGTAACTGCCCCGATATTAAGGGTATTCAAGTACGGGATAAGCAGTTTAAAATTGCTCTGTTCGCAGACGACGTTTTACTTACCATCACAGATCCCCTGATATCACTACCAAATTTGCACTCGATTATTACAGAATATAGTGTGATGTCAGGATATAAGATAAACCATGCAAAGTCCGAAGCCCTGCCTCTGAACTTGTCTGCCTCACTACTGCGGACCCTACAGGATAATTTCCACTACTCCTGGTGTAGCTCGTCTCTCAAATACTTGGGGACAAAACTTACGCCATTAGTATCCTCCCTATATAAAGAAAATTTTCCCCCTTTAATCCAGGATGTTAGGAAACAACTCCAGAGCTGGCGCCCCTTATACTTATCCTTGCTAGGTAAAATAGCGGCGATTAAGATGTCTGTCCTGCCCAGGTTTCTCCATCTATTTGAGACCCTTCTGGTTCGAGTTCCAGTAGCTGCCTTACGCACAATCCAAACACTGTTTTTGGACTTCTTGTGGAACTCCAAGAGGCATAGAATTCCTAAATCAGTGCTGGTAGCGCCAAAGTCTAGAGGTGGACTAGGTCTACCGGACATAACCTTGTACTACTATGCAACCCATCTACGCCATATTACCTCTTGGACTTCCCTGCCTGCCTTTAATAGGTGGACAGAGGTTGAGAAGCTTTGGATAGCTCCAACACATCCTAGCGCCCTAGTTTGGGGACCACCTATAGAGATTCCATCTAAATCTTTGCTGGCCCCAATGTCCTTTACTAGAGAGATATGGCGTAGATGTCGCATTAGATACTCCTTGGCTACGTTGAAGTCACCTTTGACCCCCTTCCTTTATACGCCGAACCTACCTCAGAGCCTGGAGTCCGATTTCGTGGAATTCTGGAAACCCATGCAGGCCTTTCGCATTAAAGATGTTGCCCATCCGACGTCAAAACAGCTACTTACCCTTTCAGATCTCTGCGCGGCGTCTGACCAGTTTAGCCGAGTATCAGACTCCTACCCTCTAATTTACCGTTTTTGCTCCCAGACATTAGGCTCTACTATAGTACCACCCCTCACAGACTTTGAGAGGATTTGTCTTAGGAGCTCCTCATCTAAGGGTTTGATTTCTGACCTTTACGCCCTACTACTGACCCAGACGTACTCAGAACCAATTCAACATGCATATATGCAAAGGTGGGAAGACTGGCTGGGGAGACGGTTACCGGTACCCATCTGGAAAGCTATATGGGACAGGGCCCCTAAAGGTTCCTTATCAGCATTATACAAGGAGAACCAGTATAAAATCCTTATGCAGTGGTATCACACCCCAGCACTGCTTCATAAACTAAATCCACAAATACCAGATGTTTGTTGGAGGTGTAATGCACATGGAGCTTCCATGTTTCATATTTTCTGGGACTGCCCACATATACAACCCTTCTGGAGCAAGGTCCAAAATGTGTTGGAAAAAAACTCTTGGAGTCACACTTGAGAAAGACCCTGTCGCTTTCCTTTTAGGCCTCCCTCCTAACAATCTGGGCAAACATCACTCTAAATTGTTTCTACATATACTTTGTGCCGCGAAGACCCTGATCTCTGCTTACTGGAAGCGAGCCGCTCCCCCTTCACAAATGGATCTATGTGCCCGCATACGTCATATGCGGACATTGGAATCCATGACTGCGACCTTACAGGAAAGGTCGGATCACTTTCTTAAAGTCTGGTCCCCTTGGGATGCGATTGATGACAACTTTCCCTATTAAACTATATCCTTAACCGCTTAGAGGCTCATGGACGTGTTAGGTTGAACTTTTTGTATAGTTGGACCCATGGAAAGTTATTCTTTTTAAAATCTTCTTTCCTGAGGTCCGTGTTTACTTCTGTCCTATTTATGTTTGTAATATTGTATGTAAATCTGATTAACAGGCACTACTGTAAGCGGTGGACTCTTGTTGTCCTGTCATTGATCATGATCTCTGAATGGTGGCAAGACCCCCCTTCTTTCTTCTTCATTTTTCAGAACAGATGTATCTGACCTAAGATCCTTTAGCTTAATGCGTCTAGATGGGTCTTGTGCGACCCGGATGTGATTATTTGCCTTATAATACTGGATATGTCTTTGTTCCCCCTATAATGTACATGTCTGTTTTTATTATTCTTGGTTAAATAATAAAAAGTAAGTTGGAAAAAAAAAAAGAAAAACTCCCTGGATCAACAGAAACTGCTACCAAAAAGTTCTATTCCCAAACAATGTTATATTATTACTCTTTAGAAAGACATCCAGGCTCCTCTTGAACATGTTCCAATTAACAGCCACTACAACTTCTTGTGACAGAGAGTTCCAGAACATAGTAGAAAGGTGCGGCGGGAAGTGACTGACCAACACGGTTCAGACACAGTGATCAGGGCAGGATGGCGGCTGCTCACGACGGTCATCTATCTTTCACCGTGGTCCAGAGGGTTTTCGCTGCCCTCCATCCCCCAGTTCATGATCGCTGCTATTGGCGAATCAATGCAGACCAGCCAATAGAAGCGATTTTACTTATGACGTCAGTAATACCGATCACCATGTCTGTAGACATTGGTGGTGGCTGTTCCTGACAGAGGGGTATCACTGCCCCTCTCTGATCATGTTTGCCGCTATTGGCTGGTCGATCTGTATTTTCTAGCTAGCGTTTAGAATCACATTTAGGCTCTTTCTCGAATCAGGAAACTGTCAGGATTTGGAGGTAGTGGATCCACTGTACCACCACGGACGATGCTGTAAGCTGACAGCTGGGACTGGAGTCCCAGTGGTACCCGGTTTTCACCAGAGCCCAACGAAAAGCAGGTTGGACTTGCTGTGGCGTGGTACCACCAGGTCTTTCCACAGGCTTTGTCTGCGGTGTCAGCCAAGGCGAAGTACAGAATCTGAGGCAAACTCGTGGTCAGGAACAGGCAGGAGGTCAAGACAGGCAGCACAGGATCAGCATCAATAAAGCAAGGAATAGCTTACTCTGAGGCACTAGGCACAAAGATCTGGCTGGGAATGCTGGGAGAGGCTGGCTTTTATTCATATGCTGGAAATGGCCAAGACCAATCAGGGGTGGGCTGGCCCTTTAAATTTACGAACGGCGGGGACACGCTCGCCAGGCAGCCAGGACAGGAGCAGGAACGCGGAGAGGTGAGTGAAACCGAGGGGAGCATGGGGCACAGAGAGGGGCACAGGTACACCTGTGACCTGGGAGATGGGTTGCAGGAACACCCATGACAGAAACATTGCTTTCTAATCAGGGACCTGACATTTCACAGTGGCACAAACTGGGCATCACATAATGGGAAGCACATAACGGGCATCACATAATGGCCACTGAACTTTTCCGAATTAATTGCAATTTCCATCTTGGGCATCCATTGCACATCATATTTGGAAACCACCTGTATGTTCAAAATTCTATTTTCACCACGTGTACTACACTGCACCCCATATTACACCATGCTTAATTCTCTGAGGGGGTGTGCATTCAACAATTAGGGCCACTTTTTGGGTTTTCCTCTGTTTTATACCACTAGGGCTCTCCAAATGCATCCTGACATATGTGAAGGATTTCTGTCAAATTTGGCTTCTAAAATCCCTCTTTCCTTCTACTGTGCGCCCATACAACATTTTATATGCACATGTGCGGTACTTCTACACGTAAGAGAAATAGTTTTACACATTTTTGGGGGTTATTTCATCTTTATCCCTTGTGGCTAAAAAAAATTAGGGGTAAAAATTACCTTTATAGGAAAATGTTCACCTTTTTCCTTTTTAGGGCCTATTTAAAGGGAACCCGTCACCACTATTTTCACAAATACAGGTAGTGACAGGTTCCTATAGAGCTCTAGTAACTATCTGACACCCTGCTTGTAGCTAAAAAATATTCCCCTGAGATTCCCATATATTCAACTTTATAGTTTTACCTGGTAACTAAGTGTGGCTACATGGAGTCCAGGTGGTCCTCTCCATCCCTATTGCTGTATGCTGCTATAATGTCATGTGACCAGGGTGACATCATCACAGGTCCTATAGCTTTAGTAGCATTAGGAACTGTACACTAAGCATATATGTCATGAAATCACAGCATATTTTATCACATGAAATCACAGCAGCCTGCATGGAGAGGAGTAGAAGTCCATGGAGGCTGCTGTGATTGTTTTATGTGGTCTGATATGTACATGGGGTATAGTTTTCATATTAAGTAGCTCAAGGACCTTTGATGATGTCACCCTGTTCACATGACATTAGGCCACGCCCCCGTGGACTCGCTCCAAAGCTGCATAGATACCAGGCAAGCTCAAGATTATAACTCTGATTTTATGGGGATCTGAGGGGAATAATTTTTAACTACAAGCAGGGTGTCAGATAGTTACTAGAGCTCTATAGGAACCTGCCACTACCTGTATTTGTGAAAATAGTGGTGACGGGCTCCCTTTAAAACACCTTTACGGATAAAAACACATATTACATCTTGTTAAATTCTCCAAGGGGTGTTCTTTCCTTAATGGTATAACTTGTTGGGGTTCTGCTCTGTTTTGTACCACTAGGGCTCTCCAAATGCATCCTAACACATACAAAGCATTTCTGTAAAATTTGGCTTCTAAAAGGCCAACATGTCTCTTTGACTTCTGTGCCCTATTGTGTACCCATACAACATTTTACTTGCACATGTGGGGCAATTTTATACTCAGGAGAAATAGTAGTACACCTTTTTCGAGGTTGTTTCATCTTTAATCCCTTATGGCTTACAAAAATTAGGGGTAAAAGTGACTTTTTTGGGATTTTCATCTTTTTCCTTTTAGAGGCCTAATTGAATCAAACACCTGTAGGGGCAAATACACATATTATACCTTGCTAAATTCTCAAAGGGATATACTTTCCAAAATGGTGACAATTGTTGGGGTTCCCCTCTGTTTTGTCAGCCCTAGTGCGTACCCATACAACATTTTATATGCACATGTTGGGCAATTCTATGCTTAGGAGAAATAGTTTTACACTTTTCTGTGTGTTGTTTCATCTTTTATCCCATGTCAGGTAAAAGTGACTTTTTTGAGAAAATTTTCGCCTTTTTTTGTTTTGGGGCCTAATTGAATCAAACACCTGTTGGGGCAAATACACATATTACACCTTGCTAAATTCTCCAAGGGGTATACTTTCCAAAATGGTGTCTCTTGTTGGGGCTTTCCTCTGTTTTAGTACCACTAGGGCTCTCCAAATGCATTCTGACACATCATAGTTTATACGGTTGAAAAAAGACCTGAGCGGGAAAGCGACACATGCACGATATCAGGTGCCCGATCTTAGTGAATCACAGCACAGTGCATTCCGGTCGGACAATGCACTTTCGAGGAACGCACAGGGTGGGTAAGTAAATGTGTCCCAATGTATAATGATCAAACAAAAAAAAATATTAGAATTATTAGAAGATGGCAAAATGAGGAATTTTTTGTTTGTACATGGGGTTTTAATTTTTGTAAATTTATTAAAAAAATGATAAAACCTACATAAATTTGGTATCCCCGGGATCGCACCGTCTCAAAGAATAGCATAGACATGTCATTTGGGGCGCACAGTGAAATCCATAAAATCGTAGCCCCCAAGAAAGCATATTTCACCAGTTTCACTGCATTTGGAATTTTTTTTTCCCGCTTCCCAGTACACCACATGGAATATTAAATACCGTCAATATGAAGTGCAATTTGTTACGCAGAAAACAAGCCCTCATACAGCTACTTACAAGTAAAAATAAAAAAGTTATGGATCTTTGAAGGTGGGGAGTAAAAAATTAAGATGCAAAAAACAAAAAGGGCCTGGTCATTAAGTGGTAAGCATACAAACTGGTTTTCTCTTGAAAGTTTAAGGAGAGTATACTGGACAATCAAGACGCATGGTAGAATAACTGAGATCATGCCTGGAACTAATCCGAGAATGAGTGTACAGACAATGTTGCAGGGTATCTCAACTTTTGCCCAGACTTATTGATCCCAGAAGAAGAAATCAGGTGCTATCCAAATAATAAGCTTTGAGTTACCAAAGAACATACGGTGGGTGTAGAAAGTATTCAGACCCATTTAAACCTTTCGCTCTTTCGTTGCAGTCAATTGATAAGATCAAAAAAGCTCTTTTTTTGCTCATTAATGTACACTCTGAAATTAGCATTTTTTTAGTAATTTAATAAACATGAAAAGCTGAAATATCACATTGTCATAAATATTTGCTCTGTATTGAATAGAAGCCCCTTTTGACCTAGTACAGCCATAAGTTGTCTTGGGAATGATACAACAAGTTTTTCACACCTGGATTTGGGGTTCCTCTGCCATTCTTCCTTGCAGTTCTCTCCAGTTCCCCTCAGTTTGGATAGTGAATTTTGGTAGACAGCCATTTTAAAGTCTATCCAGAGATGTTCAATTGGGTTTAGGTCAGGGCTCTGGCTGGGACAGCAACAGATGGCCACAGAGTTATTCTGAAGCCACTGCTTTGTTATTTTCTCTTCGGTTCATTTTCTTGTGGCAAGGTGAACCTTCGGAAAAGTCTGAGGTTCAGAGTACTCTGGAAGAGGTTTTCATCTCTGCACATCACCCAATTCATCAATCCTTCAATTGCAACGAGTAGTCCTGTCCCTGCAGCTGAAAAAAAAGCCCCATAGCATGATGCTGCCCCCACCATGTTTCGCTGTTGGGATTGTATTTGGCAGGTGTTGAGCAGTGACAAGTTTTCACCACATACATTGCTCAGAATTAACACCAAAAAGTTCAATCTTCTCATCAGACCAGAGAATTAGGGCGGCATGGTGGCTGAGTGAGTAGCATAAACTCAGACTAGTGGAGGACTGCAATGATAGTTGACTTTGTGGAACTTTCTCCCATCTCTCTATTGCATCTCTGGAGCTCAGCCACAGTGATATTGGGGTTCTTCTTTACATTTCTTAGCAAAGTTCTTCTCCCATGGTTGTTTAGTTTGGCTGGATGGCCAGGTTGAGGAAGAGTTGTGATTGTCCCAAACTTCTTCCATTTAAGCATTATTGAGGCCACTGTGCTCTTAGGAATCTGGAGTATAATCTTGGCCACATTTGTGCCTTGTAATCTTGGCCAGATTTCTGCCTTGCCACAATTCTATCTCTGTGCATCTTTGGGCAGTTACTTAGACCACATAATTCTCATGTTCTCTGACATACACTGTGAGCTGTGAGGTCTTATATAGACATGTATATGTCTTTCCTAATCAAGTTCAATCAGTTTAATTAAACACAAATGGACTCCAATGGAGAAGTAGAACTAGGTGGAGGATCAGAAGGAAATGGACAGTACATGAGATAAATATGAATTTTACAGCAAACTGTCTGAATACTTATAACCATGTGATATGATGGGGTGCAGAGTGTACATTAATGAGAAAAAATGTACCCCTGTACCCCCTGTAAATGTCTACTAAACAAGAAAAAATCAGCCTTTAAGAATAAGACTAGGGAAGCCATTAAAACTATCCAATCTCTACTAAAAACCAAAAAAGTATGTTAAAAGGCATATGGGGAAAGCCTAGAGGCAAAGCTGGGTAAGAACAACACAAAGCATTTCTGGGTGTGCATTTCTGGGTGTGTCATATAGGCATGGGAGACAAACAAACACTCAACTCAGAATGGGAACAAAGGGCAAATGAGTTATTTAATAAATTCTCAGATGTGTACTCAAACAGCTACCAGAAGGCCTCCTCAGTGCAAGCAACACACAACAAAACACCGCCAGTAACCAAACAAAAAGTGGGGTGAAAGTCTCAGTTGATGCAGTGGAAGCTGTATTAGTGGCCCTGATCCCAAACAAAGCTAGAGGGCCCGACGGGATCTGCCCCCAAGGGAGGACCAATCTGGTGAGACTTAAAGTGATACTGGTGCAGCTCCTGCGGAAATGGACTAAACAGCAGAAGTTGAGCAGTTGGTAATATCGGTTCATGCTCCAGTGGCGATCTTACAGAAGACAGGCATAGGAAGGGCTCTGATTACATTTGGCGCTTTTCAACTTATCTGGCGATGAGTTCATCCATCTACTATGTGGCTGGTGGACAGAATACGAATTATACAATTAGAACCACAAAACTAATTAAGCATTATATTTTGAAGCTACCAAAACCACCTTATGCTGCCACATATTGACACATATATCCGCTCTGAAGGGAACGGCCCAGAGAAGATATAATGCAACGAGTCGCACCCTACAACAGGCATACACAAACTACCTACAAAACCCCTCCCGGCAACACATGAAAAAATGGAAAGAGGCTAGGGTGGATCATAAAAGGACAGAACTTTTCCGGTTTGGGAATAAATCAGGATGCCTTTTGGCTAAACTGGCAAAACGACAATGCCCGATGACAGAATTCCAAAATTTTTATGAAACCCTGTATTCGGACACCAACCCAGACACAAGCAGGGAAGGGGAAGCCTATTTAGCTTCTATGTCGCCCACAACAGTGACCCTAAAACAACTAGCCTCCTTTAATGCAGATGTTACAGAGGAAGACTTTACTGAGGAGTAAGGCTATAACAAATCGCCAGGCCCAAACAGATTTCCGGCCAAGTTTTAGAAATGCTTGATTGCCCAGGTCAGCGCCCCTCTGAAGCCTACTTTAATGAAGTAATGAGAGGAGAACCTATCCCACCACAAGCCAATCTAGAATTCATCAGGGTCCTACCTAAGACAAGAAAGAACTTGCTCTTACCAGGGTCATACAGACCAATATCGCTAATCAATCGGGACCTTAGACTAAATGCAAAACTTGAGGTGCAAAGGCATTTGGTCATTATGCCACATTGTAATGCGATTGAATCATCGCAGATGGGGTTAATAAAGGGACAGGCAGTGGCCTCCAACATGCAACTGGTATTTTCAGTCCAGGATGAGGTGAGCTTCACCCAGCAAAGGGCAGGGTACTGTTGGCCCTAGATGCTAAAAAAAAAAGGCATTCAACAATGTCCACTGGTGCTGGTTGCATCAGGTACTCAATAGATTTAGCTTTCTGTACCTTCCTCGCGACATTGTATGCCAGCCCCACAGCAGCAGTAAACACTCCGGGCTTTAGGTCACCACAATTCTAACTGTGCGAGGGATGCCTGCGTTCCCCGCTATTATTTGACCTGGCTCTTGAACCATTAGACTGAAGACTGAGAGATCCAACGGCGGGGTTGGGAATCAAGAGGGGTTAAAACAGCATTGTTTGCCGACGACAATTCTGTATATCTTACCAAAGTGCCAGAAGTGGTGCCAAAAGTATTCATGTTAGATCATATCCGGCTTTAAATTAATCCATCAAAAAGTGACCTCTTGTGCCAACATGCAGTGACCCCAAGGAAAAGAGCAAGTCTAAGAGTTCTAGGGGTGGTCATAGCAAAGGCCAACATAAAACACCCGGAAATCCAAATTGGCAAAACGCCAATTCCATGAGCTGAATTATAAACCGTTATTTCGTAGTGGACCTAAATAGAGCCTTTATAAAATACATATGGCAAGGCAAGAAAGCAAGAATATCAATTAAGCGCCTAGCTACTGATAGCAAGAGGGGAAGCCTTTATTCCCGGTCATTAACCCCTTAATGCCGCGGCCCTTTGTCATTTTTGCATTTTCATTTTTTACTACCCATCTTCAAAAATTCATGTAATTTTTCCATGTAAAGAGCTATATGAGGGCTAGTTTTCTGCATGACAAATTGCACTTCATAGTGATGGTATTTAATATTCCATGCTATGTATTTAGAAGTGGGAAAAAAACTCCAAATGCAGGGGAAATGGTGAAAAAACGCATTTGAGCAGTATTTTTGTGGGCTTGTATTTTACCGGTTTCACTGAGCATCCCAAATTATATGTCCTTCTTTGGGTCAGTGCAATCATGGGGATACCAAATTTGTATAGGTTTCAGAATGTTTTTATGCATTTACAAAAATTAAAACCTCCTGAATAAAAAAAATGATTCATTTTGCCATCATCTGGCTCTAATAACATTTTCATACTTCAGTGTACGGAGCTGTGGGTGGTGTCATTTTTTGTGACGTTTTCAATGCAACCATTTTTAGGACTGTACAACATTTTGATCACTATTATTCTGGTATTTTCGAATTTTGGTGCTATATTCCGTTAGAAATTTAAACTCTGAAAAAACGCTTTAACATTTTAATAGATCAGATATTTTGGGAGACGGGGATACCTAACATGCTTATGATTTTTAC
This sequence comes from Engystomops pustulosus, assembly GCF_040894005.1. NCBI lineage: Eukaryota > Metazoa > Chordata > Amphibia > Anura > Leptodactylidae > Engystomops > Engystomops pustulosus. Next base: position 128,489,038 of record NC_092415.1, on the reverse strand, counting down.
TGTTTATTTATATTTATTTAACTTCTAGGAAAAGGGGGTGATTTTTTATATAATTTTTTAACTTTTATTTATTTTTTTAAAATATTTTTCAGACCCCCTAGGGTACTTTAACCCTTGTCTGATTGATCCTACCAGAAACTGCCATATTACAGTATGGCAGTATATAGGGATTTTACTCCTTACATTGTAATGAATAGGTTTTACCAATATGCAGCAAATGCCCACCCTGAATGAAAAGGGTTCAGCCCGTGAGCCTTCTCCATACCCCTGTAGCCAGCATGTGACGTAGTAGTATGTAAATGTACGTAGTAGTGTCAGTAAGGGGTTAAAGATTACAACTTGGTCTGTTTATGCAGAAACATCATTGACTGGATACATAGTTCGGCACATTACTCCAATACCCACCTTGAAGAAGCCATAATTCATCTGTTTAGCCTACACTCTAGTCTGGCCAAAATGCCAATCACAGCAAAATGCTCAACTCTTAACCTAGAAACAAGACAGGAATTCCCATACATGCAACACAGATCAGTAGGGCGGGAGAGTCTATTGCTCTACAGGGGTGGAAAGCAGTTTGTACTTCAACTTCCCCTTTAATCCACAGAAGCCGGAGAGGCTAGTGGAATGTCTGAAATGCACATTACATGGGGGCAGACCTTTACCATTCAATATGGCCTTGCCCGATAATGCAGCAGTACTGGAAAGCAGTGCAAGATTTTCTCCAGAACACTTACATTCGCTTATAATTCCAACCCAACTCACACATCACACAGCAGGTGGCAAAACATTGCTTATCAAATCACTGGTTAGAAGCAAACCTTCCAACAATAGAGTGTAAAACAATGGGGGTCATTTACTAAGGGCCCGATTCGCGTTTCCCGACGTGTTACCCGAATATTTCCGATTTGCGCCGATTGTACCTGAATTGCCCCGGGATTTTGGCGCACGCGATCGGATTGTGGCGCATCGGCGCCGGCATGCGCGCGACAGAAATCGGGGGGCGTGGCCGAACGAAAACCCGACGTATTCGGAAAAACCGCCGCATTTAAGAACCGAAAATGTGTCGCTCGGGACCCGCTTACCTTCACTCAGACGGCCTTGGTGAATTCCGGCGCGTTAAAATGCTTTTCAGCGCAGCAGCGCCACCTGGTGGACGGCGGAGGAACTACCTTATTAAATCCCGGCCAGACCCGAATCCAGTGCAGAGAACGCGCCGCTGGATCGCGACTGGACCGGGTAAGTAAATGTGCCCCATTATCTCCAGGTAGATAGGAGGCAGGCAGAAAGGAGAGGAGATATGAAAACTAAATCTATTTTTCAAGTAGAGACTTTTTTATAACTAAGTGTCGCACAGATGTTCTACAACAGTTGAGGTGTTACTAAACCAAACAAAGAAATTTTTGCTAAGTGTTGCAGTCCAAAAGGAGATACATATAAAAAATTGTGGAATATGCAAGAAGCACTCAGACCAAAAAAAGATGTTTCCACCATACAAGTAATCAAATACTAATCAATTTTATTTTTTTCAAAATTTTGAACAAAATTCTAATGTTATTAGACACGTGTGCACAGGAAAAATATGATCCGGCACTAGGCAGTGTGGGCTAAAAGCATATAAATCAATTTACACCCTGCTGTTATATATATACACATGAAGGACCAATGATAAAATACCTGCCAGGTGGTTTGTATCAAGTACTACATTGCAGCGTGCAACTGTTTTGTGGTGCATGCGAACAAGGACAAGATCCGACTCTGAGAACCAGAAGTGTCACACACGTCTGAGATCTAGCAAGCATGGAGAGACTCCATGGTTACAAGATGCCAGACAATTGGCAACAATTCCGGTCTGTTCACCGCACTGAGCGCACATAATCTTATCCGGAGCCGGATCTTGTCCTTGTTCGCATGCGCCACAAAATAGTCGCATGCTGCAATGTAGTACTTGATACAAACCACCTGGCAGGTATTTTATCATTGGTCCTTCATGTGTATATATATATAACAGCCAGCTCAGCCTTACATCACCCCCAGATGAAGGCTTGACAGCTGAAACATGCGTCGGGGTCAGTATGTGGCTCCCTCTATCATGGGTAAGGACACCTGTACGCCCAGGACATTTTACTATTTGTAGCATTAAATCTTTACCTGTATATCTGTATTTACTTGCAACCCCCTGTATCTTTGTACATGTTATATTTTGGTTTTGTATACATCTTTTACCCATGATTGCATGATATGATACTTTATCACTTTTTTGTAATACTGCCTATATGTCACTATTGTGTAAATTGATTTATATGCTTTTAGCCCACACTGCCTAGTGCCGGGGTATATTTTTCCTGTATTTTTTAGAATTTTGTACCTTATAAAACATTTTTTTCAATAAAATTGATTAGTATTTGATTACTTGTATGGTGGAAACATCTTTTTTTTGGTCTGAGAACAGCTGAGGTGTGTATTATAATGATCTGCAGCAGCTGAGGTGTGTGTTATAATATTCTGCAGCAGATGAGGTTTGTGTTATAATGTTCTGCAGAAGTTGCGGTTCAAGTTATGATTTACTACAACAACTGAGGTGTGTATTATTAGGTTCTGCAGGAGCTGAGGGGAGTATTATAAGGTTCTGTAGCAGCTTCAGAGAACTACACAATGCACACCTCAGCTGCTGGAGAATTTCTTAAAACACACCTCATTTCCCACTGTTGCATTTGTAGCGATCGTTAATTTGATGACCCTTCCTGCTTCAGTTGGCCCCACCTTTTTGGAAAGCCCACAACATGGGGCCACTATTATTTTTTTTTCTGAGCCACTTTAATTAGCCAGTTGATGCCTGTAACAGGTACATTTGTAATCAATTTTGTACGTTTACTAGCTGTAGCCCCCAGGTTGGCCGGGATAGTAAATTTAAAAAATCTACATAATGTGTCAAACTGTCACTGACTGTCTATGCCACTGACCGTCCCTATTTTATAAACTTTTTTGACAGTCTCTTCCAGCCACTGTCTGTCTCTGACGCTCTCATTCCTGCCACTGTCTTACTCTGGCAGTCTCATTCAAGTGACTGTCTGTCTCTGGCAGTCTCATTCCAGTGACTGTCTCTGTCTCCAACTGTCACTTTGTCTATGGAGAGATTTATCAGAAGTGTTTGAGAGCAAAACTGCTCTAGTTGCCCATGGCAACCAATCAGAGCTCAAGTTTTTTTTGCACAGCTGTTTATAAAATTAAAGCTGATCTCCAATTGGTTTCAATGGGCAACTGGAACAGTTTTACCTCAAGACATTTCTGAAAAATCTCCCTACATACCTGTATCCCTACCCATCTTTCCTCACACATAAGCATCTTATACTCATTACCTATAGTAACCAATCACAGCTCAGAGCTCATATTAATGACCTGTGGCAGAACAGCAACCAATCACGGCTCAGCTTCCAAATGCCACAGCAACAGGAGGCAATGGCTTCTGTATATGATGGTTAATAAGTGGGTTTTGGAAAGTGCGGTGGAAAAATTTTGTGTCAAAACCTGGTCTAAGACATTCCCTGAGTCACAGGCAACAACTGTGCGTACAGATTCCTTTTGCGGACACAAAAAACATACATACATCCAGCTTTATACATTAGACTGCTGTCTCATGAAAAGGTCTAAATTTAACATTCACAAAAAATTTATGTTTTACTCACTTTTGTGATATATTATATTTAAATGCTACTTGTTTAGTTTACCCATAAATTATATCTAACTTATATCTAACTGTCGATTTCTCAAAAAGCATTCCCTAAAGTTATGGAAATCTGTCTTGCTTATTGTATTTGTATTGTTCTGATGTTATATTAAAAATTGCAGAAGCCATTTTCCCATCAGATTCACAGAGATAATCCTACCTTTTCTCCTACTGCACCATTGTACCCATTCTTTCCAGGGTCTCCCTTTTTGGAAAAGAAAGAAATTTATTTTTAATACGTTAATTTATTTAACTGCCAAAAATACAAGAATGTTCATATAGCACAGCATACCTTCATGCCTGGTTCTCCATAGTCTCCCTATAAAGGACGCAGGATATCAGTAAAATAATGTATTTGAAATGGTATATATTAGATAGCAATCAATACCTATATAGAACTTACTTGTTCTCCTTTTTGTCCAGCGTAGCCCTTTTTATTAAAAGAAAATAAAGACTTAATCAATAGTTTGGTACAGAAAATTGTCTAATAACGTTTCTTATAACAGATCACACAGGGGAGCATATACATGCTCTACAATGATATACATATGTGAGGATAAAAATTGTAAAATACATTTCAATGATTTGCCAACTCAATATTGCACCCATAAGGGTGTCAGTTTATACATATGCCTATATAACATAATATATACAGGTGGTCCCCTACTTAAGAACACTCGACTTACATACGACCCCTAGTTACAAACGGACCCCTGGATATTGGTAATTTATTGTACTTTAGTCCTAGGCTACAATAATCAGCTATAAAAGTTATCAAATGTGTCTATAATGAAGCTTTATTGTTAATATTGATTCTTATGACAACCCAACATTTTTAAAATCCAATAGTCACAGAGACCAAAAAAGTTCTCGCTGGGATTACTATGATAAAATATACAGTTCCGACTTACATACAAACTCAACTTAAGAACAAACCTACAGACCCTATCTTGTATGTAACCCGGGGACTGCCTGTATACATTTTTGTATTTGTCTTGAGATGCCCAAGACAGTCTTTTTTGCACATCTGCAAAATCTTCAACAGCAACAAGAGTTCTTTACTATTTGATGTGACCACCCTTGTTGAGGGGGACAATACTTTAGGAAATATACTCTATATTTGATTTGGGTATCAGAATGGAGAACTCCAATAAGATTGGTCATATACATTTGATATATTTGGTTAATTCATATTTATACATAATTTATTTCTTCTATCATTGTTTAAACAATTTGGATATTTGTTACATTTATAAACAAAACAGTGGCATGATTAAAATGAGTTATTTAATCCAGTATAAAAATGTGTCAGATACCTTTCACAATTTAGAAGGTCTATTAACTAAACAGAATAAACAGTGGGAAAGTAAAACTTTAACACATTACACTGAAACAAGATTGGTCCATTAGAGTTTAAGAAAAGAAAAATCACCAGAAGGAGACCTTGAAGGAAAACAATTTCAGGACAATTGGAACCAATGCAATCAAACCATGCATAACAAATTTGAGAAGATTACCATAGTCAAAGTGCCTGAACCTATGAGTAAGTGTGGTGGTTTATCATGCTAGATTTTCTGCATAGCTTTCTTGATATGTAAAGTGAAGTTTACTGTCTTTTACCTCATTAACCAGACATTCCTGACCATAAAATGACCAAAGATGGAGGGTCATCTGATCTCTATATGGCCATTTACCCTGCCAGGACCCTGATCTTATATTCATGAATACTGTAGTAGGGTTCTGGCAGGGCAATTGCTCATGGTCAGAGATCACATGACCCTCTATCTGCAGCCAGTTTACAGACAGGAATGTCTGGCTGATGGGGTAAAAGATAGAATGTTTCAAATTACATATTAATTCAGTGGTGCAGAACTCATGTTTGAATTTGTTTTATTGATTTTAACATAGATGAACATATTAGGCATGCAAGCTTATTGTGTTGCAATACAGTCAATCACATGGTAATACATTTTGTAACAAAGAAACTCACATTGTGATAGTATAAGTGTTGACTCAGCTAATCTTTATGTTCAGGAGGGGAAGGGGGAGTTAGGTTTAGGAATGATCCGGGGAATTGGTTAGGGAGGAGGAGAAGGAGGTTAGAGGATTTAGTCATCTATTACTTGTATTCTTGTGCGTTGATCTTCTATTCAAGTCCTCCTTCTGATGCTTGGCTTACTTCCAAAGTGTGATCTCGCTCATTTATCTCAATAGCTACTTCTTGCAAGGCTTCCAAGGTTCCCAGAGAGTCATGAATTGTTGATGTGTTCTTGACTCCCAACTAGCTAGTTCTTCCATTCGCCACATGCAATCTATTCTTTCTGCCCATTCCGTAATAGTAGGGGCACGTTTTTGGAGCCATTTAGGAGGTATTGTTAATTTTGCTGCTTGTACTAGAATGATGGGTAGGTTCTTTTTTTGTGGGTGCCATTGTTTGTTGGGGAGCCACAATAGGACTGACTCCGGGGTCAAATGTATGTTTTTCCCCATTATGTTAGTAATATGGTTATTGACCTCTTTCTAAAATGGTTGGACACAAAATGTGACCTAGGGTGCCCTGCTCTTTTCACATCTCACATTCACAGCATAGTTCTGAATCAGTTAAGCATTTCTGTCTTAAGACCTGTGGTGTGTTGTAAACAAATCAGTGTTATAGGAGTTCTCCTGAATCCTGACACATCTAGAGAACCCATGTGAACGCTTGTGTATCATTTTTATTTGTGTATCAGAGAATCTCTACTTTAAGTCCCTTTCCCAATGATTCCCAATTCCCTATGTATACGGGTTTTACCTTTGTTTCTTTGTTAAGAAGGAAGTCATAGAATATGGATATCGTGCCGTACTGTACTCTTCCCTATTGGCATCTACAAATGCTTCATGATTCCAAAAAGAAAAAAAATGTACAACGTGTCTGACCTGAGTGAAGTTGACCTTGTCCAAATAAAAAAAATTTGTGTCAAACGTTTGTGCCGCTATCCTTTTTAATATATTCATGAAAGTTTCCAGAGGTCATCAGAGGTCAACCAGCCCCCCCACATTGCCCAAACCAAACAAAACTGGTGCTGGACAATTCTGCTACGTTTTTGCTGGTTTGTGCTGCTCAATTCTTTGTTTGTGCTGCTTTTGTCTTAAATAAATGAACAAAAAATGAAAAGTCAAAAGTTCAAACAGCCCCCCCCCCCACATTAACCAAATCAAACAAAACTGGTGTCAAACGTTAGTGCTACGTTTGTGCAGCAAAAATTTTCATTTGTGCCGCTATCATTTTTAAGGTATGTTCAGGTGTTTACGTAGGTTAAAGGTGTTTAGGCTGAACTGGTAAAAAACAAACCTAGTGACACTTCCCTGGTTTGATCACCAGGGGGAGCTAGCAAACACATTGTACTTTGGAAGAAATGAACTTTGATGACCTCTGGAAAAAAGCATGAATATATTAAAAATGATAGCGGCACAAACGAAAATTTTTGCTGCACAAACCAGCACAAACGTAGCACTAACATTTGACACCAGTTTTGTTTGATTCGGTTAATGTGGGGGGGCTGCTTGAACTTTTTACCTTTCATTTTTTGTTCACATATTCAAAACGAAAGCAGCACAAACAAAAATTTGAGCAGCACAAACCAGCAGAATTGATTGGCACCAGCTTTGTTTGGTTTGGGCAATGTGGGGGGGCTGGTTGACCTCTGATGACCTCTGGAAACTTTCATTAAAATCTTAAAAACGATAGCGGCACAAACGAAAATTTTTGCTGCACAAACGTAGCACAAACGTTTGACACCAATTTTGTTTGATTTGAACAAGGTGGGGGGGCCAACTTAACTCAGGTCAATGTCTGTGCTCCAAATGCAAGTTATTCCCTTGTGAGTCCCGCCGTGTCTCCATCCTGCTGATTATTGCCACCTATGAGGTATTTCCCTAATTGGGATAACCCGCAGAGTGATTTTTGATGTGTTTTTTCCAAGTGGCATGAGGTGGACAAAATGGTTTTGTCAATACAATGGCATATTTGATAAATTGCAATACAATTGTTTCTCTGCACTACTCACTTTGTATTACATGTGAGCCAATATCTTAGGGGTTAAAATGCTCATACAACCCTAAATACATTCTTTGAGGGGTTCCCTTTCCAAAATGGGGTCACTACTTGGGTGTTTCTATTGTACTGGTACTTCAGGGGCACTCCCAACACCAATCTAGTGAAAACGGAGCTCCAAAACCTAAATTTAGCTCCTTTCCTCGAGAGCCCTGCCGTGACTCCATCCTGCAGATTATTGCCGCCTATGGGGTATTGCCCTTACCAGACTTACCCCCAGAAGTGGCTACTAAAACTTGAAACCTTCTCACATCCGTAAAAAAAAATGGAAATGTTAAACAAATTATGGAAATAAAAAGAAGACCAATAGCAAAAGGTTTCTACAATTGTTGTTTGTCTTTTTGTCTAATAAGTAGAACACTTGAAACTTTAAAAATTGTAATTATTTTCACATTTTTCCTAAATTATTACATTTTTTACCCCCCAAAAAAGAAACTGATCACCAAAATGACACTAGTAACATAAACTACAATGTTTCACAAGAAAACATTCTCAAAATCATAGAGACATCTTAAAGCTATGAAAAGTTATTACCACAAGAAGAGACACTGGTCAAATTAAAAAAAAAAAGACCGAATGTACAAACAGGCTGCGTCCTTAAGGCGCTAACTTGTAGTAAATATGTGATGCTACCTATGTAAATTCAGAACTTAGATTATGTCAGATAACACTGGTGCTAATTTTATGCTAAGAGTCACATTATGGAGAAAAGTAGCATGTGCATGCATGAAATTAACCTGACTGACCACAAGTCATTAAAATACATAAAATACTTACAGGTCCAGGGGTTTTTACCATTCTACAGCTCAAAAAAAGGTTATTAGAGAGTTATGTAAGCAGTAAATTAACCACATGTGTATTAGAAAACTGCATTCATATTATATACCATATCATATAATATATCATACCTTTGGTCCAGCAAATCCAATTGGACCTTCAATACCTCGATCACCCTGCAAAAAGATTTTCATACTATAATTTCAATTCTCTATTTCATATAAATTAAAGTTTGTATTTTAAAGCAATAAACAATAGAAGGTATGTTAAATACAGAGAAACAATATAAAACTCTATATTTAAGTTATTAACCATTTCCTTTTCCATTTTCACATTTCCATTTTTAACTCCTCTCTTTCCACAGGCCATATCTTTTCTTTTAAAAATCTGTTGCACCATTTTCCTGAGAGCTTTGTTATTAGAGCTTTTCCTTTGTGATTCAAATTACTTCTCCCGTTTCTTGTTGGATTGGTACGATCATATATAATACCAAATTTTTATAGGTTTTATTAAGTTTTAATAGTAAATAGTTTAAATAGTTAATAGTAATAGCGAGAGTAAAGGTACAATATTTTATACAAAGAAAATCTTAGTTCTGCAATATTCTGTGGCCATTAAAATCCGGTCAACTGAAATCTAGAATGCCTTATGATTCCAGCGGTTACGGCAGCCCATCGAACACCGGAGGGTTATTGTTCGGCTAATACAATGGCGCACATCTAAAAGTGACTTTTATTATTTCATTAGCTTGGTTTATGGATATATAGTTATTTATTTGGGTGACCATTTTGTAAGGGAGCATACAATGATAGATCTGTGTGAATTTTCTGCAGTTCCATTTGCTGCATATTTTTGTGAATACTGTATATTGGTGTGGGGTATGTATGCTCTCCTCACAGCCTACTGTTTTAGGAAAGTATATTTTCTTTATATAAGTATTCTGGATTTGAACATATTTTAGAAGAAATTTTGAATGTTGATTGCCAAATGCATCGCCTGGTTGTCTGCTTTCAAAATTATAAAGGTTTTATGGCACATTTACTGTTTTATTCAGTTTTATTGCTATATTTTGCAAGTTGTGACTATCTTAAAATTTCTAGCTGAAAAGCAGATATCTAGTTATTACAGTTTTAGTGATATTATGTGGATTTATTTTTGTGAACATATCCATAGGGCACAATTGTGAACGCTACACATGTCCATCTATTACATTTAGGAGTAGTGAAGGTACAGTATTTTTCGGACTATAAGGCGCACCGGAGTATAAGGTGCACCATCAATAAATGCGTGCTAAAATGCTAAAAAGTGAAGGTACAGTATTTTTCGGACTATAAGGCGCACCTGATTATAAGGATGAATGACCAGCAGGTGGCAGACCTGTGAATAGTACAAGGCAGCTGTTGCCTGTAGGTAAGGTTCATATAAGAGGCGCGCTGGACTATAAGGCACACCTTTGATTTCTGAGAAAATCAAAGGATTTTTTGTGCGCCTTATAGTCCGAAAAATACGGTATTTTCTGTTTGGAACTAATCTTTTTGCCATCAAAGTCAAATTTTAAGTATTTTTTATAAAATGTTTCAGTTTGAATCAAAATTGCATGAAGGCGCCTATGTCTATAAACTCTTTGATGCAATTTTGAAAATGGGGCTAGCGTCTGCTTTCAGAAAATATCGGACCCTGTCACCAATGGGCCTCACAGTCTAATCAACCTACCAGTAATTTTTTGGAGTGTGGGAGGAAACCGGAGGACCCGGAGGAAACCCACGCAGAGAGAACATACAAACTCTTTGCAGATGTTGACCAGCGCTGCAACCACTGAGCCACCATGCTGCCCATCAATCTCCCTATGATCTATCTCCTATAAAATTCTCCAAAATTACAGTTTGTTCAACCATACTAAAGGGAGCCTCTTGCTGACTGTGACTGGTCATGAAATAGTTTTATTTTAGGGCCCCATTTTTAGTTTTGCCCAGGGCCCCACTTTGTCTAGAACCGGCCCTGGGTGTCAACTGCACAATACAGCTGACACACACGCCGCATATCTAAAGGGTTCAGCTTATATATATCATACAGCAGTAAGGCAATGGTTACAAATGGTTACTCATTTTCACCTTGAGGACCAAGTCTTGCAAAACATAAAAAGTCGTAGAAATGTAAAAATATTTAAATAGGTCATTAAATTTGAAGTAATATATAATTAATTGAGGTTTTTAATTCTGCTTGCCAAAGCATAAAATTGATTTTGAATATATAATCTGTAAATGCTTCATAGGGAAAAGAGCACAAAATAGTGTAGTATGTTCTTGAAATACGAATTTATTTTTAAAAATTATAATCACAAAAGCAGTATTAAAATGCGCATATAAAACAATCAGTGGGACGCCAGTTTCACATGCTCGTCTGACCCTGGGTTTCGCCCAACTCCGGCTTCTTCTGGAAAGTTACTAGCGTCTGTTTCCCATTTTTTTTATACATTCATTTGTTCCCTCTCAACGAAAAAAATACTTTATACATAATACATGAAAGTTAATAAAATTATTTGTCCAAAATCAATTATACATCATAACAAGAACAATGATTCTCCATTATGACCTAAACAGTATATTTATATATCTATAAATCCCTTTCCAAATCTCACCGTATCAGCACAATGTTCTCATGCTATTAACATATGTAGCCACCCTCCAATTCCCATAGGCTCCTAGGATCCTAAGCTATACCGTCATCCAATCCAATCCAATCCTACTTCAACGTGGTTCCCATGGCGCCAGTGTAAACTCTGGCTCAAGAACAAATCACTGTTGGGGCTGGTAGGACAACTGGTCCAATCAGAGCATTCATGTGAATACATGCCCCCTTCCAGGCAACACACCTCACCACAGACCAGCCAATAGTGTGGCAGAGTATCCACCAATGGTAAGTGGTGTCGGTGTGTACTCTGTGTTTAGAAGTGCCAATCTGAATCATATGGAGCTTCACCATACATACTTTGCCACCCTACGACATCCATGATACTGGAAGCTGACGATCAGAGGCTGGAGGTATCGACACCCAAAAAGATGTTATAAACATTTAATCTATACACAACCTTAGTCCCTATATAACATCATAAAACAACTATGCATACCCAGTGTTTCCCTATATGATACATTATATTACTATGTTCCAAAGATGTTACTTAGTCTTCATATTTTTAGTATTCCCATAAATATATTTAATACCCATGTATAAGCCCAATATTATCTATGTGCAATCACAATAACAGTATTACCCAACATGTTGTCTATGTCTATAGTGCAATCTTTATTTTTATCCTAAAAAATCATATTACTCTCATATTTGGATAAAGCATCCAAGTGCAGTCTAATTGCTATCTATCTATTGTGCATCTATCTCTATATCATATTTAACATTCTCTCAAGAAGCATTTTAGCTCAAAATCAATGTTCGGCCCATTGGGTGTCAGGGTATCCAAATGGTGAGTCCAGTATCCCTCTCTTTTACTTAACCTAACAACCACTTGTTCTCCCTGCCATGAGCCCTAATTTTTGATTGCTAAAAAATATAAATAATTAGTATTAGAAATGTGATACTTCTTAAAATGAGCTGGAAAGCTATGATTAGCTTTTCTGATGTTACGGCAGTGCCCAGCGATCCTAGTCTTTAGTTTACGACCCATTCTGCCTACGTAACCCATACCACAAGGACATAATCATACATAGACCACATTGGTCATGTTGCAGTTCATAGCTTCTTTTAATGTGATTTTTGGTCCATTTATCTCCAGATCCCCCTTCTGTATAGACCTACTTTGTTTAGTTTCCACGCAAGCTTTACATATTCCACAGTGTGTAAATTTATTTATTCTGTTGACGCTAAATTGTATATATATTTATCCTTCATGTAGCTCCTAGTTAACATATCTCTGAGGAAAGGGGCTCTAGGGAAATCAATCTGCGGTTTTTCAATAAGGTTCTCCGCTATAACTGGATCACTCTTCAAGATGTGCCAATATTTTTGTGTAATATTTTTTAACTTTAATGCTTCCTTAGAAAATATAGTAATGAATAAAGGGTTAATTGTTTTATCATTTAAATTCACTTTTTTCCTCCCTATTTTTTTCTTCAAATAAATTTTTTGGATAGCCCCTTTCTCTAAATCTTTTTTTAATGATGTCAGTTTGTTCTTGTGCATCTTTTTTATCCGTACAGTTCCGCTCTATTCTGTCTATTCTCTAATCTGTCCACTAGGGATATCCTAATGTCCTACCCATCCCAGCAGTGATTGGTTCTTGAGCCAGAGTTTACACTGAGTAAAGGAGGTGGGACAGATTGTCACAGTCTCAGGGGAATAGTCAGTGGACTCCCCGGACCTGTCTATTCTCTAATCTGTCCCCTAGGGATATTTTCTATCCACAGTTTATAATGGCAGCTATCAAATTGTATAAAACTGTTGACATTAACTGGCTTAAAATAATTTCTACATTTTATTCTATCTACCCGAAATAATTCCAAATCTAAAAAATTTATTTTTTCCCCACTTTTCTCATATGTAAATTTTAAATTAAAATTAAACGACACAGTCATCAATATAACGCTTAAATAACAAAACATTATCACTAAAAACATTCGAAGGGCCAAAAAAATTCTATCTCCCATTTTTCTATGTACAGGTTGGCGAACGAAGGTAATTAGGTTCCAAACTCAATTTTACAGATTCTAACAGAAAATAATGTTTCTGCCATCCAATATTACCACAATTTTCTAATCTCTCTTTTGTGGAATTGTGTAGAGGGCTGAAACGTTGCATGAACACAATATAATATCATTATTGTCACCTACATCTAATTCTTTCAAGACGTCGATCAATTGCTGGGAATCCCTAAGGTATGATTTCATCATTTTTGTTAGAGGTTGGAGAAATACATCAAATACATCAAAGGATCTTTATGGACCTTAGGTAAATAATATATGACAGGTGTTTTGGGGGTATGACTGTTCAAATAGGCCAATTCCTTGGCATTTATAACATCATACTCCTTTCCCCATTCTAATAGTCTGGTGAGATCTTTTTTAGGGTCTATAGGGACTATAGGGTCGCTTTTTAGTTTATTAAAGGCTGAAGTATCTCTTAACTGCCTATACATTTCTCTGTTGTAGTCTGTCTTATTTAGTATAACTACCCCCACCCCCCATTTATCAGCACTCTGGATGATGATATTTCTGTTCTCTTTTAATTCCTTGAGTACTCTCCTTTCACTTTTACTGAGGTTATTGTTCCAGTTCTTATTTTCCAGTTTAGAAAAGTCCTTAAGAACTAAAAAGTGAGGAACAAATCCATTTTTTTAGATTTGCAATTATTTAGGGTAGGTAACAGAATAAAAAGTAGAAATTATTTTAAGCCAGTCGATGTCAACAGTTTTATACAATTTGATAGCTGCCATTATAAACCGTGGATAGAAAATAACCCCAGGGGACAGATTAAAAGAATAGAGCGGAACTGTACGGATAAAAAAGATGCACAAGAACAAACTGACATCATTAAAAAAAGAGTTAGAGAAAGGGGCTATCCAAAAACTTTATTTGAAGAAAAAATAGGGATTAAGAAAGTGAATTTGAATGATAAAACAATTAACCCTTTATTCATTACCACATTTTCTAAGAAAGCATTAAAGATAAAAAATATTATACAAAAATATTGGCACATCTTGAAGCGTAATCCAGTTATAGGGGAAAACCTTATTGAAAAACCGCAGATTGTGTTCCGTAGAGTCTCTTTCCTCAGAGATATGTTAACTAGGAGCTATGCGAAGGATAAAAATATATAATCTAGCATCAACAGAATAAATAAATTTACACACTGTGGAAAATGTAAAGCTTTCATAGAAACTAAACAAAGTAGGTCTATACAGAAGGGGGATCTGGAGATAAATGGACCAAAAATCACATTAAAAGAAGATATGAACTTCAAAACGACCAATGTGGTCTATGTATGCTTATGTCCTTGTGGTATTGTCCTTGTGATGAGCACTGCCGTAACATCAGAAAAGGAGTAGCTAATCATAGCGTACCAGCTCATTTTAGGAAGTGTCACAACTCTAATCCTTATTATTTATATTTTTCAGCAATCGAAAAAATTAGGGCTCACTGGCAGGGAGAACAAGTGGTTGTGAAGTTAATTAAAAGAGAGGGATACTGGATTCACCATTTGGATACCCTGACACCCAGTAAGCTGAACAATGATTTTGATCTAAAATGCTTCCTGAGAGAAAATTAAATATGATATAGAGAAAGATGCACAATAGATAGATAGCAATTAGACTGCAGTGGGATACCTTTTCCAAATATGAGAGTAATATTGCACTATAGAGGGAGGCGACATGTTGGGTAATACTGATATTGTGATTGCACATTGATAATTGGGCTTATACATTGGTATTAAATATATTTATGGGAATACTAATAATATGAAGACTAAGTTACATCTTTGGAACATAGTTATATAATGTAATATATAGGGAAACAATGGGTACACATAGTTGTTTTATGATGTTATATAGGAACTAAGGTTGTGTACAGATTAAATGTTTATAACATCTTTTTGGGTGTTGATACCTCCAGCCTCTGATCGTCAGC
Source organism: Engystomops pustulosus (assembly GCF_040894005.1). Taxonomy (NCBI): domain Eukaryota; kingdom Metazoa; phylum Chordata; class Amphibia; order Anura; family Leptodactylidae; genus Engystomops; species Engystomops pustulosus. The sequence goes on along the minus strand of NC_092415.1, from coordinate 128,473,809 downwards.
TTCCAGTACCATGGAGGGAGGCTGCAGCCAAGAGGCGAAGTATGTATGGTGAAGCTCCATATGATTCAGACTGGCACTTCAATACACAGAGTACACACCGGCACCGCTTACCATTGGTGGATACTCTGCCACACTATTGGATGGTCTGTGGTAAGGTGTGTTGCCTGGAAGGGGGCATGTATTCACATGAATGCTCTCATTGGACCAGTTGTCCTACCCATCCCAGCAGTGATTGGTTCTTGAGCCAGAGTTTACACTGAGTAAAGGAGGTGGGACAGATTGTCACAGTCTCAGGGGAATAGTCAGTTTACTCCCCGGACCAACGCGGGAGATAACAATACTAGCTGCAACCCGGGAGCGGAGTCTAAGTGAACTCCTGGTCTTCGCCAGAGCCCGCCGCAAAGCAGAACATGGGGACCACGGGAAGGCAGGACCACGGATGGCAGGCAGGACCACGGATGGCAGGCAGGACCACGGATGGCAAGCAGGACCTCGGATGGCAGGCAGGACCTCGGATGGCAGGCAGTACCTCGGATAGCTGGCAGGACCTTGGATGGCTACTGGATTACCGGACCGCCACAGGATACCAGGATCACCACAGGATAACAGGACCGCCACAGGATAACAGGACCGCCACAGGATAACAGGACCGCCACAGGATAACAGGACCACCTCAGGATAACAGGACCGCCTCAGGATAACAGGACCGTCTCAGGATAACAGGACCTCCCAGGATAACAGGACCTCCACAGGATACCAGGACCGCCACCGGACGCAGGAACACGGGAACAGCATGGAAAACCACGGAACACCACAGAACACGGGAACAACATGGAACACGGGAATCACAGAATCCACGGAGGCTTCTGGAAACGCTCAGGAACACGGAGGGCTTTCTCTTCAGTAACAGGACATGAAGATCCGGCCAGGAATGCTGGGAGTCACCAGGCTATATAGCAGAGCCTTTATGCCAGCACCAATAAGGAGGATGCTGGCCCTTTAAGTACCTGGAGAGTCTCGGGACCACATGCCAGGACCCGAGCGGAGCCAGGAGCCTGGAGAGGTGAGTAAAGGCGAGGGGGAGCAGGGCAGGACAGTGAAGCACGGGTGCACCCGCGATCCGCAACATGGATCGAGGGGACACCCGTGACAAGAACCGGACCAGGGGGCTGCGTGGCACAGCAGAACACGTGTGTCTCGGATCGCGGGGTCACCCGCGACACAGATACTGTCATTTTGCTTAGGATCTTAAGAGCCTATGGGAATTGGAGGGTGGCTACATATGTTAATAGCATAAGACTATTGTGCTGATACGGAGAGATTTGGAAAGGGATTTATAGATATATAAATATACTGTTTAGGTCATAATGGAGTATCGTTGTTATTGTTATGATATATAATTGATGTGGGACAATTAATTTTATTAATTTTCATGTACTATGTATAAGGTATTTTGTTTGTTGAGAGGGAACAAATGAATGTATAAAAAGGGACGGTAAATAGATGCTAGTACTTTCCGGAAGAAGCCGAAGCCCAGCGTCAGACGAGCACGTGAAACTGGCTTCCCACTTTTATATGTGCATTTTAAGACTGCGTTTGTGAGTAAAATTTTAAAAATAAATTCGTATTTTAAGAACATACTATGCTATTTTGTGCGTCTACTTTTTCCTATCGACCTACTGTGCTGAATGGTGGAATTGAAGGGAGAAAACACACTAAGGATGTTCTGAACAGTGGTCTATTCTTATTGGAGTTTTTCCTTATGCAATGAAATAAGTGAACAACATTGTGGATAACTAAAGCTTTTGGATCATCACAAGAAGTTATAGTTGACACATTTGGAGCTCCGGTTAGAGTATAAAAAGGTTTTTTATCTCAATATTTTGTTTCCTAGACATATCGTTCCTCCTGAACGCCTGGTTCTTGCTGCTCCAATGGACCTTCGGCAGCTTCCTCCTGGTAAGACTTGCCCTTGACAAAAGGATACTGACTTGGGGACATTGTTCTCGTGTGGCTGAGCACCCTGGGGTACAACGCTCTGTCGCCTTCATTTCCCGTTTCTACTGGTTGTCGGATCTGGTCAAAGATGTACGAAATTTTGTTGGCTCTTGCATTCCTGCGCCCGAAACAAGCCATCTCATCTTAAACCTGCTGGTCTTCTTCTGCTGTTACCAATTCCCAGCTGCCCAATGGACTTTGTTTTAAACCGTGGGGTCCAGTTTGTTTCCCGTTTCTGATGATCCCTGTGCAGTCAGCTACAAGTAAAGCTGGACTTCTCATCTGCGTATCATTTACAGACCAATGGACAATTTGAGAGAGTTAATCAGACCTTGGGCCGCTATCTCCGCCATTTTGTCTCTGCCAAACAGGATGACTGGTGCACCCTGCTACCCTGTTCTCTTACAACTCGCTGGATTCTGAATCTGGCGGCTCCGCTCCATTTTTTATTGTATATGGACTACATACTTGTCCTCCTCTCCCACTTGCTGAGAGGTCTGATGTTCCTGCCATGGAGCAATTGGTCAGAGATCTCAGATCCATCTAGGAGCAAACACGGCAATCTTTGCTTCGGGCATCCGTCAGCACCAAAACGCAGGCGGAAGAAGCACAGATCTCCTCCAGTCTTCTTTCCAGGGGACAAAGTATGGCTGTCTTCCAGGTACGTCCATTTGAAGATACCCAGCTATAAGCTTGGTCCTCGTTTCCTCGGTCCATTTGAGGTACTGAAGCACCTCAATGCTGTGGCGTACAAGCTGCGCCTTCCTCCCTCCATGCGCATCCCGAATTCCTTCCACGTCTCTCTCTTGAAACCAGTTATCCTGAACCGCTTCTCTCAGTAAGTGCCTCCTCCTGTTCCTAAGGCCGATTCCACCAATGTCTTTGAGGTAAAGGTGGTCCTGGATATGAAGACAGTTAGAGAAGCGGTTCTTCCTTGTTGACTTGAAGGGGTTCGGCCAAGAGGAAAGATCCTGGGAGCCAGAGGTTAACATCTTGGACCGTGGTCTTCTGCAAAAATTCCTCCAGTCCAAAAAGAGGGAGAGATCAAAGGGAAGGGGTACTGTCACAGGTACTCCTGCGACCCATTACCCGGGACGTAGGCACACCCGTGCCCCTCTCCGCTGCTCCCGGTGTTCCACTCAACTCCCCAGGATCCTCCTAGGGCGCTCGTGGCAGCTTCAAGAAATTTAAAGGGCCAACACGCAGATAATTTGCGCTAGCCGGCCAGCCATACTGCTTAAATTCCAGCTACCTCCTGTGTCCCCTGCCGGATCTTTGTGCCTCACAGCCTTAGATAAAGCTACATAGCGATTATCCTGCATTCATGTGTCTCCTGCTTTCCTGTGTCACCAGAGTCCCTCCATGTTCCAGTGTTACCAGAGTCCAGAGTTCCTCCATGTTCCTGTGTTACCAGTCTTCCTCCATGTTACTGTGTCCTGTGTGCCTGTGTTCCCGTATCCATCTGCATGGACCTCCCGTTGCTGACCCCGGATTGGACTTGATGTTGCATCTCAGCCGCCTGCCCTGGCCTTGTGCCTGGACCTGACCACGAGACTGTCTCCTGCTAAGGTATCTCGACATTGGCTGCCACCGCGGGCTAGTCGCATCTGAGAGACGACCTTGTGGTACCCTGCCGCAGCAAGTCCAATACGCTTTGCGGCGGGCTCTGGTGAAGATCAAATGTCACTTAGACTCCGGTCCTAGGTGTCGGCTAGTACAACCCCTGGTGGTGGTCCAATGGATTCATGCATCTCGAATCCTGACAGGAAGTAAGTAAGTCAACCAGGGAAGTCCAGGCGATTGTCTGAAATACATGTAGACAGTTGCTAACTTCTAATTCTTACTATAAGCAGGGATGGTTGTTGTAAGAATCCTATAGCCAGTATCGGGGGGAAGGGGAGACGAGGAATATGTGGCAATGTATACCTCTGACCGATTGGCTGGAGCTAGTCCGGATGTCTCATTGGCTGGCAGCGGTGTGTATACCGCGGACTGCAATGGAGTCAGTCCCTAGTCCGGCCGGGTACCAGTGCGCATGCGCACTTTTGTTCCAGGCTGGGAGAGCCGTGTAGACGCGTCTTCTAGGAGACTTCACTCCCGCACCTTAGTGCTGGTAATTATAACCACTTGTGAATATCGCTGAACATCATTTCTCTGAGGACTAATTGTGTATTACAAAAAAGGGGCAAAGCAAGTTGGTCATTCAGACCCTTCGTAGAGATGTTATCTAAAACATAGATCCATCTTGCTTCTTTTTTGTAATATCAGTCTGTCCCAATCATCCCCTCCTTCTGGGTACAGGACTATGTCTATTCGCATGAATTTTAGAGCCAAGGCATCACCATTATGGTACATCAATATGTGATTGGAAAGGGGTTTGTCCCTCCCATGTGCTATATTACCTAGGTGATCCCCGATTCTTCTTCTGAGTTCTCTATAGGTTTTTCCCACATATTCAAGGCCACATCAACAAGTGACTTTGTAGATGACGCCCACACTTTTACAATTTATATATTATTTTATATTGTAAGACTTCCCTGTTACATTACTTGAAAATGTCTTCTCTGTTTGTATGTAAGGGCATGCTATGCAGGCACCGCATTTGTAACTGCCCTTCACTTTCCTCTCTAACCAAGTACCTTTTTGTTTAGGGGCTACATAATGGCTGTTAACTAACCGATCCCTGATGGACCTGGTTTTTCAAAAGGTGATCATAGGGCGAGGACAAATCAGGTCCCTCATATCTCTATCCACCAACAAAATGGACCAATATTTTTCGAGGATCAGCCTGGCTTCTTCCACCCCATTATTATATGTGGCTATAATCCTCAAATTTTTGTCATCCAGGTTGTGGTTTTTCCTATAGGGGCTGTGGAGGATTTCTACCCGACTTTTCTTAACACAGTTTTGATAAGTCTGCCTCAATGTCTTGTCTGGTAGTCTCCCTTCTCGGAACCCCATTCTAAGGTCATTGGCCTGCTGTCGAAACTCCTGCTCAGAGCTACAATTCCGGCGTACCCGAATGTATAGGCCCCTGGAGATACCCCTCCTGGATGGATGATGACTGTCCCACCTCAATAACGAGTTAGTAGCTGTAGGCTTACGATAAATAGATGTATTGAGGGTCCCATTCTGTGATTTGGTGATTAACATGTCAAGGAAGGGTAGCTGCTTCTCGTGTATTTCGGATGTCAACCATAAACCTATGTGATTGTGATTGAGGTGGTTCATAAATTCATTGAAGTGCTTCCCCATTCCACAATATGAAAATATCATCGATGAAACGCAGAAAAAGTTCATCATCTTCAATTCCTGGAGGTGGATTGTCACCAAAAACCTGTGTGGCCTCCCACCAGCCCATAAGCAAGCTGCCATAGGAGGGAGCACATGGGCTTCCCATCGCCGTGCCCCTGATCTGGTGGTATAAAAAGACGATTCTGGTTAAAGAAAACTGTAACAGATCATGAATCAGTTTGTTATGTGACTGAAACTGTGTACCCCTTGTTGATCAGAAGAACTTCACTGTCTCCAGACCCTTCTTGTGGGGAATGGAGGAGTAGAGTGCCTCTTCATCGATAATACCCAGTATACACTGTGTACCCCTTGTTGATATTGCCATCACAACACATCTGAATCACGGTAAGATTGATTACTACTGAATTGCCAATATTGGACCTTGACTGTTAAGGACAATATGTTTTATCCATTCAATCATATTTCCGGGGGGGCATCTTTTATACCGTCCTCTTACACGTTAGCAGTGTGTAATCTTACATGTAGCTAAACCTCCCTGTCCTCTTAAGAAAAGACTGTAGAAAAACTGTAAATCTTCGCTTTATTGATGGTAGACAGGAAAAGGTGAAACTATAGGATGAATAACAGTGGTATTGAGAATACATCAAATGATATGGTACATGGAATACAAAATCTGTCATTTACAACAACATGAGGTAATACATCACTCATACTAAAGCTACAAAGCATGTCAGCATATACATGGATAATGTGCTCACCAACTATGCTGGGACAGGCTGTTTCTAATGAACTTGAGGTACAAACAAGTCATATGAAGTGGCTCCTCACACTGACAGACATGTGGAAAGATGGCTGCTGTTATTACAGACTACAGTAACAAGAAATACCCACAATGCCTCAGGACATTTCCCATAATGCTTAGAAGATTTCCAATAGTGTATTGAAATCTACAAACTAGTAAATGCGCTAAACCACCAGTAGATGGTGCTGTTACCAACCTTACACTGCAGACGGAAACCTAAGCAGCTAGAGTTCTGCAGAGGACAGAACATCTTTCATAACAAAGACAAAAGACAGTTACCCCCAGTCACCATTTCACATAATTCTTTGTGCGGTTTTGAATATGATGTAATAAAGATTTGTTGTTTTTAGGCACAATTACCACACTTGGGGATCAGTCTATGCTTGTATATGATATATTTTAGTGATGATTCATTATTAAGGATATTTTTGCTTACTGGATTGTTTATCTTTAAAAACCACGTTATGGCAGTATTTCTGTCCGCAGAAATAGATCATAAACAAAGGCTCTCTGAGGTTAAAGATGTATTCTCTGAAAAAGAACTGGTGCAAAATAGATACAATCCTAGTTTTCAATCTGCATTTAAGGAACTTACAACAATCTATAAAGACCATTGCACCTCCTTGTGGGAGGTGCTGAGTTTAGATAATTATTTGAAAAATAACATTGTACCAAGGGGTCTTCGAATCACCCTAACCCCTGGAGAGTTTGGATAAGAAACTGCAGGATCAGATTTAGATAGTTAAAAAGTTCGAGACTGAAGCTGATTTTCAGAACAGAGAGACAGTTCTTAAAAATACCATTGATAAGTTTCAGTACTTCCTAAAAGAAAGGAAGCATTGACAATTTATCAGGGATTTGCAGGACTTTAAGGATAACAGGATATACAGTGTGCAACATCCCCCACCGGGGCCTAGCCCTTGAGGTGAGGCCTGGAGACAGCCGGGGCCCGCGGTACCGGAGTGGCTGGCGGTTGCGGCCTAAGCACGCTATTGTCACGGTGCTTGGTACGGGGGAACCGGAGGGCTGTCAATTGAAAGAGCCGCCCTCGGCTCGACTACCGATGGTTTGGGCACAGAGGGGGCTAAGGGCACTTCTGGAAAGTGCAGGCTATGTGAGGTGTAGGGACAAACCGCCCATGGTCCTGGAGACAGGCACCTGGGTTGGTGTCGGACTAAGACAAAAATATATGTAGCTGTATGACAGTTGGTCGCTGACGCCATTAAACCGAACTGTACAGTAGGAAAGGTGTGGTGTCATGTCCTGTAATCCACTCCTTGCACCAAGGCCTGTATATTTGTTTAATCAACGCTTCTTCCCTGGCGGCAATTATATAGTGTCTATCTGCATTGCATGAGCATATGCGACACGAGTACCTCCTGACTGGCATCCTTACCCATGTATGTGTGGCATCCAGGTGCTAACTCTGTAACACCCCCGGTCCCCTTAGGACCCGCAGTTTACGGACTACCCCCACGTGCAAACCTCAGTTTGAGGGATCAGGTAGCGGTCAGTGTTTTACATAGAAAGACGGTCCGACACAGCCACACTACAACCTGAAAAGCCTATGAAAGGGTTAATGCAGACTACTGGCAGATATGACAGTGTGCAACAAGTTAGCAAAATCACATTGGCTTAGCAGCCCAATGGGTACACATCTTATAACATAACGTTACAGATAGATAGGCTACTCAGAGTAGCACGGTAGCAAATGTCTCTTTTCCTGCAAAGGAAAGGCATAAAAAGTGCAAGCAGAATGTCCATACCTAAAAAGGAAGGCATTAAGTGCAAAATGATAATAAATTACATTGCAACTTTTCCTGGAGGTTGGCAAAAGTCTCTCAGAAGGTCTCTAGTAACAAAGTCCATCTTCTGGGTACAGCCCTTGATGTGGGGAAAAGTGCAATGAAGAAGCAAAGGGTCTCCTCTATGTGCAGAGGGACAGAGTCCTTTGGTAGGGGTCTCTGCTGTGGCAGAGGAAGGGTGCTATCATAGCACATGACAGTGCATAATCTCTTGACTGAGATAAATAAGGGTAAGAGTCTCAGGACAGTTTCTGGCTCTATAGGGATATGGAGATAAATACACAATATGTACAGTGGACATAGTACCTGGAGAGGGCGACAGCCCTTCAGGGATTAGTCAGTATCGCTGGGTTCAGCAAAGACAGGATCCAGCTCCTGCAGGGAATCCTGTGCATCCTCAGCGGGAGTAGGTGCCGGCTGGGGACACCCAGTGGCAGTAGTGGGTACTGCAGGTGCAGCAACATCCTCCGGACCTTCAGGGGGAGGAGCGTTGTCGCCCGGGGTGTCGGCTGTTCCAGCCGGGGGCTCAACTGAGCCAGGGACCACAGAGGGGTCCATGAAGAAATAGACAGAGCCCAGCGGCCGCGCTGCGGCTCCTTCCAGCTCCGGTTCTTCCGGGGCCGGGTCATCACCCCATTGGTAACCAGCCAGGGGAGATGTGGGCCTAGATGGAACCTCCGGACAAGGTTCGCTAGCCGGGATGTCTTCTCGCACAGAAGAGCCGCGGGACCTGGCAATGCTCCCGGCCGGGGAGCCGGTGGGGGTGGCGCCCTGGATCATGCCCGGCCCATGGATGGCAATGGGACCCGTACTCACGATTACCGTGGATGGGGCATTCACGTGAGTCACCGCCCGGGGACTTGCAGCCGAGGAGGAAGAGGTGTTCGGAGATTCCGGCCACTCGTCGTCCTCATACCAGTCGTCCTGCGGGAAGTAACGGTCCTCATCGGAGTCGGGGATCCGGATCACACCAGCCGCCCAGGGTCCTCGAGGTCCTTCCTGCAGGGAGAACTCGATACACTCTCCCGGCTTCAGGTTGTGCAGGCTCTCTGGCAGATCAGGCCTCTTGACAGACCGGCGGGGTATAAATACTTCCCGTCCGGTGTAGTCCTGGGTGGCGAAGCCATAGCCCTTCCGCTTGTCGAAGAACCGGACCATGCCGGTGGTGCGATTCTTCTCAACCCAAGCTCCAGCTGAAGATCGGCCGGCCATATATCGCTGGGCCTCCTTCTCTCGGCGTCGCTGGTCCGAGACAGCGTCTCGGAGTCGCCGGCGGGCGGCCTCACCTCGGCCTTGAGGCTGCGGAGGTTTCGGTGCTGGGGCTCGTGGCTCCGGTTCAGGCTCGGATCTCCTTGGATGACAGGTAGGTGCCGGAACAGGAGCAGGAACCACCGGAGGATCAGGAACCACCACATCGGGGTTAGCAGGCCGCGCAGCCGGAGTAGTAGGCCTCGGAGCAGGTGGAGCGGCAACACTAGGCCCAGGCGTTGGCTCAGCAGGAGTCGGGGCCTCCCCACGTGGCGCCTCCACGTGGACCCGCGGTACCGGGATGGTAGCCGGGATAGGGACGAGGAACCGCCCGGGTGGGATTTGGTACTGCGTCACCGTTTGGTAACATGTCCTGGTGACGAAGGCCCGAGTCAATCCTCGGTGCAGCCGATGTCCAGCGGAGGGTCTTCGGACGGGCTGCGCAGAGACCACCACCATAGTCTCTAGGACCTCGTAAAACTCCGGACGCTCCACAGGAGGGAAAGGCGGAGGACCCCACATGGCGTTGTCCTCGCTGTCCAAAGTCCACTCCAGTTCTGGCGCTTCTCTGAGGCAGGGCAGGAAGTCCGCCTCGAGCCAGTGGGAGGAGTCCAAGTCCTTCCCGCCAAGAGCTGTGGTGGGCTCTAATTTTTCCTGCGCCACAGGAGGCGGGGTTCGCGCCCTTCGCGCGTGGGTGGAGCTTGATGCGTCATCTGGGTTTCCCGCCAGTGAAGGTTTTGGCGGGCTTGAATTATTTGCTGCGCCACAGTTCCTGAGGTAAAAATCTTCGGGCGCGGCAGCGCCGGATGTAGCAGAGCTGGTACAGTTCTTGCCAGGATTAACCTCTGGAGTGCGGGAGCGGCGCTCGACCGCACGTGGCAGCAGTATAACACAGTTCATTCCAGAAACGCACAAGTCCTTAGGCCTAAACCCGGATGGCAGCAGGGTTAGGCAGCACAGTCTTTTTCCAGTAAAGGAAAGTCTTTAATGCCGTAATAAGGCACAGAAGTCTATATCCTGTTCGTGACGCCACTTGCAACATCCCCCACCGGGGCCTAGCCCTTGAGGTGAGGCCTGGAGACAGCCGGGGCCCGCGGTACCGGAGTGGCTGGCGGTTGCGGCCTAAGCACGCTATTGTCACGGTGCTTGGTACGGGGGAACCGGAGGGCTGTCCTACAGCCTGGCAGGTCTCCAGCAGGGTGGTGTTGGCAAGAAATGATGAGGGAGAGGCTGCTATAGCGGATCTCCCTGGGGCAACCCCTTAATGTCCCGAGTGTGAGTCTCTGGGTGATGGACAGGGTGCCGGTGATGAAGGCAGCCGTATTAGCAGGGACCAGACGGAGACAGAAGTTGAAGAAAACAACTTACAGTTCGTTTTATTTGAACCGCAGGAACCGCAGCAAACGTGCCTTTAACAGGTGGAGTACTGGAGAGGTATTTGGAGGGAGCCACAGGATGTAGATCAACAGCCTGGATGTAGGAGCAGGCTGGGAGGCAGCTGTGTCCTTAGAGGATGCTTCAGCTCGGTCCTGGATCTCTTCAGGTATCACCCTTGAAGGTAGGGTGATACCCCTTTCCTCACTACACTAACTCTAGTCTTATTGCTCCACTTCAGGCAGGGGCTAGGCTCTTCCTGCACTGGTCTGGTGTGCTAGAGACTCTGAGCTGCTGCTCAGCTAACTGCTCTCTGCTTGTGTCCTACAGACCCAGAGGGCCTGACTAGGACCGGTCTCTCTCCTGAGAGAGATTTCTCTCTAAGAACCCAGAACATTCCTGGCCAGGGGGTTTTATTACCTCCCTTTGGTCAGGTGGTGGCTGCTCCTCCAATTACCTCTCAGTGCACAAAGACAGGATGTAACACAGACATTGGTTGACATAATTACATCACAGATTAACATCTGCCTTGCCAGGCAGGATTAACCACTGCAATTTCCCCTTGATCCTATAAGAACCATGTAGTGTAATGTGGTGTTACCTACAGGTGGGACGTATTCGCAAGCACTCCCTCGCCATTGCATCGGCGAGGGTGTTGCAAGTGTCTTGGGTACACACCACAACCACGGGCCACTGACACAGACCCCTCCTCTACTGAGGCCGAGATCTCTGATACAGAAGGGACACATGAGGACAAAAAGAGGAGGCCCAGGATACACAAAATGTGGGTGGGTAGGGTATTTGGATCGACAGCTAGAAATAGGAAAGCAGGGGTCCTAATGTTAATTAATAGACATTTACCCATACAGGTATTGTGAGGGAATAGAATCCATTTTTGAATCTGTTCTTCTATCATGTATCTATACAAAGATCTTTGGCTCTATTGATAGAAAAGACCCCTATGCACCACCCCCCCCCCCCCGTGTACACAGATCATCTTTCAGTTACATCCTCTTGATGGCTATTGGAATGTGGGTATGGTCAGTAGGTTCCTTTGTCTCAAGAACCTATAAAAACGGTCTGCAACCTAAATGCAGCTCGTACTATACAATGATTTGGAACCACACACACATCGAGATATGGGGATATTTCCCTGACAAAACTTGGCACTCGAACAGCGACATGGGTTTGCATGACGCCTACCGGACAACTCAGGGATCATCCTTTCAGGACAGACAGACCATGCAGCTGCACAAAAAGGTAAGAAGCTTTTTTCTAACAAATTGTTCTGTCTCTCCTTGTTTGGATTGTTCCACGTCCGGGGAGTTGCATGCCTATATTGCCCAGTCCAAAGAATCTTGTTAGTTTATTTGAAAACTCCATGTGATGTGTGGTAGTGTATATGGGTATGGTGTGAGTTGAACATGTGTGTTTGATAGCGCTATTGTGATACTGTACTGTACTGGTTTTAAGAACGTTACATCCAGGAATCGCCCCTACCTAAAGAGTCTCCTAGGCGAGCTGCTTTTTGGATCGTAATTCGCTTGAGACAAAGTAGACTGAGTTTGGACAGTCGGACTTTATAAATTTATTTTGTGTGGTAGGATCCAGAGCTGCTTCAAGGAAGGGGACTACAGTCATTTCTTGACGGGCAAACGGTTTAAAAAAAAAAAAAAAATTAAAATTAGAAGTGGTTAAAACTGCCCTATGGAAGAGTGAGTGACTGCGAGTGTGTGCCGGCACTAGAGATATATAGAAAATTATGGGAAAAATTTGCTAGGTAGGATAAGAGGCAATTCAGAGGGAAACCAGACGTACGGATCTTGAATGAGAAAAAAGGCTGTAAAAGGATGTCAGAGAATGTTGGAAAAGGACAAGTATATCAAAAAGATGGTTGTTTGTATGTTGGTAAATGGAAAGGTTCTTAAAAAAGAACAAAGGCTGGTTGCATGATAATGATATGATGGAAATTGCAAGTGGATAGAAGAAAGTTACAGAGGAAGTGACCAGAGGAGGTTATAAAGAAACAGTCATAAGAAATTGTGTGTTGTATGAGTGTTATGACGATGACGGACAAAAACGTTGGACAGACAAAAGACAACATTCAGGAAAAAGTTCTGCCTCCACCCTAAAATGGTGGATGAATTGATGTATGGAAACAAAGAAACAGACTGGTGGAGACATGTGAATGCAATGTGGCACCTAGACCCAACCCCCACACTGGAATATATCTGGTCAAGACTAGATTAGAAAAAGTGCGGGCTCTGCACAGAACAAAGACGTAGTCTTCAGATGTTTCTCCTGTAGGGGGCAGTAGAGCAGTGGTATGGGTAATAATGCATTGCCTAATGATCTTTGGATTTGCACCCACAGTCCGCTCAGCTGTATTGTTGTAACTTTAGAAGACTACTAAGATATAGTACCCAGGGAATAAATGTGGGAGACTGTGCCTGCTTATCTAAGAGTCACCCCTCAGAACTACAAAGTCCAAAAACCCGGGTAGTAACATATTTGTTACGGATTTTGGTCTTCTGTGGGGAGAGCTCCTGGACCGTTGTGCAGTCCCAATTGGATTCCCTGAGCTGACCCTTGCCAGATACTGTAGATGTTCTATGAGTTTATTCCATTATACAGTCCTGCAGATTATGGCAAAGATATAAATATGTGTTTTGTCTATATCATGTATAGTGCTAATGGTATTTCATCAGAGTTACCAGATGTGAGGAAAGCACAGCACACAATTGTGGAGATTGTTCATTGTAGGCTTGGACCTGAGAAATCCTGTGATTTATATTTAAAAACATCAGACATGTAGTGTAAAACTTTATAATACAGCTAAAGTTTGAAGGGTGTGGTCAAAAGTTTTAGCAATTTGTGTAGGATGATACAGTGATCTTATATGTTACAATGGTGTGTTAGATTCTTTCTTTGTTCTCCTGTTCTGCTGGGACACTTAGTACTACAGACACCACAGGGAGAAGGAGGGGGCTGCCTCCCCCCTTGTCTCAGTGAACGCAGGGGGGGGGGGAGCACATGTTGGAATGTTAAGAGAAGAAAGGAACAATGAGAATGTGTGTTCATTATTGATAACCCTCATGGCCCTTAGCAGATTTTGGGTTTGATTTGGTGCAACATCTGTAATTTTAATGTTTTAACCAGGAGTAAAACCTCCCTATGATCCCATACTATTAGTCCTATTCAGCAGCTATGACTGAGATTATTATTAGGAGCTTTTTAGGCAGAAGTTATAACACCCCTAGAAGCCTCCTACATCACTGTCTCTAGTGATGCTTCTGCTCAGTAACACTGTCTCCCAGTATGTGCCCCCAGTATGTGCCCCCAGTATGTGCCCCCAGTATGTGCCCCCAGTATGTGCCCCCAGGATGACTGTATAGTTTTATAATTATACAGCATTGATACATCGGCATTGGTCCCAAAACTGTGTTTTTCTGGAGTATATTGTTCACTTTCTATTGTTCTCATTTAAGTTTAAGCCAAACACCTCAGAGGAGAGGACACCGGCCGGAAGCTGCGGATCGTGTGTCACATGACAACCTGGATCCTTCTGCTGCCTATGCATAAAAAGCTTCTGTAGTAGTTTTGGACTATCCTGATAGTATTTCACCTCTTCATGACTATAAACCTTGGTTATAATGTGCCCTCTTTATGATGTATTACATTGAATCCAGCTCCATTACTTCCGCTAGATTCAAAGGGGGGAGACATGAGGTAGACGGGTTGTATTTAACATTTTCTATTATCTTAATGATTAATGAAGCAGTTACCTTTTAATATGTCTAACCTGAATATATCATTAATCTGCATTTTGAGTTTTTTGTAGATGGCTTTAGAAACCAGGAATGAGGTTAATTCTACATCAGATGTGCAGCGGTCACACAACATGAGGTAACAAAAGCAGAACCACTCCTGACCTACCTGTCTGTACAGGAGGCGGAGGTGAGGGCACTGATGGAGGGGTGTAAAGTGGCAGAGGGGAAGAATGTGAGTCTTGTGGGATTCCTTATGATTCCTAATATCATATAGTAAGTTTATCAACAACTATGAGACTTTGAAATAGCTGATAGAGGCCTTAGTGTTACATAATACTAGGTCCATACTAGAAGGTAAAACCTCTAAAGTTTTAACACATGAAGTGACCATACTGGTTACTAGAAAGCCTAGGGGAAAGGAAGCCTGGATCAGTACAGTCCGTGACCCTCGCTGGCCCAGTAGGGTTATCTATACTCCTGTCTATATAGAAACCGGCTTCACAGGTGAGGAAGCAAGACTGGAGTAACACTGGGACCCCATGGATGGAGGGAGGACTATGGCAAAGAGGTGACAAGCAATGTCTGCCAAGGGCCCTTTACCCTATGATGGTTCAGTGCACCCACAGGGTGAGACACCAGGCTAAGACTCTATATGCTCCCTGGTGGATAAGTATGGAGTATCACTTAGATTCACTTTTGCTACTGTCCATTTACACAAGTTTATATATACCTAGTACAATGTAGGGAGAGTAGTGAAGACCCTCATATATACACTCCGAAGACGCTTTACCCCTTCCAGAGGTTGCAGATTGGCTAAGTACAGCTACCAAAGGTAAGTAGCTACGGACATGTACTTATGTGTGTGGACCTCTTTTCTGGGTAATCTGAACCCTATCCTGTAACTAAAACAACTGTAAAGACCACAGCCAGGGATCGAGGAATATGTTAGTCCACTTATTCTAGAGACTAAAGTAATGATCCCTATTGGGGCAGTGATATAGTTGACGAGAGCTCTAGGGATTAAATAGTCTTTTCACCTACTGAGGTTGTTTTTAGAATTGCCCAATGGATGAACATATACTTCCCTAAGGTTGTCCAGAGGTGTCATAGAGAATTGGTGGGATGTCCAAAAACCTGCAGATACATTTTTATTCTTAGGTGCATAACCAAGTATCTGTTTCAGTTCCAGAACCTAAAGTAGCTAGAGCAGAGGACCTGCACCCAGGTGATGAGATGGTCCTGATGTGACACCTGAGAGTCTTTTGAACGGTCATCCCAAGTACCTGTGACATATCCACGTATAGAAACTACAACGAGACTGCGACAGCTGAAGAAGAGAGCTGGACCCAGAGACTGTTGAACATGAATCTGTGTAGCTCGATGCTGCCATGGACATTGTTACTCCTACTACAGTGTGTGCCGCATACCATGTCTAATAGTACTCAGAGGTTGATAGGCTGACATGTATAAGGATATACACCAATAGGATGTAGAGATTCTACCCTTTACAGTGGATTTACATGAATTGTGTTGTGATATAATGTTCAGGATGCTCAGGAGGGAAGCAGGTGAAGGGTTACATAAGTCCTGGATGTGTGATTAGCATATGTCAATGTACCACCTGAGCAGTACCTGAAATTATTCACAAAAAGGGAGGAATTGTGAGGGAATAGAATCCATTTTTGAATCTGTTCTTCTATCATGTATCTATACAAAGATCTTTGGCTCTATTGATAGAAAAGACCCCTATGCACCATCCCCCCCCCGTGTACACAGATCATCTTTCAGTTACATCCTCTTGATGGCTATTGGAATGTGGGTATGGTCAGTAGGTTCCTTTGTCTCAAGAACCTATAAAAACTGTCTGCAACCTAAATAAATTGGAATTCTCACAAACATGTGAAGGTCTGAGTGATTCACCGAGCAGCTTGTACTATACAATGATTTGGAACCACACACACATCGAGATATGGGGATATTTCCCTGACAGTATCTTGCCTAAC
Organism: Engystomops pustulosus; assembly: GCF_040894005.1. Lineage (NCBI taxonomy): Eukaryota > Metazoa > Chordata > Amphibia > Anura > Leptodactylidae > Engystomops > Engystomops pustulosus. Next base: position 128,457,554 of record NC_092415.1, on the reverse strand, counting down.
CTTTTCCTATCTAGGAAAATCGTATGATCTATATGACGTATATGGTCCTAATGGTAAATCTGCTACCTTCTTCACAAAGTTTGAGGAAGATATCCTTAAATCCACGTCAATGCACGTTATAGTGGGGGAGGGGGCCTTAATAGCGTCAATAGTGCGGTAGAGGATAAGCGTACAGGTCATAACTGGCCCTGAGCGCGCAGAAGATCGGGTTCTGCCCATATTTCTGGAAAAAACTAATCTGGGAGACTTGTGGAGATTCCAGTACCCGGAGGGTAGACAGTTTACTAATTTTTCGCATTCTCATGGCACATGGTCAAGGATGGACTATATACTAACTTCCTCCTTGTTAAGTAGGCATGTAACAGAGGTAAATATAGGAGACCTGGCCATGCCCCAGTAGAAGTGCAGTATGCAGATAAATACCCTGGGGGATCTCATGTGACATGGAGATATCCAAGTTTCCTCTCTAAGCAGGAGGGCTTCCAGTCCTTGCTTAAAGGGTGGTGGCAAGAATTCAGCTCTACACATGTAAAAGCATGTAGATGACCCAGGTCTCTATTGGGCGTCAGCCAAAATGATGGTCAGGGGACGAATCATTAGTTGCCTTAGATGCAGAAAAGGCATTTGATAATGTCAAGTGGGGCTGGCTTAGGCTGGTACTGGACCCGTACATATTTCAAAAGGATATACAGTAATCCCACAGCACAAATCAGTTCACGGGGCTTTTTATCAGACCCATTTCCATTACAAAAAGGAACTCACCAGGGATGCCCCCTTTCAACACTTTTTGACATCGCACTGGAACCGTTGGCTCGTTACTTTGAAGACTCAGACCTCTATGACAGTATTTGCATCAAGAAGGAACTGGTGAAAATAGCGTTGTTCGCGGGGTATGTCATTTTATTTCTATCGGACCCTATTAGGCATCTTCCGGGGGTGTTCTCGGTTAATCAGGAATTTGGAGAATTCTCAGGGTATAGAGTTAATGTGGGGAAGAGTGAAGTATTAGAGCGGAAACTGCCTGGAGGCCCAGGGACTGGGAGGGGTTTCCTCCCAGATTAAATCAAATCAAAAGATGAGAGGGCACTGTCTCCATTTGGAGAAATCAAGGTTTAATCACCAGAGATGACAGGGCTTTTTTACTAGGAGAACTGTCAATCTGTGGAATAGCTTGCCTCAGGCTCTGGTCACAGCAGGGAGAGCAGAGAGCTTCAAGAAGGGTCTAGATGCCTTTTTACACCTAAATAACATTGATGGCTATGTTATATAGAATTGTTTCCCCTAAAGCCCTTCCTCGTGCAATCCCTTCCCTTCCTTGGTTGAACTTGATGGATATGTGTCTTTTTCAACCGTATAAACTGATACTATCTGCCCATGAGAATACGTATTTAGGCATTAAAATATGTAGAAACCCAGGATCTTTAAATAAACTAAATTATCCTCCATTAATATTTCAAATAATTGCGGAGTTAGAAAGGTGGCGAAACTTACCTCTATTGCTCTTTGTTAAAAGGATGAATTTCTCTAAAATCCTATACCAGTTGAAAACACTACCATTGCTTTTACAACATGTGGATGTTACCAGACTTAATAGGGCATTCACACATTTTATTTGGAGAGGGGGCAAAGCTAGAATAGCCTTACAAAAGCTCCTACTCCCAAGGGTGGAGGATGTATTAAACTTCCCAAATGTTAGGGGATACAATTTAGTTTGCTTATTCAGACATGTATTAGATTGGCACCATGGGGCTTCTTCACAATTTAACTGGGATCTGGAAAGAGACCTAGCTGCTCCATTGGACTTGATAGCGCTGTTACACACCAGATGGGCAAAAATGCCAAAGGAAGTGAAGTCGTCTGTTCTATTGAAGGATACCATAATCACGTGGAAAAAAGTGAGGAATATATATGTTCGCCTACCATTTATTTTTTACAAACACATGCAAACATCCAGAATTGCCTTAGCAGTGACAGATCGCAGTTGGGGTGGGGAGAGGGGGCCCCAGCAAAGGCCATGGCAATGATGAAGGAGTTGGTTAAACCATGTAGTTGGTTAAAGGTCTCTGAGTTAATTACCAAATATAATCTGTAACCACAACAACAATTTGAAGCCTTTCGGGTGTTATCCTTTTGCAGAGAAAGGGTGAGGAATATTAGAAAGGAGCTCGCTGACCAAGCTTTTGAAGATCTTCTTAGTATAGCCCCAGGGCATTACACAATATAACTTTTTATATGCTGTAATAGACAAAAATTTGGGGGGAAGGCAAAAACATGCTTGTTTAAGAAGTGGGGGGATAGGTTGCAGATCCCGGATTCAACAACACTCATTTTACAGGGGTGGGCGACAATCAGGCATGTTATTATTAATGAAAGATGGAGAGAAATATATTTTAAATTGATGCATGGGGCAATATATGGCCTAAATATTCTCCCTTCCTCCTACAGACCAGAACGAATAACTGACTGTCCCAAATGTGGGGCAGTATTGCAGGATTTGTGGTATGGTATTTGGGCTTGCCCTGATATCCAAAGATATTGGTCACAGGTGGTAGAATAAATCAATAGATATTGGCACAAAATTTCATGTGATACCACGGGAGTGCTTATTCCATGTTATTGGCAGTTAAAGTGAGGAGAGATTGAGATTCCCGCAGAGTTGCTCTGCCACGGTCCTAGAATTGATAGAACAGCTAAAACATCTTTTCAGTATAGATAGGATAGATACATCACACTATAGAGAGAAGGGAGCGAATGCCAAAAATGGAAAATCTTTATAGTTAATCACTACAGTAGACAGGAAATTGTGGACCTCATGACTCCCTTCCAATATATCCAACGATATTGTCAAGAAGATATCAGGAGCAGGTTGGGAGGGCTCAAGGTTTAGATCAGCGGGGGGAGGGGCCGGGGATGCTGGGGTGGTAGGGGAGACAACACACAGGGGTGGGGAAGGTAGGTACTTTTCAGTTTGTTGTGATTATAGTTATAAGTTAAAGATAGTGATGCAACCATCGCCTTGTTGAGTTTGTTCTACTGCAAGTAACCAATGGTTGAAAATGCACATATGTGACATTGACTCTGCAAAGTCATGATGAAACTAAATAGAATGTAAAATGGCATTGTCTATCTGTACCTATGTGTTAAAAAAAAAGGGAATCGTTTTTTAGAAAACCCATACCCATTGAGAAACAGGAACATGACACCCAATCAAACCTTTCCCCCCAAATAGTGAATTTCTCTCAAAAGATCCTGACAGATGATGAACTAGCGATCGTGTCTAAGGGTCTTTCGTTCATCCCTACATCTGATTTTGACGCATCCACCTGGACAAAGGATAGCAATTTATTTACACGAAAATTTAGTTGGAAGAAATTCTTTTTAAAAAACCTCAGAAGGCCATTCGGTAACTGGGGGTTCCACCTGAATTCTGAACCTAAACCCCTTGGAGAAAGACTATTCACAACATTAAAATATAAAAGCAGGAAAATGCCACCACAGGGTGACATCTCCTGCATAGACATATTTGTGAAAATGGTTAGTGTGGATTTCAAGGAGTTATCGCTAAAAATTCCATACATAATTGTACTGCAAACTAAATAAAAGCCCTATGTGATCTAGAGAGGAATAGGGAAATAACGGTCAAGCCGTCTGACAAAGGCGGAAAAATCGTCATTCTCGACACAAAAAGGTATTGGAAACTGAGTGACTCAATATGTATGAAATATTAAAATCAAACCCCGTACCGGAATACCGCTTAGAACTACAACAAATACTATCTGCAGCAAAACAAATCAATATGATCAGTGAGGAAGAGTTTAACGTTCTAATCCCTCCTGTAATGGCAACATTTTATTGCCTCCCAAAAAGGGGACTACCCCGTTAAAAGGGAGGCCGATAGTGTCAGGGATGGGATCCATTTGTCAAAACGTTGGAATTTACATAGACATGATACTACATCCATTTGTGGCACCATTACCATCATACTTGAGGGACACCACTGATTTGCTGCGACACATAGACGGACTTACAGTTGAACAACACACATTTCTAGGTAGTATCGATGTAGAGGCACTCTACTCCTCCATTCCTCACGAGAAAGGTCAGGAGGCAGTGGAGTTCTTCTTATCAACAAGGGGTACATAGTTTCAGTCACATAATAAACTTATTCATGATCTGTTACAGTTTTCTTTAACCAGAAACGTCTTTTTATTTGATGGCCTTATCTACCACCAGCTCAGGAGCTCATGTGCGCCCTCCTATGCCAACTTGCTCCTGGGCTAGTGTGAGGCCACACAGGTTTTTGGTGACAATCGACCTCCAGGAATTGAACATGATGAACTTTTTTTTGCGTTTCATCGACAATATTTTCATATTACAGAATGGGGAAGCACATTAATGAATTTATGAACCACCTCAATTACAATCACAAAGGTTTACGGTTCACATTGGAAATACACGAGAAGCAGCTACCCTTCCTTGACGTGTTACTCACCAAATCACAGAATGGTCGACCAGTGGCTCTCTGAGTGGCTAGGTGTACAGCATGTTCTGCACATTCATTGCACTTTAAACTGGTGCACTATCCTCTTTTAGTTACCTCAGCATGCAAGTCCCTCTGAAGATTCTATTGTGATGAAAAGTGGCAGGGAAGCTTATGCGGATGGGGGGAAAGCATGCCACAGTCTCGGTACTGCTCGTCTAAGAGCGGGAGCTATTGGGGAAAGAACCCTTTGGAGCATACCCCATTCCCGTTAATATTGCCATAATAGCACATCTGAATCATGGTAAGACTGATTACTACTGGATTGCCAATATTGGACTGTGACTGTTAAGGACAATGGGGCAGATTTACTTACCCGGCCCATTCGCGATCCAGCGGCGCGTTCTCTGCGGTGGATTTGGGTCCGGACGGGATTTATTAAGGTAGTTCCTCCGACGTCCACCAGGTGGCGCTGCTGCGCTGAAGAGCATCGGAATGCACTAGAATACACCGAGCCGTGCTGAGTGAAGGTAAGTGCAATTTTCGCGACACATTTTTTTTTTTTTTAAATGCAGCGCTTTTTCCGAATCCTTCGGGTTTACGTTCGGCTACGCCCCCAGATTTCCGTCGCGTGCATGCCGGCGCCGATGCGCCACAATCCGATCGCGTGCAGCAAAATCCCTGGGCAATTCAGGGAAAATCGGCGCAAATCGGAAATATTCGGGTAACACGTCGGGAAAACGTGAATCGGGCCCTTAGTAAATGACCCCCAATATGTTTTATTCATTCAATCATATTTCCGCAGGGCATCTGTCGTAACAAAGACAAAAGACAGTTAACCCCAATTTCCTTGATGATTCTTTGTGCGTTTTTTAATGTGATAGAATAAAGATTTGTTGTTTTTAATCAAATGTTTCCTGAATGTAGCATTGCTTATTTCCATTGGTTTTCCAAGAGAAAGCTGTCCTGAGTTGGGAATGCAGTGTTCCAGAGTCACAAATCTGTAACTGTACTGTACCTTAAAGAGGCATACTGGGAATATGAATATCTGATACCAAACCCTGTAATGCTATATATAAGTGAATAAAATATAAGCAATGTCACTAAACACAAAACTGAGCTTAAATAGTTTGCCTTTATGATTCAAGATGGCCGTAATCTGCAACTACAAGTCCCATGATCCTGCAGTTCTCAATAACACCTTCTCCCTCTCACTACTCTACTCCCAAACATGATCTGACAGACTGCCCTGCTTTGTTACCATAGTAATGATGTGTGTAACTGCCATCACTGCACATTACTTCAACGAGATGGGTCTCACTACAACACTGCCATACTGGATGCACTACAACCAACAGACTACAGCCAAACACATGACCTGCCCAGGCAAGTGCAGGAAACGTGATGTGGACATGTGATAAGTGGCCATCTTCTGTCCTGTGTCTCCTCCACAGGGACAAAATCACAGGACTGAATAAAGGGCCAGCAGCATTTTAATTCTTCATTGTAGTGTATGTCTGGGGGGTGGGCATGGCCAGTTGGGAGTGGGCCTTCATTTGGCATCCCTGTCCCCTCATCTTTGCATCCAATGTAGCCACCAACTTTTCATATGTAAAAATTTGCCGGCTGCATTCATTTCTAATGCCAGGCAGTGTGAGAGATAAACACACATACAGATATACATAAACAGACATACACACATACATACAAACAGACAATATACATACCATACACACCATATACACACTAACGCAGCATAATCACATATACACACACATACATCATACATACACACCTATATTGAATGTAGACACCATATACCAGTGGTGGCGAACCTATGGCACTGGTGCCAGAGATGGCACTCGGAGGAGTCTCTGTGGGCACACGGGCTGTCTCCCAGGCACAGAGTTTGCCAGACATGGCATCTTCCTGCAGACTCAGGCAGTCCAAGTAGTGCCCTGCTATTGTAAAGTGACCCATCCTGTGCTTCTTGGTCCTGTCTGAAGAGTGAAAAGGTGTGGACAGGGTCGGATTGGAGCTCCAAAATTCTGGTAGCAATAAGTTTGTTACTGTCTAAATTGCCATGCTGGCACTTTGGGAAAATCTAGTGTTTTTTGGGTCTCATTTTGGGCACTCGGTCTCTAAAAGGTTCGCCATCACTGCCATATACAGACAACTACAGCATATGCACATATACAAATCACATATATATATACACATATATACACTCACCGGCCACTTTATTAGGTACACCATGCTAGTAATGGGTTGGACCCCCTTTTGCCTTCAGAACTGCCTCAATTCTTCGTGGCATAGATTCAACAAGGTGCTGGAAGCATTCCTCAGAGGTTTTGGTCCATATTGACATGATGGCATCACACAGTTGCCGCAGATTTGTCAGCTGCACATCCATGATGCGAATCTCCCGTTCCACCACATCCCAAAGATGCTCTAATGGATTGAGATCTGGTGACTGTGATTGTCATGTTCAAGAAACCAGTCTGAGATGATTCCAGCTTTATGACATGGCGCATTATCCTGCTGAAAGTAGCCATCAGATGTTGGGTACATTGTGGTCATAAAGGGATGGACATGGTCATCAACAATACTCAGGTAGGCTGTGGCGTTGCAATGATGCTCAATTGGTACCAAGGGGCCCAAAGAGTGCCAAGAAAATATTCCCCACACCATGACACCATCACCACCAGCCTGAACCGTTGATACAAGGCAGGATGGATCCATGCTTTCATGTTGTTGACGCCAAATTCTGACCCTACCATCCGAATGTCGCAGCAGAAATCTAGACTCATCAGACCAGGCAACGTTTTTTCCAATCTTCTACTGTCCAATTTCGATGAGCTTGTGCAAATTGTAGCCTCAGTTTCCTGTTCTTAGCTGAAAGGAGTGGCACCCGGTGTGGTCTTCTGCTGCTGTAGCCCATCTGCCTCAAAGTTCGACGTACTGTGCGTTCAGAGATGCTCTTCTGCCTACCTTGGTTGTAACGGGTGGCGATTTGAGTCACCGTTGCCTTTCTATCAGCTCGAACCAGTCTGCCCATTCTCCTCTGACCACTGGCATCAACAAGGCATTTCTGCCCACAGAACTGCCACTCACTGGATGTTTTTTCTTTTTCGGACCATTCTCTGTAAACCCTAGAGATGGTTGTGCGTGAAAATCCCAGTAGATCAGCAGTTTCTGAAATACTCAGACCAGCCCTTCTGGCACCAACAACCATGCCACGTTCAAAGGCACTCAAATCACCTTTCTTCCCAATACTGATGCTCGGTTTGAACTGCATGAGATTGTCTTGACCATGTGATTGGCTGATTAGAAATTAAGTGTTGGACAGGTGTACCTAATAAAGTGGCCGGTGAGTGTAGATCAAATACACATCATATATACAGATCAATGGTGGTACTCCATTAAGGCCTTAGTGACCACTCATGCTAATGACCTAGTTAGAGATTCTGATATACACTCACCGGCCACTTTATTAGGTACACCTGTCCAACTGCTCGTTAACACTTAATTTCTAATCAGCCAATCACATGGCGGCAACTCAAGACAATCTTCCTTTCAGAACAGGAAACTGAGGCTACAATTTGCACAAGCTCATCGAAATTGGACAGTAGAAGATTGGAAAAACGTTGCCTGGTCTGATGAGTCTCGATTTCTGCTGCGACATTCGGATGGTAGGGTCAGAATTTGGCATCAACAACATGAAAGCATGGATCCATCCTGCCTTGTATCAACGCTTCAGGCTGGTGGTGATGGTGTCATGGTGTGGGGAATATTTTCTTGGCACTCTTTGGGCCCCTTGGTACCAATTGAGCATCGTTGCAATGCCACAGCCTACCTGAGTATTGTTGCTGACCATGTCCATCCCTTTATGCCCACAATGTGCCCAACATCTGATGGCTACTTTCAGCAGGATAATGCGCCATGTCATAAAGCTGGAATCATCTCAGACTGGTTTCTTGAACATGACAATGAGTTCACTGTACTCAAATGGCCTCCACAGTCACCAGATCTCAATCCAATAGAGCATCTTTGGGATGTGGTGGAACGGGAGATTCGCATCATGGATGTGCAGCCGACAAATCTGCGGCAACTGTGTGATGCCATCATGTCAATATGGACCATAATCTCTGAGGAATGCTTCCAGCACCTTGTTGAATCTATGCCACGAAGAATTGAGGCAGTTCTGAAGGCAAAAGGGGGTCCAACCCGTTACTAGCATGGTGTACCTAATAAAGTGGCCGGTGAGTGTAAGTGGCACCACCACAAATACCTACTCTAATAGGATTATACCATCTAACAGTGCTCAGCTTAAGCTGATACCCAAGCTAAAAACGAAATGTAAAATATAGAAAACTATAGGGGAAAAAGCCAGCACAGGTTAGATAGTATTAGAACAACCTTTATATTTGTTTAAAGTATGATAAAAACTTATACTAGTAAAAATGACAACAAAGATCATAAAAACATGTCACGGGATTACGCATACATAATATGTAGTTGCCTGTGTGTATTGGTCTTACACCTAATGAATATGACCATAGATGGAGCCACAAAAAGGCAAGGGTCAAACTGACTCAATGGCTTCTTTTAGGCCGTTAGCTTTGCAGCTTTGAAGCTTGCACATCTAATATGTTTCCCTTTTACTTAGCAGTTCCTTACAGTTACTAATAGTATTAGCGTTTGTTCAATGGGCATGACCTGTATCAGATCAAAATCTTTATTATGTGCAGTGGTCAAATGCTTAGATAGACCTTGTTTCAGGCAAACTATTTTAGTTTTCAAACAATGGTCATTAAATTAGTGTTGAATGCGCTCAAGGAATTATATAATAATTAGATCAGCAGATAAAGGGGGTGGGATGGTGATACACGAATTCAAAGACTATGAAAAGGATCCTTTCCCCAACTGTACCAAACATTTTTCTATAATTATTCAAAGAGGTTAAGAGAAAAATATGTTAAAAAAAGAGAAAGATTTTATTGCAATCACACAAACATTTAAACCATATTTTTATCACTTGCCAAAGATAAATAAATACTAGAGATGAGCGAACACACTCGTCCGAGCTTGATGCTCGTTCGAGCATTAGCGTACTCGAAACTGCTCGTTGCCCGGACGAGTATTTCGCCAGCTTGAGAAAATGGCATCTCCCGCCGTTTTGATTTTTGGCGGCCAGAAACAGAGCCAATCACAAGCCAGGAGACTCTGCATTCCACCCAGCATGACGTGGTACCCTTACACGTCGATAGCAGTGGTTGGCTGGCCTGATCAGGTGACCCTGGAATAGACTAGCCCCTGCCCGCGCTGCTCGGATCATTCTCTGTCTGGATGCCGTTAGGGAGAGAGTTGCTGCTGCTGCAGGGATAGCGTTAGGGTGTTATATTAGCTTACTGTTAGGCAGGAGTGAGTCTACAAGAACCCAACAGCCCTTGTTAGGGCTACAATAGCGTTATATATATATTTTTTTGTTTGCTTGTGGCTGGGCTTGCTGGCACTAGTAGTGCAGCCAGTACCATATTGTGAGGAATTTGCAGGGAGACTTGCGACCGTTGTGTTTAGCTCTTAGTGACACACATATCCATCTCAAACACCGAAGTGGGCCAATTTATTAGGGGTTTCATTTGAATTAGGCACAGTCTACTCATTTATTTTTTTTACGTTTATTTTTTTTTTATAACTCAAAGTCATCAGGCACAGCACAAAATCCAGTTGTGTGCTGTCAATGTAGGTTAGAAAATAGCCATAGCAATAGCATAGCATCGTTTTGTTTAAAAAAAAAAACAAAAAAAAAACAAAAAGCAAAAAAAATTTACAGTTTACACTTAAATTTTGAAAATGTTTAACCCAAGGGCTAGGGGTAGAGGACGAGGGCATGGACGTGTGCGTCCAACTACTGCAGGGGTCAGAGGCCGTGGTCCTGGGCGGGGTGAGACACCACCTGCTGATGAGGGAGCAGGGGAACCCCGCAGAGCTACACTCCCTAGGTTCATGTCTCCAGTTACTGGGACTCGTGGTAGAGCACTGTTGAGGCTCTGTCACCGAAATCAGCACTCCTCCAGCTCCTCCACCTCAGCCTCCTTCCCCCCAGTCTGCCCCATCCCAGGAAAATTTGGCATTTGAACCGGCATACTTTGAGGAACTGTTTTCTGGACCCTTCCCAGAGTCACAAACCACTTGTCCGGTTGCTGCTGAGCTATTTTCCGATTCCCAGGTTTTCCACCGGTCGCAGTCTGTGGGTGATGATGACATTATTGACGTAGTGGAAGAAGTGTGTAAAGAGGTGTCGGACGATGAGGAGACACGGTTGTCAGACAGTGGTGAAGTTGTTGTCAGGGCAGGAAGTCCGAGGGGGGAGCAGACTGAGGGATCGGAGGATGATGAGGTGACAGACCCAAGCTGGGTTGATAGGCCGGGTGAACACAGTGCTTCTGAGACGGAGGCGAGTCCTATACCAGAACAGGTTGGAAGAGGCAGTGGTGGGGCCAGACGGAGAGGCAGGGCCAGAGCTGGTGCATCAGCGCCAAATGTTTCACGTAGTCAAGCTCCCATGGCGAGGGCTAGATTTTTACAAGTCTGGAGGTTCTTTAAAGAAACACCGGATGACCGACGGACTGTGGTATGCAACCTGTGCCAAACCAGGATCAGCAGGGGTTCCACCACTACTAGCTTTACTACCACCTACTATGCGCAGGCATATGAATGCTAAACACCCCACTCAATGGCACCAAGCCCGTTCACCTCCAGCCAGGCACACCACTGCTCCTTCCCCTGTGTCATCTGCTAGTCAGCCCCCTGCCCAGGACCCCGGCCCAAACACCTCCCATGCGAAAACCCCATCTTCGTCTCCACGATCCTCCACAGCATCCACCAGCGTTCAGCTCTCCATACCCCAGATGATGGAGCGCAAAAGGAAGTATAGTGCAACCCACCCACACGCCCAAGCCCTCAACGTCCACATCTCCAAACTGCTTAGCCTGGAGATGCTGCCTTATAGGCTGGTAGAGACGGATGCCTTTCGAAACCTCATGGCGGCGGCCGCCCCTCGGTATTCGGTCCCCAGCCGCCACTACTTTTCCCGATGTGCCTTCCCAGCCCTGCACAAGCACGTGTCAGACAACATCATCCGTGCCCTGACCAACGCCGTTTCTGACAAGGTCCACCTGACCACGGACACGTGGATGAGTGCTGCCGGGCAGGGCCACTATATATCACTGACGGCACATTGGGTTAACTTGGTGGAGGCTGGGACCGAGTCTGACCCTGGGGCTGGTCATATACTGCCGACGCCGAGGATCGCGGGGCCTACCTCGGTCCAGGTCTCTCAAGCCTACTATGCCTCCTCCTCCTCCCACCCCTCCTCCACCTCCTCCTCTGAATTACCATCCGTGGGCATGACGCCATCAGTCGGTAGCTCTAGGCACAGCAGCAGTGCCGTCGCTAAGCGACAGCAGGCGGTGCTCAAACTGCTGAGCCTAGGCGATAAAAGGCACACCGCCCAAGAGCTATTACAGGGCATCACGGCGCAGACTGATCTGTGGCTGGCACCGCTGAACCTGAAGCCAGGCATGGTTGTGTGTGACAACAGCCGTAACCTGGTGGCAGCTCTGCAACTCGGCAAACTGACACATGTGCCATGCCTGGCCCATGTGTTAAATATCATAGTTCAGTGGTTCCTCAAGACATACCCCAATCTGTCTGATTTGCTCACGAAGGTGCGCCGCATCTGTGTGCATTTCAGGAAGTCCAGCACAGATGCTGCCACTCTCCGGGCAGCGCAGCGCCGCCTCCAACTGCCCGCTCAGCGACTGTTGTGCGACGTGCCCACAAGGTGGAATTCAACATTAACCATGTTATCCAGAGTTTACCAGCAGCACAGAGCGATTGTAGACTGCCAGATGTCAACTTCCACCAGAATTGGTAGTCAGGTCAGTCAGCTTCCTCAAGTCTACAATGAGGAGTGGACATGGATGTCTGATATCGGTCAGGTGCTGAGTAACTTTGAGGAGTCAACACAGAAGGTCAGTGGCGATGCCGCCATCATCAGCCTCACCATCCCGCTTCTTGGCCTGTTAAAAAACACTCTGGTCAGCATGAAGTCGGAAGCTTTGAACTCGTCACAAGAGATGGGGGATAGAAGATTCCCTTGTTGATAGCCAAAGCACCCTCAGGTCTGTTTCTCATCGCATATCGGAGGAGGTGGAGGAGGATGAGGAGGAAGAGGAGGAGAATGTTGGCGAGACAGAAGAGGGGACCATTGTTCAGTCCTTCACTGTTCAGCGTGTATGGGCAGAAGAAGAGGAGTTGGAGGAGGAGGAAATGGAGAGTCAGGCCAGTGAGGGGAGTGAATTCTTGCGCGTTGGTACTCTGGCGCATGTGGCAGATTTTATGCTAGGCTGCCTAACCCGTGACCCTCGCGTTCAAAGAATTTATTCCAGCTCCGATTACTGGGTATTCACTCTCCTGGACCCACGGTACAAGCAAAATCTTTCCATTCTCATCCCTGGAGAGGAAAGGAGTGTGAGAATGCATGAATACCAGCAGGCCCTGGTACACAAGCTGAAACAGTATTTCCCTTCTGACAGCGCTAGCGGCAGAGGGCGTACTTCTGTGGGACAAGTAGTGAGGAAGAGTAGGCGAGCAGAGAGCTTGTCCAGCACTGGCAGAGGTATGCTTTACAAGGCCTTTGCCAGTTTTATGTCACCCCAGCAAGACACTGTCACCTGTCCCCAGTCTCGGCAGAGTAGGGCTGATCTTTACAGAAAGATGGTGAGGGAGTACGTAGCTGACCATACCATTGTCCTAAATGATCACACAGCTCCCTACAACTACTGGGTTTCAAAGCTGGACATGTGGCACGAACTGGCGCTGTACACCTTGGAGGTTCTTGCCTACCCTGCCGCTAGAGTGTTGTCCGAGCGGGTTTTCAGTGCAGCTGGTGGCATCATCACCGATAAGCGTACACGCCTGTCGACTGATTTCTGAAATCCTGAGAAAGCCTGGATTTCTCAGGATTTCAATTCTCCACCAGGTGAAGGAAGCTCAACCTGAATAATGTATGCACTCCTCCTCCTCATTTTCCTCCTTCTCCTCCTCTTTGTACACTAAAGCAGAGGAAACTGGCTATTTTTCGCCAGGGCCCACTGGCTCTAGCTATAGTACTCTATGTATTTAATTTTTCTGGAAGACCACCTACCTGCTCCTCTGGTTTGAAAACTTTTTTGGACAGCCACATACAAGCACTATCCAAATTAAATTGTCTCCATAGCAGCCTCCACACGTCGTCTTTTTAGCTGCATCCACACGTTGTCCATATAGCTGCCTCCATACATGGTCCCCTTATCAAACGAGCTGTGTCAGAATTTTGGGTTGTTTTCATTGCTTCCACATCAAACTTGTTAACTTTGTCGCCACCCTGCTGTGTTATCAACAAAATATACTGGCAAACTTTTATCATTTACCGATATTATTTCAGCGCTTCTTGCGCTTCTGTTTACATTCCCCTCACCCGCCATAACCCAAACTTATAAGAACACTACTACACTGGATCTTATACAAAAGGTTCTTAGAAGTGCCGTTTGGGGAGGAGCCGAGAGACAGGGGCTTGGACAGGCCAAAGCTCGTCTGGCAGCGGAGCGCCAGCTCCATCCCAAGATTCAACTAACATAGTTTTAACTGCAGCACCTTTAATCTACTACTACTTCACTGCCTCCATACATCATCCCCTTATCAAACGAGCTGTGTCAGGCAGAATTTTCAGGTGTTTCACCAGATACATAGTGGTACTCGGGCCATCTGTCGCCGCCATGCTGGAGACCTGAAGTTGCAATCATAGCAGCGCAATATTGATGCCCCATACTGTTGCTCTTAATCATGGAAGTCGTCTCTATGGCTGCCTCCACATGTCGTCCCCTTATCAAACGAGCTGTGTCAGGCTCATTTTTCGGGTGTTTCACCAGATACGTTATGGAACTTGGTCACTATGTCACCACCATGCTGTGTTATCGACTAAATATACCGTCAACCTTTTGTTCACATAGGAAATCATTTCAGCGCTTCTTGCTCACCTCCTTTGGTTCCTCTCTGCCACCCAATGTCAATACATTACTCATTTACATTAATGACTCATTAATGAATCATTTAATTAAAAATCTGCAACAGATCAAATAGGAAGACCATTATATATATGCTTTGTATAGCAATATAGATAATTTACTTGAACTAGCCTGTATAGAACATATCTTTACAGAGGATAGTAATAATATATTGGAAGATCAAATAATTTTCTTACTTCAATGCCTAAATTTTATCTTATGAAATAACTACTTCACATAGGCGTATGCAAATTTAATTAAGGGGATTTTTGAATGTTTGCACATTTACCTAGAAGACATACATAATAGCACATGAAACTGACGTCCCACTGATAATTTTAAATGCACATTTTAATTCTGCTATTTGTGAGTATAACTGTTAGGGTTGGGTAACACAGAAGACAGGGGGTAGTGTGCCCTAAGCTTGTCCCAACAGACTGACAAACATAAAACACAAAAGAGTGGTAAACTAGCCAGAGTCACAACAAGAGGGTACGTCAAGAGCAAAATCAGTAAGCAAAGAGTCAATGTCAAAAAACTAGCCGAGGTCACAACGATACAGAGCGAGTCAACCTAATGCAGAGAGCGGGTGATGAAGGGATTTCAAACACTGGCACAGGTGACTAGTGAAGCTGCAATTTATGCAGCCAGAACCCCACCTCCAGAGCCTGATAGGAGCTGGACAACTTCTGGGAATTAACCCCTTATGGTGCAGAATAACCTAGCACAATCGCAGGAACCATGCAGAGGTACCACAAGTCCCAGCAGTTCAGAACACAACTCCTAGACTGCACGAGGTCTTAGCAGCCGCTGCCAGAGACCACTGGTAGCGGACGAGAGGTGGAGATTGCGCGGATACGTGCCAGAGGTCAGAGAGCGCTGCTAGCACCACCGGAAGAACCAGAAGTCCCAGCATTCTCCCTAGCGAACCTGACAATAACTTTTAAAAATTAAACTCTTATTTCAAGAACATACTTCGCTATTCTGTGCATCTACTGTTTCCTAGCAATCTACTGTGCTGAATGGTGGAGTTGAGGGGAGAAAACGCACTTAGGTTGTTCTGAATAGTGGTCTATTCTTGTTGGAGTGTTTCTTATGTAATGGAATAAGTGAATTACATCATGGAAACTAAAACTCATGGAACATTACAAAAAGACACAGTCAACATATTTGGAGCTCCGATCAGAGTATAGAAAGGTTTTTATCTCAATATTTTGTGTCTCATATCATATAATAGATTCATTGATGACCTCCTGAGCATATGGGGAGGAAACCAGGAACCACTAGAGACATTTTATAAAAATGCAAATAATAATCCCTGGGGCAATAATTCCTAAGTTTACATTGAATACAAATAAATACAAATACAAAATTTTTAGACCTTTTAATCAGCTATCAACGGGACATCATTAGAGATGGGCGAATCGATTCTAATGATTCTAACTTCGGTTAGAATTTCAGGAAAAATTCGATTTGCCACGTAGCCGAAGTTTATGCTGATTCGCGGGAACGAAGTTGTTTTTTTTCCCCTCATGTTTCTGCTAAAAGGAACACCCCCGATGACATCTGCAGGCCTGTAAGCCAATCAGCGACCGGCAGGCTTATGTGATGTCACACAGCCCTATAAAACCCAGCCATTTTCTATCTCAGCACTTCACACTTCATGTTGTAGCATCCAGCTGCTACTATTGTGCTCTGCGATTCTTGCTGCAATCCCTCGCTGTTCTCTAAGGGGGATCTGTATACCCTAAATAGCAGTTCTATTTAGTGACAAAATCGAATAGGAAGAAATCTGTTTGACATTCATGCATCTGCAGTGAAATTATAATGTCAGTTGTGGGGTATCTGTATAACGCACATTGCAATACGTTTTGGGGGCTCTAGTTTACAGCCAGATTTAGGTGTGAAATCCACATAGTTTATACAGTGATTTTCGCTGAAATTACACTGTCAGTTGTGGGGTATTTGTATAACGCACATTGCAATATGTTTTGGGGGCTCTAGTTTACAGCCAGATTTAGGTGTGAAATCCACATAGTTTATAAGGTGATTTTCGCTGAAATTACACTGTCAGTTGTGGGGTATCTGTATAACGCACATTGCAATACCTTTTGGGGGCTCTAGTTTACAGCCAGATTTAGGTGTGAAATCCACATAGTTTATACAGTGATTTTCGCTGAAATTACACTGTCAGTTGTGGGGTATCTGTATAACGCACATGGCAATACCTTTTAGGGGCTTTAGTTTACAGCCAGATTTACGTGTCAAATCCACGTAGTTTATAAACCACTATGTCAGACAGAAAGGTGGCAGGTGGAGCAGGCAGAGGTGGCAGCACAGTAAGGGGATGTCGCTGCAGGGGTGACTCTGTGAGGCCAGGACTGCAGTTGTCATCTAGTGGCAGTGTGTTGATCAACAACCCAAAGGTTGCTGAATGGTCGACTAGGTCATCCAATTCCTCAAATATAACATCTGACAACCCCAGCCAAGAGTCCGTAGGTTCCTGTGATACAACAATTAGTTGACATGGCCCAGGAGCAGGTCAGCGGCCCTCACCTGTCCTCAACTAGCCTCTGTCCTGTTCCTATCCCGCAGCCAGAGAGCTACTAGGTGGTCTGGGCTCCGCGCCACTATTCAACAAGGTCGAAGTGTTTGAGGACAGTAAGCAGCTGCTTTGCAGTGAAGAGGTGGGGCAGACTTCCGCTGCTTCCTGCAGTAGGCAGGCTGTGCATACTGACATCGGTGAGGAGAGTAGCAGTGACCAGGAAACGTAAATGGACGATGATGTAGCCGATCGCACTTGGGAGCCGGGTGTAGCAGGGGATTCATCATCGTCGGGCGAAGAGAGTGTCAGCTTGCGGAGCAGGCAGCAAGTCGCTACTGTGGCTGTGAGTCTGCAGGGTGGCAGCAGTGCGAGGACGGGAGCCAAACATCCGAGGGGTACAAATCCCGATTCGCAGGCCCAAATAAGCAGTGGCACAGGGGCTCAGCGAGGCAGCGGCGGTAGTAGTCACTCAGTGCAGAGTGTTGGTGGTAAAATTACCACCTCAGCGGTGTGGCAGTTTTTTGTAAAGACACCAGAGGAGCCGAGCGTGGGTATATGTCGTATCTGCGGGCAGAAAGTGAAGCGTGGCAGGGGAGCTAACCTTGGCACCACGGCCCTGCACCAACACATGCAGCGTCACCATCCAAACGGGTGTCAGATGTGGTCCATCCTGCAGACGCAGCAACAGCAGCAGCACCTAGTGGCACTAATGCTGTTTCAGCAAGTCAAGGCTCCAGTACCTGTCTTTGACATCATCTCCCGGTCCAGATGCTCCTGCTCCTCGCTATGCATGGCGCCAGAAGTCGTTGAGCGAGGCGATTACAAAAAGACAACTTTATGCGTCCAGTCATCCTAAGGTGCAGAAGCTGACCGTGCTCTTGTCTAAGTTGTTGGTACTGCAGTCTCTCCCTTTCCAATTCGTGGATTCTGCACCCTTCAGAGAACTAAAGGCTTGTGCCGAACCGAGGTGGAGAGTTCCAAGCCGCAATTTTTTTTCCAAAAAGACTGTGCCAGCCCTTCACCAATATGTACAACAGAAGGTTGGCCAGTCCTTGAGCTTATCAGTTTCTTCCAAGGTGCACGGCAGCGCAGACGTGTGGAGCTGTAATTATGGTCAGGGCCAGTATATGTCCTTTACGGCCCACCCAGCCACACCAACAACTTCAACTAGAGACGGCGCTTTCTCCTCCACGTTGTCAAACTACTGCTCCTGCGACAGTGTCCGCCTCCTCCTCCTCCTTCTCCACCACCACCTCGGCCTCCACAAGTGCTGCTCCATCATACCACATGTGCAGGGCACAGCGGTGTCACGCAGGTCTACACCTGGTTTGCCTGGGTGAACGAAGTCACACAGGGGAGGAACTGCTCCACATCATGCAAGAAAAAATCAATGTGTGGCTTTATCCGCGACAACTAAAAATCTGAACCATGGTGACAGACAATGGGAGATACATGGTGTCTTCGCTCCACCGAGGAGGGATGGTCCATGAGCCCTGCATGGCGCACGTGTTCAATCTGGTAGTCACCAAGTTCCTGAAGTCTTACACCCATCTGCAAGACATTCTAAAAATGGCCAGGACACTGTGCAGGCACTTCAGCCATTCTTACAAAGCCAAGCACACCCTCCTCGAGTTGCAGCTCCAGAACAGCCTACCCCAACATAGTCTGATATGCGATGTTTCCACCCGTTGGAATTCCAGCCTCCATATGTTAGACCGCCTGTATGAACAGAGAAAAGCCATTAATGATTTATTGATGATGCAAGTGGACCGTAGTACTCCCCTGTGAAACTTTGATGTCAGCCACTGGCAGCTCATGCGTGACATCCGCCGTTTGCTCAGGCCTTTTGAAGAGGCCACGTTATTTGTCAGTCGCCAGGACTGCGGGATGAATAACGTCATTCCACTGCTTCATGTCCTGGAACTCATGCTGCAAAATCTGTCTGGTCAGGGCACTGGAGAAGTGGAGACTACATCTCATGGCCACATGAGTCCGCTGGGGGCTGAACTGGAGGAGGAGGACATTGGAGCACAAGCAGAGTCTGGTGCAATTTGTGTTTTTTCTACTCAGGTGACAGGAGAGGAGGAGCAGGAGCATCCGGAGGAGGTAGAAGACGAGGCAGATGACCCAGAAGCACCGTGGCGGTATACTGTGGATATGGAGACCGGGAGTCCCTCAGAGTCACTTGCGCAGATGGCCTGCAGCATGCTGCTTTGCCTAACTAGTGACAGCTGAATAGTCAACATCTGGCATAGGGATGACTTTGGGCTCTCCACCCTCTTGGACCCTCGCTACCGGTCCAAAATGGGTGACTTTTTTCCTGCTGCTGAGAGGAAGGAAAAACTGGCATACTATAGAGAAATACTGAGCACACAGTTGGCTGCTGCCTATGTGCGCCATTGTCCATCCTCTGTCAGGTCTGACCGGGGAATTCCTGGCAGTCATTGCTCACATACTACTACCACGGCTGCTGTGGGGAGCTGGGGGGGTAGGAGCAGTAGCAGTTCCATCAACACTCGCTTAAGTCTGTATTCCTTAATGAGCAATTTCCTTCACCCACCTAGTGAGGAGGGTAGCCACCACCGGCGGCAGCAGCAGCAGGAAATGAAGCAGACCCTGCACCAGCAGGTGGTGGCCTACTTGGACAGCATTTTACCACCTCAGGTAAAGGATCCCATGGACTACTGGGCAGCCAAACTTGATGCGTGGCCGCAACTTGCGGAGTTTGCAGTAGAGAAGCTGTCCTGCCCGGCCAGTAGTGTGGCATCAGAGCGGGTGTTCAGTGCGGCGGGGCCATCATTACCCCCAGGAGAACCCGCTTGTCCACCCGTAAAGTGGAGAGACTCACCTTTGTCAAGATGAATCAGGCTTGGATCGGCCAGGATTTCAACTCAACAATGCCTAATGCATCAGATTAGATCAGCCATGACGCCTCCTCCAAACGTTGAGAAATGAGTCGGGGTTCTAACTATCTGCCTCAGCTACTATTCTGATGCTGACACCCGCCTGATGCCACACATCTGCTGCTAGTTGCACCATCTGGCTCCTACCATCTTTACCAGGGACTGGAATTGTCCGCCACCTCCACACTATTTCATGGTGCCACTCTGCTGGCTCTTGCTGCTGCTGCTTCTGATGCCGTCTTCACACTATATCATTGTGCCACTCTGCGGGCTCCTGCTGCTGCTGCTTCTGTTGCCGCCTTCACACTATATCATTGTGCCACTCTGCGGGCTCCTGCTGCTTCTGATGCCACCAACACACTATATCATTGTGCCACTCTGTGGGCTCCTCCTGCTGCTGCTGCTACTGATGCCACCTTCACACTATATCATTGTGCCACTCTGAGGGCTCCTGCTGCTGCTGCTTCTGATGCCGCCTTCACTTTATATCATTGTGCCACTCTGCGGGATCCTGCTGCTGCTTCTGATGCCACCTTCACACTATATCATTTGCCACTCTGCGGGCTCCTGCTGCTTCTGATGCCACCAACACACTATATCATTGTGCCACTCTGTGGGCTTCCCCTGCTGCTACTACTGATGCCGCCTTCACACTATATCATTGTGCCACTCTGCGGGCTCCTGCTGGTGCTACTGATGCCACCGTCACACTATATCATTGTGCCACTCTGCGGGCTCCTGCTGCTGCTGCTGCTGCTACTGATGCCACCTTCACATTATATCATTTTGCCACTCTGCGGGCTCCTGCTGCTTCTGATGACGCCTTCACACTATATCATTGTGCTACTCTGCTGGCTCCTGCTGCTGCTTCTGATGCCACCTTCACACTATATCATTGTGCCACTTTGCAGGCTCCTGCTGCTTCTGATGCCACCAACACACTATATCATTGTGCCACTCTGTGGGCTCCTCCTGCTGCTGCTGCTACTGATGCAACCTTCACACTATATCATTGTGTCACTCTGGGGGCTCCTGCTGCTTCTGATGCCACCAACACACTATATCATTGTGCTACTCTGTGGGCTCCTGCTGCTTCTGATGCCCCCTTCACACTATATCATTGTGCTACTCTGAGGGCTCCTGCTGCTGCTGCTTCTGATGCCGCCTTCACTTTATATCATTGTGCCACTCTGCGGGATCCTGCTGCTGCTTCTGATGCCACCTTCACACTATATCATTTGCCACTCTGCGGGCTCCTGCTGCTTCTGATGCCACCAACACACTATATCATTGTGCCACTCTGTGGGCTTCCCCTGCTGCTGCTACTACTGATGCCGCCTTCACACTATATCATTGTGCCACTCTGCGGGCTCCTGCTGGTGCTACTGATGCCACCGTCACACTATATCATTGTGCCACTCTGCGGGCTCCTGCTGCTGCTGCTGCTACTGATGCCACCTTCACATTATATCATTTTGCCACTCTGCGGGCTCCTGCTGCTTCTTATGACGCCTTCACACTATATCATTGTGCTACTCTGCTGGCTC
Organism: Engystomops pustulosus; assembly: GCF_040894005.1. NCBI lineage: Eukaryota > Metazoa > Chordata > Amphibia > Anura > Leptodactylidae > Engystomops > Engystomops pustulosus. The sequence goes on along the minus strand of NC_092415.1, from coordinate 128,435,967 downwards.
CTGCTGCTGCTTCTGATGCCACCTTCACACTATATCATTGTGCCACTTTGCGGGCTCCTGCTGCTTCTGATGCCACCAACACACTATATCATTGTGCCACTCTGTGGGCTCCTCCTGCTGCTGCTGCTACTGATGCAACCTTCACACTATATCATTGTGTCACTCTGCGGGCTCCTGCTGCTTCTGATGCCACCAACACACTATATCATTGTGCTACTCTGTGGGCTCCCCCTGCTGCTGCTGCTTCTGATGCCTCCTTCACACTATATCATAATGCCACTCTGCGGGCTCCTCCTGCTGCTTCTTCTGATGCCACCTTCACACTATATCATTGTGCTACTTTGCAGGCTCCTGCTGCTTCTGATGCCACCAAAACACTATATCATTGAGCCACTCTGCGGGCTCCTGCTGCTGCTGCTTCTGATGCCGCCTTCACACTATCTCCTTGTGCCACTCTGTGGGCTCCTGCTGCTGCTGCTTCTGATGCCACCTTCACACTATATCATTGTGCCACTCTGTGGGCTCCTGCTGCTTCTGATGCCACCAAACACACTATATCATTGCGCCACACTGTGGGCTCCTGCTGCTGCGGCTACTGATGCCACCTTCACACTATATCATTGTGCCACTCTGCGGGCTCCTGCTGCTGCTGCTTCTGATGCCGCCTTCACACTATATCATTGTGCCACTCTGCGGGCTTCTGCTGCTGCTTCTGATGCCACCTTCACACTATATCATTGTGCCACTCTGCGGGCTCCTGCTGCTTCTGATGCCACCTTCAATCTATATCATTGTGCCACTCTGGGGGCTCCTGCTGCTTCTGATGCTGCCTTTACACTTTATCATTGTGCCACTCTGCGGGCTCCTGCTGCTGCTTCTGATGCCACCTTCACACTATATCATTGTGCCACTCTGCGGGCTTCTGCTGCGGCTTCTGATGCCACCTTCACACTATATCATTGTGCCACTCTGCGGGCTCCTGCTGCTTCTGATGCCACCAACACACTATATCATTGTGCCACTCTGTGGGCTCCTCCTGCTGCTGCTGCTACTGATGCCACCTTCACACTATATTATTGTGCCACTCTGTGGGCTCCTGCTGCTGCTTCTGATGCCACCTTCACACTATATCATTGTGCCACTCTGTGGGTTCCTGCTGCTTCTGATGCCACCAACACACTATACCATTGTGCCACTCTGTGGGCTCCCCCTGCTGCTGCTGCTACTGATGCCACCTTCACACTATATCATTGTGCCACTCTGCGGGCTCCTGCTGCTGCTGATACAGATGCCACCTTCACACTATATCATTGTGCCACTCTGCGGGCTCCTGCTGCTTCTGATGCCGCCTTCACACTACATCATTGTGCCACTCTGCGGGCTCCTGCTGCTGCTTCTGATGCCACCTTCACACTATATCATTGTGCCACTCTGCGGGCTCCTGCTGCTGCTTCTGATGCCACCTTCACACTATATAATTGTGCCACTTTGCGGGCTCCTGCTGCTTCTGATGCCGCCTTCACACTATATCATTGTGCCACTGTGCGGGCTCCTGCTGCTGCTACTGATGCCACCTTCACACTATATCATTGTGCCACTTTGCGGGCTCCTGCTGCTTCTGATGCCACCAACACACTATATCATTGTGCCACTCTGTGGGCTCCTCCTGCTGCTGCTGCTACTGATGCCACCTTCACACTATATCATTGTGCCACTCTGGGGGCTCCTGCTGCTTCTGATGCCGCCTTCACACTATATCATTGTGCCACTCTGCGGGCTCCTGCTGCTGCTACTGATGCCACCTTCACACTATATCATTGTGCCACTTTGCGGGCTCCTGCTGCTTCTGATGCCACCAACACACTATATCATTGTGCCACTCTGTGGGCTCCTCCTGCTGCTGCTGCTACTGATGCCACCTTCACACTATATCATTGTGCCACTCTGGGGGCTCCTGCTGCTTCTGATGCCGCCTTCACGCTTTATCATTGTGCCACTCTGCGGGCTCCTGCTGCTGCTTCTGATGCCACCTTCACACTATATCATTGTGCCACTCTGTGGGCTCCCCCTGCTGCTGCTTCTGATGCCACCAAAACACTATATCATTGTGCCACTCTGTGGGCTCCTGCTGCTGCTTCTGATGCCGCCTTCACACTATATCATTGTGCCACTCTGCGGGTTCCTGCTGCTTCTGATGCCACCAACACACTATACCATTGGGCCACTCTGTGGGCTCCCCCTGCTGCTGCTGCTGCTACTGATGCCACCTTCACACTATATCATTGTGCCACTCTGTGGGCTCCTGCTGCTGCTGCTTCTGATGCCACCAACACACTATATTATTGTGCCACTCTGCGAGCTCCTGCTGCTGCTTCTGATGCCACCTTCACACTATATAATTGTGCCACTCTGCGGGCTTCTGCTGCTGCTACAGATGCCACCTTCACACTATATCATTGTGCCACTCTGCGGGCTCCTGCTGCTGCTACTGATGCCACCTTCACACTCTATCATTGTGCCACTTTGGGGGCTCCTGCTGCTGCTGCTGCTACTGATGCCACCTTCACACTCTATCATTGTGCCACTCTGCGGGCTCCTGCTGCTTCTGATGCCGCCTTCACACTATATCATTGTGCCACTCTGTGGGCTCCTGCTGGTGCTACTGATGCGACCTTCACACTATATCATTGTGCCACTCAGTGTAAAAAGAGTGCACTCTTTGATGTTATAGTGGGATCTTGGCCCTCAGCTTAGTCCTTTCGAGCTGACACAGATGTTACCTTGTCAGGCTGCGTTCCCGCTTCGTTTATTTGGGGAAGTTGGTCTATGTAAGTGCACATGGAAGTGAAGCGATTCTTAGAGCCGCGGCTGTCATGTGCGTGTCATACTAAAACACAGCATTGTTTGAAGACCAAACCACGCTCCCTATGCATATTTAAGCATGGCACAACGTTCTACAACACCCTACAGGCTTTCTGCAGCCAGGAAATGCCTGTTTTTTAATGTTATTCGTTTTTATTCGATTCGGGTCGAATCGAATTTTTCCGAAAAATTCGGCGAATCGGGTCGAAACGAATTTTAACAAATTCGCTCATCTCTAGATATCATTATTACAGAAATCTTTTTTTAAATTAGTAGAAATAAATAGATATTTAATTTTTTCCAATAACCACCATAAAAAATAGCTTAGAAATATTCCATTCAGCCCATTTCCAAGAATAGGAAAGAACAGTACAAAAATGGAAACATACAGACAAGCAAAAATTATCAAAAATAGGTCTCTAGCAAAACGGTACCCTAAAGAGTTAATCAAGAATACAAATGAAAGAACAGAGAGATGTTCCCAACAAAGTTGTCTTAAGAGTAAGAAACAGGAGAATAGTGAATCAAGCGATATCAGTTTTATAACTACATTCACCAATGAATATAGGAAAATTTTAACAATATTAAAAAACATTGGCACATTTTTAGAAGTGATCCATATTTGGAAAAGAAAATACCAAATATTTCAAAATTAACATATAGAAGAGCAAAATCCCTGAAACATAAGCTAGCCCCTAGTGTACCCAAACAACACAAATCCAAATCCATCTAAAAAAAAAAAACAAAAAGCACCAAGAAAATCACCAGAAAATCTCCAAATGCAATAGCAAAAGGTGTCAATGCTGCGACATCATTCAACATAATGCAACAACATTTGAGTCTAAGTGGAGAAGTTTCTCAAATAAAACAAATGTGAGCTGTCAGTTCAGAGTATGTCATTTACTTCATTGAGTGCCAATGTAAACTACAAGACGTAAGAAGGACTGCACAGCCCTTACATAATAGACTAAATCAGCATTAGTTAAATATCCATCACAAGAACATAAAGCATTGGTTATCAAGACACAACACGTTTATACATAATAGGAAATGTAATTACCATTGTTCCAATCAATCAAATTCCAGACAATGGGAGTTACTTATCATACGCCGGCTCTCAGCGCTTCAGTCTCTTGATGCATCCGGCGGGGTCCTGCACAGCGTTTATCTCTACGCCAGCCCCTGTCTGTCATAGAAAAAAATGCAGCCGGCGACTTTTCACATGTGAAAAGGCGTGGGGACAGTAAGGCCCGCGGCTGGCCATGCCCTCCGCGCACATGGCTGTGCCCCCCCCCCCCCCTACTTCATGCCCCAAATTTATGAGGAGGCTGAAACTTTGTGGGTTGAAATTCAAAGCCAGGAGAGCTTTGAGAAAAGTATTTTTGATGTAAATTATAGACCCCCCAATATCACTGAGGAAATTGAGGGTCACTTATATAAACAGATGGAGGGGGCTGCACAGGAGGAGACAGTGATAATGAGGGACTTTATCTCTCCAAATATAAATTGGGGTCAGGGCTCTTCTTCATCTGTAAGAAGTTTCATCAACTTTCTCAAGGATAATTTTATGGTACAGCTTGTAGAAAAATCCACAACAGGTGATGCATTGTTGGACCTTGTGATTTCTAAAAATGCGGAAATTGTCCAAATGTCACTGTCCGGGAAACCCATGGAAACAGCGATCATAACATAATTATTTTCCTCTTCAACTGTAAAAAAGCAAAAACGTGGGGAAATCAAAAACATGGAATTTTAGGAAAACTAATTTCCCAAAATTCTGGGCTGTACTACAGGATATAGAATGGGATCAGATACTGTCACATGATGACACTAATGTTAAATGGGACACATACTGGGTCATTATACTTCTAAATGTATTCCAATGGTAACAAGTATAGAAGGGCTAGATTACACTCCGCCTGGCTTACAGCTACCGTTAGAAGTGCAATAAATGATAAAGAGGGCAGTAAAAAAATATACCCGTATATACTTGAGTATAAGCCGAGACCCCTAATTTTACCACCAAAAACTGGGAAAACCTAATGACTCAAGTATAAGCCAAGGGTGGGAAATGCATTGGTCACAGTCTCCCAGTATATAGCCAGCCCACCCCTGTACTATATAGCCAGCTCCCCCCCTGTAGTATATAGACAGCCAGCTCCCTGTAGTATATAGCCAGCCCCCAGTAGTAAACAGCCAGCCCCCAGTAGTATACAGCCAGCCAGTCCCCAGTATTATACAGCCAGCCAGCCCCCAGTAGTATACAGCCAGACCCCAGTAGTATACAGCCAGGCAGCCAGACCCCAGTAGTATACAGCGAGCCCCCAGTGGTATACACCAGCCAGACCCCAGTAGTATACAGCCAGCCCCCAGTAATATGCAGCCAGCCCCCAGTAGTATACAGCCAGCCAGTCCCTAGTATTATACAGCCAGCCCCCAGTAGTATACAGCCAGACCCCAGTAGTATGCAGCCAGACCCCAGTAGTATACAGCCAGGCAGCCAGCCCTTAGTAGTATACAGCGAGCCCCCAGTGGTATACACCAGCCAGACCCCAGTAGTATACAGCCAGCCCCCAGTAATATGCAGCCAGCCCCCAGTAGTATACAGCCAGCAAGCCCCCAGTAGTATACAGCCAGCAAGCCCCCAGTAGTATACAGCTACCCAGCCCCCAGTAGTATACAGCCAGCCATCCCACAGTAGTATACAGCCAGCCAGCCCACCCCCAGTGGTATACAGCCAGACCGCCCACCCGCAGTAGCATACAGCCAGCCCGCCCACCCGCAGTAGTATGAAGCCAGCCCGCTCAGCACATTAAAAAAAAAAACTTACATACTCACCCTCTGGCGCCACCAATGCTTGTTGCATCTTTCAATCCTTGTCGCAGCTCCTCTTCAGTCTTGCAATCTGCAAGAAAGTCTCTGACGGCTAATGGAGCAGAGGGAAGACCGAAGAGGAGCCGTGACAAGGATCGGGAGCCGTGACGAGCATCGGGGCGCTGGAGGGTGAGTATGTACTTTTTTTTTTTCATTGACTCATGTGTAAGCCGAGGTGAGGTTTTTCAGCACATTTTTTGTGCTGAGAAACTGGGCTTATACACAAGTATATACGGTAAATCTAATAATAATTATAATTTCTTTATTTATATAGCGCACACAGATTACACAGTGCTTGCCAAATCAGCCCCTGTCCCCATGGGGCTCACAATCTAATCTATGAGGAGATCCACAAGTTACAAAACAATGGTGAAGATATATGTGCCGGTAAAATTACTTTAAATCAGATAAATAACTGTGGAAAATTAAAGCGTATGTTCACAAATGCCAGAAGTATCACAGGCAAAATGGGTGAGCTTGAGGCTCTGGTATTAGAGGAACAGTTAGATGCATCACACGATTGAGGTGTTAATATTCAAGGTTTTACACAAGACAGGGCAAATAGGAGGGGAGGTGGTGTATGTCTGTATGTCAGAAGAGACTTAAAAGTGATTGTGAATGAGACAGTGGTCTCAGAAGAGTGTGAGGGGGCTGAAACTTTGTGGGTTGAAATTCAAAGCCAGAAGAGCTTTGAGAAAATTATTTTTGGTGTAATTTATAGACTCCCTAACATCTCTGAGCAAATAGAGGGTCACCTATATAAACAGATGGAGCAGGCTGCACAGGAGGGGACTGTAGTGATAATGGGAGACTTTAACATTCCAAATATAAATTGGGGACAGGGCACTTCTTCATCTGTGAAGGGGAGACATTTTAACAACTTTCTGGAGAATAATTTTATGGTTCAGCTTGTAGAAGATCACACAAGAGGGATCTTTATACATTGTTGGACCTAGCGATTTCTAACAATGCGGAGATTATCCAAAATGTCAGTGTCCAAAATGTAAGGTTATGCACCTGGCGACTAATAATCCAAAGTCAAAATATGTCCTTGGGGGAGTTAATCTGGGAGAGTCCCTTGTTGAGAAGGACCTGGGGTACTAGTAGATCATAAATTGAATAACAACATGCAATGTCAATCAGCCAGTAGGATCTTGTCATGTATCAAAAGTGGTTCCTTCCTCTTGTGATAGGGATGTAATATTACCACTGTACAAGGCATTGGTTCCGCCTCACCTGGAATATGCTGTCCAGTTCTGGGCACCGGTCCATAAAAAGGATGCCCTGAAGCTCGAGAGGGTTCAACGTAGAGCCGCAAATATTTTAAGGGGTATGGAGGGTCTTTGTTATGAGGAAAGATGAAAACAACTAGATTTATTTAGTCTGGAAAAGAGGCGATTAAGAGGGGACATGATTAATTTATATAAATATACGAATGGTCCATACAAAAAATATGGTGGTAAATTGTTTCCGATTAAATAAAATCAAAAGACGAGGGGGCACAGTCTCCGTTTGGAGAAATCAGGGTTTAGTCACCAGAGGCGACAGGGCTTTTTTACTATGAGAACTTTCAATCTGTGGAATAGCCTGGCTCAGGTGCTGGTCACAGCAGTGACAGCAGAGACCTTCGAGAAGGGTCTAGATGCCGTTTTACACCTAAATAACATTGATGGTTATTTTATATAGAATTGTTTCCCCTAAATCCCTTCCTCGTGCAACGCCTTCCCTTCCTTGGTTGAACTTGATCTACAAGTGTCTTTTTTCAACCATATAAACTATGAAGTAACGAATGGTATGTACCCACTCTAAATTGGTGATAGTTTTCTTTCTTTTGCTACAAATAAACAGTATAATATGAAAAGCTTCATCAATAATACTAAAACATAATATACATGGTGGGATGCACACAGTGCCGCAAATAATACATAATATAATATGTATGGTAGTAGAAACATATCACTATGCAAGTATTATAATATAGATCAACCACTCAAACAAGTTGAGCTCCAGGTCAGGTATACCGTATTCATATAGTGCCCAAATAGAATTAATCAACAATAACCAAAACAATACTCTACTAGATGAAAAAATATACAATTCTGCAACAATGAACAAGTACAGGTAATTACCGACCAAAAGCTCCGACACGTGTTTCTTGTGAATCGCTTCATCTGGGGGAGTGCCACATGGACAGGGAAACACCTTTTTATGTCACCTCTGTCCAATCAAAAATAGTAATGCAAATCCTCGTCTTCTAAGATGGACCTATAACATGGATCAACATCTAACAGTATTAACGTGACCCATCATTCAACATTTCATTCAACATCTCTACCATAAAGGTCAAACAGTGAATAAACTTTTCGGATCGAAAGGACCTAAATGGGGCTGTAAAGCCTGTGGTTCTTGTGTGGCATGTCCCAATATAATCACCTCTACTTCTTTTTGGAATGTGTCTGGACAAAAAGAATACAAAATAACGCATTCTATCACCTGCACCACAATGGGTGTAATCTATTTGGCAACTTGTTCTTGTAATCTGTCCTATGTAGGTCTTGCCTCAAGGGAATTCTGGAGGAGGGTCAGAGAGCATGGTCTAAGCAAAGAGGCAGCGAGGGAAGAGGAACTGGACATAAATTTGAAGACAATCCCAAGACATTTTAAACAGTACTGTGATGGATCCTTGCAGAAGGTAAGGGGCATAAACAGGGTACTGGTGGACAGCAGAGGGGGTAACTGGAAGCGAGTTCTAGCTCAATAAGAGACAAGCTGGATATTTGAACTTAATACCATCACCCCAAATGGTCTAAATGAGAAGTTAAGCTTTGCTTCATTTTTTATAGAAGATATTTGAAGATGTACTATCTTCTTGATTAATGGGTCTGTTGAGTGCCATACTTGCTGTGGTTCCTCTTTTTATGGTTTTTAATGGTGTTTGTAGTGTTTTTGATTTTAGTAGTCTCATATTTTTTTTACTTTTGTTTTGCTATTTGTTTTAAGCTGGATTTTTTGAAGTGATCCTGGAGCGGCTATGAGTGCAAGTGATATGAAGCATGAATAATCAGTTGAAGGATCTATTCGCCTCCTTTAGAAACTTTTTTCGCTTTTGATAGTAAATATCAGCACAAAGTAAACTATGTCAAAAAATAACATTTATTATTAGTCTTATGCACGTATGTGATGGCATATTAATGATAGGACTTGTTCTTTTAGACCTTCTCTCTCCCCTCTTTTATGTTAATGCCCTATATATTATTATACACTATTTGATTTTATCTAATCCCACAATATTGTATAACGTCACTCTATATATATAAATAGCATTTTTTCACTTTGCCCCTTTACGTGTGGTCACGCGTGGTCACTGCACAGTGTGTGTGTCTTTTTTGTTTTGTTTTTTGTTTTTTTTAATGTGCATTTTTTTCACTCCCCCCTTTTTTCCCCTCTTTTCCTCCTCTTATATACTCTGCCGGCACTGCATATAGTCATGTTATCACTACGTCAGCTTGATCAGGTGACCGCTCATTAGAGGAGCGTTACCGAGATATTGGGTCCTGTGTGCTACGCTCTGTGACACTTTGCTGGATGCTGCGGAGTGTGGGGTTTTGTTCGTGAGACATTTTGTCCTGTACTCAGCAGGCTGAACGCTTAGTGACACAACACGAGATGTTGAACGATGGGTCACGTGAATACTGTTAGATGTGTTGATCCATGTTATAGGTCCATCTTAGAAGATGAGGATTTGCATTACTATTTTTGATTGGACAGAGGTGACATAAAAAGGTGTTTCCCTGTCTAAGTGGCACTCCCCCAGACGAAGTGATTCACACAAAACATGTGTCAGGGCTCAGCACGCACTGCTTTTGGTCGGTAATTACCTGCACTTGTTCATTGTTGCAGGATTGTATATTTTTTCATCTAGTAGGGTATCAGTATATACATGGACATGTGTTTTGAGGATAAATTTAGACATGACAAGTTGATGTAGATTTTACCTGTGCATTGTCCAATATGTCATGATTGTACAACATGATATTGTTTTCAGATCAGGACTAAGGCTGATTGCCGAAACGTGTCGATCAATACACTGCGTTTATATACTGTCTGTATATGTGAGAGTTTTTATCAAATAAATATCAGAAGATTTGCATTGAACTCGAGTGCTGGACCTATTTTCTTTTTGGCATACAATTTGTGCCCCGTAGAGGCCGTGCTTTTATGAGAGACAGGTGATCTGCACACTTTCTCTTTTTTGGACTATGTTTAAATATAGTTTTTAGGGTTCATTAATACTTTAGCAATATAGGGCAAGAATGCCCATCCTATTTAATTCTAAGTCGTACTTTAGTATATTGTATTAGGGATCTAAGTCCCCTATTGGGACCGGAAAAAAATAAAATAAAATAAAGTTTTTCAAAATATAACTACTGACATGTCTGTAGTGACTTCGGCTTTTTTTATTATACCAGTATTGTAAAGGGCAAACAAGTAAATAAATTATTAAATTTTTAATGCTTCCTATCAATCATTAAAGTGTAATATAAATCAATTTAAAAAATTGGATTTATCCCAAAATAGTGCCAATCTAATTGTTATCTTATTCTCTAATAATCAAACTCTAATAATGCTCTTTCATTGAGGAATAAAACATTTTATAGCTATTATAATATGTCCAAATAAGTTTTCCTACAAGAAAACATGTAGATGTATGCTATCCCTTTTTTCATACTAACCTACAGAATAATGTTATAATCTTTTTTATACAGTACAGTGAACAGCATAAACAATTTAATTAAAAATACAAGCGACAGATTGGGAAATACAAAATCTTACCACAGCAAAAATAAGTCATCATATGACAGTGTCAGATAAAAAATAAAAAAAAGTTTAGCATTTTGGAACTTGAGGGTGGAAAAAACAAAAATGAGTGCTGTGTCCTGGAGACCAATTTAGGCCTTTTTCTGGATCCCCTATGCTATGTCCCCAAAGAGAATAGTGTACACATTGCCAAATAGTTTTTAGAGTAAAACTGGATTTTTCCAAAAAACAGACAAGTTTACTTTTCTGTATGCAGAACTGTGTCCCACAGGAGTGGTTTCCTCCCACCCTCGGGAAGCCTTCCATTTCCCCCATATCTACTTCCAACTGTCGCTTCCCCTCCCCTCAGGATGCCCTCACGGCCCACTCCCATGGCACTAGGGACACAGCTCTGCATACAAAAAGAAAAACTTTGATCTAACTTCACTTTTTCAGAAAAAAACTGTTTTACTATAAAAACTCTTTGGCAATAGGTATACTATTATCTATGGGGACAGAAAAGGTGCACCTGATGACATGTTCCTTTAAGGTGTTAATGGCACGCAAAAGTTAATATAATCTGAAAATTGATTTTAAAATATTATGATCTTTACCTGTGATCCATGAAGTCCTACATCTCCAGGTGGTCCAATGCTTCCTTTTGCACCCTGAGATAAAATACAATACATAGCATAAAAATGTATACAGTCATCATGATCTTACACATATGGAAAGTTTTTAAGAGTTTTAGCAATAGCTGGATAATAAGGCAAGGTAAATAGGCATGCCTCTCTTGAAAATATAATGAAAAGTACTTGTTAGCTTGCAGCACAGCCTTAGTTAAATTCTTGATTGTTAAAGGAAATCTAATATCAAAATGCAGAATGAAACCAGATACTTTTAGTCATAGATCCAGGCACTGTGACAGTGGAAATATGTACAGACAGGGCCAGATTATGGGGCTCTTAAAGTGCCCTCTCAAGTGTGGGCAATTAAGGCTGTTATATGGCCACCAGAATTGCCCAAAGGCTTGAAAAAGGTGGTTAAGACCGAAATGTTACCACAATCTCAATAAATCATCACTTTATTTGAATTTCTGGACTACTGGAGTGCCGCCTGCGTTCCTTTAATTGCTATTCATAAGGACCCAGCTCTTTTTTGCACTGAGCGGACTTGTATTTTCTTATCTACCAGAATTGCCCAATATATGTATGGGTCCAGTTCCACGACTGTTAAAACCGCAGCCGGAGCAGTTAACCAGATGGTTAGTAGAATATTACGTTCCCTGCTCTACCATAGATCGCAGAGCACACAGGATGTCAGCCTCCTGGCGGCGCTTTGAAGTCACATACTGCAACGTTATGCTCATCATAAAGCTGGCTTTACCTCTAAAATAGGTTACTAACTAACATTAACCATATGTCTGCTTTATGTTGATGTAATTTTTTTATGTTGTTTTATTTATTAGGATGTTTGGAGGCTTACAATTTTACAATTTAATTATTTTAGAGGCCTATTTATATTTTTAGGGGTTTTAAAACATCAATGTGTTAGAAACTCTCCACGGAACACCACGATTTTAAGTTGCACCTTTCAAACTATTCAAAACAACCATTGTTAACCCTTTAAGTATTGAACATGAAATAAAACAAATTGGAGGTTCTGTACGAAAACTTCTAATTTTGGCAATAAAATGTTTATTTAGCACTAAAATTTAAATGTTTATGCAGGATAAACAGAGAAAACATCTCAGATTTTGTTGTAAACTTCTCTCCGGTTTGGCAATATACCACAAGCGGATGTAAACCACTTAATGTGCCTATAACAGAGCACAGAAGAGAAGGAGTGCTATTGCGCTTATGGAGGGCAGACTTCGCAGAAACAAATTTGAGGTGTTATTTGGCATAAGATACCAGAACAAGAGAAATCTCTAAAAAGTAATTTGAAAAAGATATGCAACAACCCCCACCGGGGCCTAACCTTTTCCTGTGGGCCGGAAGGCAGCCTGGGAACCAGAATACCGGAGTGGCTGGCTATTGTGGCCAAGGGTGCTGTTGTCACAGCGCCCTTGGCCTGAGGGACGGAGGGCTGACCAACAGCCTGGCAGGTCTCCAGCAGGTGGTGTGTACAAAAAAATAAGGAGGGAGAAGCTGATGTATTGGTTACTCCCTAGGGCAACCCCTGATTGTCTGTAGGATGAGTCCCTGGGTAATGGATGGGGGAGCCCGTGGTGGTAAGCAGCCGTATCCAGGGATCAGACGGAGGCAACATTGTGCTAATCAACTTACAGTTCTTTATTGAACAGAAGACAATGGCCAAACATAACAGCAGTAGATTCCGCAAGCTGGTGAGCTGGTGGAAGGTAGCTGGTCTGCAGGAAGGTTACTCTTAACCTGGTAGAAGATGCAGGCTGGGTTGATGTAGGGGGAACTGTGTCCAATAGTGGAAGCTGTAGTTCTGGGCTTGAGTCTCCTGACCCTCCCTCAGGTATCAGGCAATGGCCTGATACCTCTTCTTCCTGGTAGTGGGTCTGGAAAGCAGCTCTGGAGGGAGCTGCACACTGGACTGCTTCTCTATCTACTGACTGGATTCCAAGACCATGTGCTTCCACCCAGCAGAGGTTTTTATACTCCACTGATCGGGTGGTAGCACTCCTCCAACCAGCTTCCAGCTTGCTTTACAGGTACCTAATTGGACAATACAAACAACAACATTAACTGTTGCCTTTCCAGGCAGAATCCAAAGCTGCAATTACACAATATCTAAATTCCAGAACCTTCCAAGAGAGGTGATCAGTCTCCCTAACAGATACTAACCTAGAGAGGGCGCTATTCCCAACTTCCCACCTGCCTATGCATTGGTAGGGGTGTTGCAGATACATAAGTGAAGAAGAAGCTAATCAACCCTCGCGTTTAATTGGACCTGCATACAGCGCATCTGCGGACACTGACCAGCATAGACACAGCTTGGATCCAGCAAGTTGAAAAAACACTGCGGCACTTCCTTGTTAAGATTTCTTCATAAAAACAGTACATAGCAGTGCAGGTAAGCTATATAAGCAGCCTACGTGTTTAGGATATCACCCTCAGGGTGGTGGCACACGTGCCGTTTTGGCTGCATTTGCAAACTCAAACGCAGACCAAACCGCACCCACCGGGCGGCCCGCGGCCCGATCGCATCAGCGTTTCTGTGGTAACACCTGTGATCGGGAACGAGCCGCCGGTGTTTTGCATTAAATTAACGCAATGCACCGGTCGGTGCGGTTTAGTCTGCGTTTGCAAATGCAGCCAAAACGGCACGTGTGCCACCACCCTTACTCATGGCTAACAAGTAGGTAAATTAACCAAACTATGTAAAACCAACAGCTCCACCTTGTTAACCATGTCACATCGTGCATTATGATATAATGAAAAGCATAAATTGATGAAAATAAAAAGTGAGGGAAACTAAACCCCTCAATGAATACAGTCACATTTTTGCAGTGGCTGTACCCCATAGTTACATTGTATTAACATTTTTGGTGGGGTTGCAAAAAAAACAAATCTATTCAGATATAGATTTTTGAGTTTTTTTTTTTGTTTCATGCACCGTATACCACAGATATGATATTATTTATATTCTATGGGTCAGTAAGATTACAGAAATAACCCATATAAGGCTTTTTCAATATTTTAATAAAATTGCAGATTAAAAAAGCAATTGGAAAAAGAAGTATAACATTTCGATTTTTTTTGTGGTTAATAGAGCTGTTTTATAATATATCGAGCATTAAGGGGACTTTTAGCATTCTTTTATTTAATTTTTTTATTTGTAAAATATTTTCTTAAACTTATTTTTACACAGTTTTACCGTCCCACTCTGTCTCCATTGCAGTTTATATCAGTGTAATACAGCCAAGTCTTACCATGTGAATGCATAATTAATACACATTTAAAGAGTAACCGTAAAGGTTTTTTTTTCACAAATCAATAGCTGGGATGTAAAACAACTTTGCCCATTATCTTTATTACCTATATCAGTGTTGGCAAACCTTTTAGAGGCCGAGTGCCCAAACTACAACAAAGACCCGCTTATTTATCGGAAAGTGCCAACACAGAAATTTAATTTATGATTTATACTCCCTTGATAGTTTTCATTGATATCAGCACTCTGAGGACACCAATAAAGCAGAAAATAGTCCCAGGTTGAGCTGTCACTTTAAAATAGCTCTGCGCACAGCAAGTCCTGGGCTGTCTGGGACTGCAAGTATATACCTGGAGTCATCTCTGCTGATGGCCTGAGTGCCCACAGAAAGGGCTCTGAGTGCCACCTCTGGCACCAGTGCCATAGGTTAACCATCACTGACCTATATGCAGTAGTTTCCTTGCTATAGCCCTCACATTACCTCATTGCTCTAATGGCTTCCTCCTCTCGATGTGCTGATAAGCCCTACGAGTCCGTAGCTTGTTTACACTTTGTTTCTGTTGGTTTCCTGGAAGGAGGGGAGGAGCTGCTGCCTCCTGCTCACAGAGGAACAGGTCATGTCAGTGAACTTAGCAGAGCTGGAAGTGTAGGCAGATGTCTCCTGTACAGAAAAGTGAGGTACAAAATCTTTCCTATTCCCTATTGGTCCCTCAATCCCTGGCTGGCTATATACTGTGGGGGGGGGGGGCTGGCTGTATACTGTGGGGGGGGGGGCTGGCTGGTTATATACTGTGGAGGGGGCTGGCAAGCTATATACTGTGGAGGGGGCTGGCTGGCTGTATACTGGGGGGACTGGCTGGCTGTATACTGGGGGGACTGGCTAGCTGTATACTGGGCAGACTGGCTGTCTGTATACTGGGGGGAACTGGCTGGCTGTATACTGGTGGGACTGACTGGCTATATACTGGGGGGCTGGCTATATACTGGGGGGATGGCTGGTTATATACTGTGGGGGCTTGCTGTATACTGGGGGGACTGGCTGGCTGTATACTGGGGGGCTGGCTATATACTGGGGGGACTAACTGGCTATATACTGGGGGGGGCTGGCTATATTCTGTGGGGGGCTGAGTGGCTATATACTGTGGGATGCTGGCTGGTTATATACTGGGGGTGCTGGCTATATACTGGGGAGCTATTTGGCTATATACTGGGGGACTGACTGGTTATATACTGGAGGGCTGGCTGGCTATATATTGGGGGGACTGACTGGCTATATACTGGGGGGGGGGCTTGCTGGCTATAAACAAGGGATGGCTGGCTATACATATACAGGGGCTGGCTGACTGTATACTGGGGGTTTCTGTGTTCGTCCTATGGACTTGGGTGGTGAGCGTTACAATCCGGCGCTGCATGACTATGATGCTTTGATGCTGGATCATAACGCTCACCACCCAAGTCCATAGGACAAACACAGAAATCTTTGCTTGTGATCAGTTCCCCAACAGGGGAAGGAGCTATCACAAGAGCGTGGCAGCAGGACGACAAAACCCTAAGAAGGATAAAGATATACCATATCGGGTACAGTGCCTCCTTGTACAACCCTGCTAGGGTAGTGGCTCTAACAATTTGTGGGGAGTTTAGTAACTCCACCCAGATTGCATGGCCACGCCTAATTTTTGACTCCACCCACAGAATGGGCCCACTTTTACAGTTTTTTCCAGGGCCACTTTAAATTCATAGTCCGCCCCTTGTCTCCACATTATAAAGTCGGACTGTGCCATATAGCTACTGTGTGGTAATCTTTCTATATTTGATATGCTGCTGTTTTACATGCTGTTACAGTGAGCACTTCCACCTCCCATGTGTATTGACACTTATTGTGCTGCTCTGTAATTACATCAGGCAAATGGAGGGGTGAAGTGCTGAGGGAGCAGAGGGTGAGGGGGGTGGAGTAAGGAGGTCATGGATAACAAATATGAGAAGATTTCCACAGTCACAGTGCCTGCATCTATGGGTAAGTATCCCTGGTTTATCATGCTTGATTTTGCTTTAAACTGAACCTGTTGCCTTTTGAAGATAAAAGTGTGTTTGATGCCATATATAACATGGTCCTACAAAAGTCTATGGAGAACTTATTATGGCTTAGTACAGTGATGGCTAACCTATGACACCCGTGTCAGTGCTGACACACGTAGCCATTTTCACTGACACGCGGCTGCCTGAGAGTTAAGTTTCATCCTACATGATCAGGTGCAGTAGCCGGGAGGCTGAGAGATTGCACTGAGCTTCCAGCACTCCCCCCTCCTCCTCCTCCCCCTGGCCGGCCCCTCCCCATGTGTGAGCTGTGCCTAGTGTCTCCAGTCAGCACAGGTATCAGCACAGGGCACGGTAGGAGAGGTGACCCAGCCATACACCCAGGAGGCTCCTCTGCAGCTCCTGATAGTTGTGGTGGGGGTAGGATGGCAACACAGTCAGAGGCCACATTGCTGCTGCCTTGTGTGATGTCCCAGCAGCTGCCACCTCTACACTGACCAGCTCCAGAGCAGGGATGAGGGAGGACAACCACTCCCATCATATAATGAGTAAGGTCAGTGCACTGTATGATAGAAGACAGTCATCAGGGCTTGTGTGTCAGTTTTGTGACGTACAAGCCCTGAAATAATCGCAACGCCTTGCAAATTGCCAGACATTGTGATTATTTTGCTCCACACACTTTCTCCATGCGAAGAGGGCATGAAGGAAATGCTTTTTTTGTCAAGGTGTCACACCACCCGAGTTATGCTCGTTCTTTTGGCGAATTTTGACACACAAAGCTCAAAAGGTTGCCCATCACTGGCTTAGTAGTTACACATTGGAGAACATTTATTAACAACAGTGCAAACTGCACTAAATGCAGTATGCCTGTGTAGTGTGCAGAGGATCCCAGATTCAGGATTTCTTGCACACTTTCTTCATGAATCTGGCTCCCTATGCACTGCTCCAAAAGAGTGCACCAGTTTGTTTTAGGCCCCTTTAACATGGGTCATGTGACACAATTCTGTCAGACTTTGCATGTTAAATATGGCGCACAATACAACTGAGTACTAGAACGCCCCCTATTTTGTGTAAAATGTGGTGCAGACACTTCTTAAGCACCAGTGCAATCAGTTTGCCCTAAAAAGAATGTGCAAAGTCTGACAGAAAACTTGCGCACAGCCCTTAGTAAATGTATCCCATTGCTTCTATAAAACCAAGTGTGTAAGGTAAATGCAAAACAGACAATCCCATAATTCAGAATCTAATGGGCTCTGTAAGTGCAAATTAGACACACAAAAAGTGCTTTTACCAATTATCTAAGTGTATGCATGTCACAGTCTATGGGAATAGTCAGTGGACTCCCTGGACCACCGCAGGGGATAACAATAATAGCCGCAACCCGGGAGCAGAGTCTAAGTGAAATCCTGGTCTTCACCAGAGTCACCAGGTCGCTCCGCGGGTGCAGCCAAGGATGGGACACGAGGACCATGGGAAGGCAGGACCACGGGAGGGCAGGACCACGGGAAGGCAGGACCTCGGATGGCAGGCAGGACCTCGGATGGCAGGCAGGACCTCGGATGGCAGGCAGAAAAGCTACTTGAAAGCTACTGGATTACCAGGACCCTGGTACCAGGACCGCCACAGGATACCAGGACCGCCACAGGACACCAGGATCGCCACAGGACACCAGGACCACAACAGGACACCAGGACCGCCACAGGACACCAGGACCGCCACAGGACACCAGGACCGCCACAAGACACCAGGACCGCCACAGGGTACCAGGACCGCCACAGGATAGCAGGATCGCCACAGGATACCAGGACTGCCACAGGACACCAGAAAACGGGAATACCATGGAACATGGAAATCACAGAATACACAAAGGTGTCTGGAAATGCTCAGGAACACGGAGGGCTTTCTCTTCAGTAACATGAAGACGTGAAGATCCGGCAGAGGTTGCTAGGAGTCGCCAGGACGCGGGCCCTTTAAATTCTTTGAGAGTAGGGAGCGCGCGGCCTACACAGGAGACAGACCTGCAGCCTGGACGGGACCGCGATGGAGCCACCAGGAGCCGGGACAGGTAAGTACTGACCTGGGGGGTACCGGGCAAAGGCAGCAGAGCACAGATGCACCTGCGAACCGCAACATGGATCGCGGGAGCACCTGCGCCACAACCCCGGACCGGTAACAGGCAGCGCACGGGTGCACCCACGATCCAAGACATGGATTGCGGGGTCACCCGTGACAACGCAGTTACAAAGTTTGAAAGGCAATAAAATAATATCTACCATCTTGATATTTCACTGCAGCTCCGCTTCACACATGGTGAAGCTGGAAGCTGACAGCTCGATCTTGAAGTGACAATTCAGGGTAACTGCCAGGACAAGGGGTTTTGTGATCTAGGAAGCAAAGCCTGCAGGAGGCTGCAGGACCTGTGATGATTTGTCCCATAACCTGCAGGGCAAGCCAGTGCAGGTGAGGGGGCAACATGATAGGAGCTGAGGGAAGGGGAAGAACAGAGCCGGATCATAGGGGGGGCTCGCGGGGCGAGTGCCCCGGGGCCCCCACCACTTCACCTTTAAAGGGGCCCCCACCAAATTGGGGCGATTCGGGCGGTCGCATGGCCGCCCGAATCGCCAACAGTATATTCGTTGCCGGGCTTCCCGGGCTGCGGGCCATATGCCGCTGATATGTCTGCCTTTAATCTATGGCAGAGCGAGGGAACAATAAGTTCCCTGCTCTGCCATAGACGATCGAAGTAAATAAAGATGGCGGCGCCCTGCCGCTCGGTGACGACGCAGAGTGTGACGTCACCGCGTGTGACGTCACCGCGCCGCGACTCACGGTAGCAGGGCGCCGCCATCTTTGTTTACCTCCACCCGACACCGCGAGGGAGGATGAGGACGGCGCACATCGTGGGAACTATGGAGGGTGAGTACAATTTTAGTATTTTATGTAGGACTGTATATAGTTGTTATTGGGGGATTGTATATAGTTATTATGGGGGGGGGGGTATATAGCAATAATAGGAATGTGTATATAGTTATTATGGGGGGGTTGTATATAGCAATAATAGGAATGTGTATATAGTTAGTATGGGGGGTATATAGTAATAATAGGAATGTGTATATAGTTATTATGGGGGGGGTGTATATAGCAATAATAGGAATGTGTATATAGTTATTATGGGGGGGGTGTATATAGCAATAATAGGAATGTGTATATAGTTAGTATGGGGGGTATATAGCAATAATAGGAATGTGTATATAGTTATTATGGGGGGTATATATAGCAAAAATAGGAATGTGTATATAGTTCTTATGGGGGTGTATATAGCAATTATAGGAATGTGTATATAGTTATTATGGGGGGTATATAGCAATAATAGGAATGTGTATATAGTTATTATGGGGGTGTATATAGCAATAATAGGAATGTGGATATAGTTATTATGGGGGGGGGGTATATAGCAATTATAGGAATGTGTATATAGTTAGTATGGGGGGTATATAGCAATTATAGGAATGTGTATATAGTTAGTATGGGGGGTATATAGCAATAATAGGAATGTGTATATAGTTATTATGGGGGGGGTGTATATAGCAATAATAGGAATGTGTATATAGTTAGTATGGGGGGTGTATATAGCAATAATAGGAATGTGTACATAGTTAGTATGGGGGGTGTATATAGCAATAATAGGAATGTGTATATAGTTAGTATGGGGGGTATATAGCAAAAATAGGAATGTGTATATAGTTCTTATGGGGGTGTATATAGCAATTATAGGAATGTGTATATAGTTATTATGGGGGGTATATAGCAATAATAGGAATGTGTATATAGTTATTATGGGGGGTGTATATAGCAATAATAGGAATGTGTATATAGTTATTATGGGGGGTGTATATAGCAATTATAGGAATGTGTATATCGTTAGTATAGGGGGGTTTATAGCAATAATATGAATGTGTATATAGTTAGTATGGGGGGTGTAGATAGCAATAATAGGAATGTGCATATAGTTAGTATGGGGGGTATATAGCAAAAATAGGAATGTGTATATACTTATTATGGGGGTGTATATAGCAATTATAGGAATGTGTATATAGTTATTATGGGGGTGTATATAGCAATTATAGGAATGTGTATATAGTTATTATGGGGGTATATAGCAATTATAGGAATGTGTATATAGTTATTATGGGGGGGTATATAGCAATAATATGAATGTGTATATAGTTATAGGGGGACTGTATATAGTAATAGGGGGTGTGCATATAGTCATTATAGGGTGTGTGTATATAGTTATAGGGGAGCTGTATATAGTGATTGCTGGGGGAGCTGTATACAGTGATTGCTGGGGGAGCTGTATACAGTGATTGCTGGGGGGATCTGTATATAGTGATTGCTGGGGAGCTGTATATAGTGATTGCTGGGGAGCTGTATATAGTGATTGCTGGGGGAGCTGTATATAGTGATTGCTGGGGGCTGTTTATAGTGATTGCTGGGGGAGCTGTATATAGTGATTCCTGGGGGAGCTGTATATAGTGATTACTGGGAGCTGTATATAGTGATTGCTGGGGGAACTGTATATAGTGATTGCTGCGAGAGCTGTATATAGTGATTGCTGCGAGAGCTGTATATAGTGATTGCTGGGGGAGCTGTATATAGTGATTGCTGGGGGAGCTGTATATAGTGATTGCTGGGGGAGCTGTATATAGTGATTGCTGGGGGAGCTGTATATAGTGATTGCTGGGGGAGCTGTATATAGTGATTGCTGGGGGAGCTGTATATAGTGATTGCTGGGGGAGCTGTATATAGTGATTGCTGGGGGAGCTGTATATAGTGATTGCTGGGGGAGCTTTATACAGTGATTGCTGGGGGAGCTGTATACAGTGATTGCTGGGGGAGCTGTATACAGTGATTGCTGGGGGAGCTGTATATAGTGATTGCTGGGGGAGCTGTATACAGTGATTGCTGCGGAGCTGTATATAGTGATTGCTGGGGGAGCTGTATACAGTGATTACTGGGAGCTGTATATAGTGATTGCTGGGGGAACTGTATATAGTGATTGCTGCGAGAGCTGTATATAGTGATTGCTGGAGGAGCTGTATATAGTGATTGCTGGGGAAGCTGTATATAGTGATTGCTGGGGGAGCTGTATATAGTGATTGCTGGGGGAGCTGTATACAGTGATTGCTGGGGAGCTGTATATAGTGATTGCTGGGGGAGCTGTATACAGTGATTACTGGGGGAGCTGTATATAGTGATTGCTGGGGGAGCTGTATATAGTGATTGCTGGGGGAGCTGTATATAGTGATTGCTGGGGGCTGTTTATAGTGATTGCTGGGGGAGCTGTATATAGTGATTCCTGGGGGAGCTGTATATAGTGATTACTGGGAGCTGTATATAGTGATTGCTGGGGGAACTGTATATAGTGATTGCTGCGAGAGCTGTATATAGTGATTGCTGGAGGAGCTGTATATAGTGATTGCTGGGGGAGCTGTATATAGTGATTGCTGGGGGAGCTGTATATAGTGATTGCTGGGGGAGCTGTATATAGTGATTGCTGGGGGAGCTGTATATAGTGATTGCTGGGGGAGCTGTATATAGTGATTGCTGGGGGAGCTGTATATAGTGATTGCTGGGGGAGCTGTATATAGTGATTGCTGGGGGAGCTGTATATAGTGATTGCTGGGGGAGCTGTATACAGTGATTGCTGGGGGAGCTGTATACAGTGATTGCTGGGGGAGCTGTATATAGTGATTGCTGGGGGAGCTGTATACAGTGATTGCTGCGGAGCTGTATATAGTGATTGCTGGGGGAGCTGTATATAGTGATTGCTGGGAGCTGTATATAGTGATTGCTGGGGGAACTGTATATAGTGATTGCTGCGAGAGCTGTATATAGTGATTGCTGGAGGAGCTGTATATAGTGATTGCTGGGGAAGCTGTATATAGTGATTGCTGGGGGAGCTGTATATAGTGATTGCTGGGGGAGCTGTATACAGTGATTGCTGGGGAGCTGTATATAGTGATTGCTGGGGGAGCTGTATACAGTGATTACTGGGGGAGCTGTATATAGTGATTGCTGGGGGCTGTATATAGTGATTGCTGGGGGAGCTGTATACAGTGATTGCTGGGGGAGCTGTATACAGTGATTATTGGGGGAGCTGTATATAGTGATTGTTGGGGGAGCTGTATATAGTGATTGCTGGGGGAGCTGTATATAGTGATTGCTGGGGGAGCTGTATATAGTGATTGCTGGGGGAGCTGTATATAGTGATTGTTGGGGGAGCTGTATATAGTGATTGCTGGGGGAGCTGTATATAGTGATTGCTGGGGGAGCTGTATACAGTGATTGCTGGAGGAGCTGTATATAGTGATTGCTGGGGGGAGCTGTATACAGTGATTTCTGGGAGAGCTGTATACAGTGATTGCTGGGGGAGCTGTATACAGTGATTGCTCCGGGAGCTGTATACAGTGGTTGCTGGGGGCGCTGTTTATAGTGATTGCTGGGGGAGCTGTATATAGTGATTGCTGGGGGAGCTGTATACAGTGATTGCTGGGGGAGCTGTATATAGTGATTGCTGGGGGAGCTGTATATAGTGATTGCTGGGGGAGCTGTATATAGTGATTGCTGGGGGAGCTGTATACAGTGATTGCTGGGGGAGCTGTATACAGTGATTGCTGGGGGAGCTGTATATAGTGATTGCTGGGGGAGCTGTATACAGTGATTGCTGCGGAGCTGTATATAGTGATTGCTGGGGGAGCTGTATACAGTGATTACTGGGAGCTGTATATAGTGATTGTTGGGGGAGCTGTATATAGTGATTGTTGGGGGAGCTGTATATAGTGATTGCTGGGGGAGCTGTATATAGTGATTGCTGGGGGAGCTGTATATAGTGATTGCTGGGGGAGCTGTATACAGTGATTGCTGGGGGAGCTGTATATAGTGATTGCTGGGGGGTGCTGTATATAGTGATTGCTGGGGGAGCTGTATATAGTGATTACTGGGGGAGCTGTATATAGTGATTGCTGGGGGAGCTGTATATAGTGATTACTGGGGGAGCTGTATATAGTGATTACTGGGGGAGCTGTATATAGTGATTGCTGGGGGAGCTGTATATAGTGATTGCTGGGGGGAGCTGTATACAGTGATTGCTGGGGGAGCTGTATACAGTGATTGCTGGGGGAACTGTATACAGTGATTGCTGCGGGAGCTGTATACAGTGGTTGCTGGGGGCGCTGTTTATAGTGATTGCTGGGGGAGCTGTATACAGTGATTACTGGGGGAGCTGTTCCCTGTCTGGACTACATTCAATGGGGGCCTCCACCATATTTTGCGCCCAGGGGCCCCCACCAACCTTAATCCGGCCCTGGGTAAGAACATGGGGGTAACTGTGTGAGGACATTACTGGGGGGCTGTGTGGGGGACATTACTGGGCAGGGATGTTTGGGGGACATTACTGGAGGGGTGTGGGGAACCTTACTGGGGGATGTGGGGAACATTACTGGGGAGGGTGTGGATGATATTACTGGGGAGCTGTGTTGGGGAGATTCTTGGGGAGCTGTGTGGGGGAGATTCCTGGGGAGCTGTGTGGGGGAGATTCCTGGGGAGCTGTGTGAGGGAGATTCCTGGGGAGCTGTGTGGCAGACATTACTAGTGGAGCAGTGGGGGACATTATTGGGGGGCTGTGTGGGGGACATTTTTAGGGGGTTGTGGGGGATATTACTGGGGAGCTGTCTGGGAGACATCACTAGGGGGTATGTGGGGACATTACTGGGGTCCTGTATGGGCACATCATTGGGGTGCTGTATGGGCACATAACTGGGGCAGTGTGGGGAACATTACTGGGGTCTGAATGGAGGACATTACTGGGGAGCCATGTGGGGGATATCACTGATGGCTTTGTAAGGGACATTACGGAAGAGGTTTTTGGGGGACATTACTGGGGAGCTGTGTGGGGAACATTATTGGGGAGCTGTGTGGGGGACATTACTAGGAGGCTGCGTTGGCGACATTACTGGGGGCTGTATGAGGGACACTACTGGGTAAATGTGTGGGGGACATTACTGGAGGGTTGTGGGGGACATTACTGGGGGGCTGTGTATAGGACATTACTGGGGGGCTGTGTATGGGACATTACTGGGGGGCTGTGTATGGGACATTACTGGGGGGCTGTGTATGGGACATTACTGGGGGGCTGTGTATGGGGCATTACTAGGGGTTTTGTGGGGGACATTACTGGGAGGATGTTTGGGGGCCATTACTGGGGAGCTATAGGGGTATTACTGGGGAGGTTTTGGGGTACATTACTGGGGGGATTTGTGGGAACATTACTGAAGAGCTGTGTGGGGGGCATCACTGGGGAGCAGTGTCGAGGACATTAATGTGGAGATTTGTGGAGGACAACGCTGGGGGGCTGTGTGTGGACATTACTGGCTGAAAAACCTTTGATAATGTAATGTGTCACATGACCTGTAGGACAAGCCTGTGTACAGAACTGAGTTGTGGGGGAAACACAACTCAGCTTGGGGAAGGGGGAGAACAGGGGATAATTCTGTGAGAACATTACTGGGGAGCTGTGTGGGGCACCTTACTAGGGGGGCTGTGTGTGGCACCTTACTGGGGGACTGTGTGGGGCACCTTACTGGGGGGATGTGTGGGAGACATTACTGATGGAGCAGTGAGGGACATTACTCGAGGGTTGTGTGGGCACATTACTGGGGGACATGAGGGACATTACTGGGGGCTGTGTTGGGGACATTAATACTGAAGCTGTGGGATGTGGTGGGGCACATTATTGGGGTCTGTGTGGAGGACATTACTGGGGGGTGTGGGGAACATTACTGGGGGGGATATGCGGGCCACATTACTGGGGGGGATGTGTGGGAGACAATACTGGGGAGATGTGTGGGGGATATTAATGGGGGGCTATGTTTGGGACATTACCTGGAGGCTGTGTGGGGGACATTACTGGGGGGCTGTGTGGGTGGCATTACTGGGGAGCTGTTTGGGGGACATTACTGGGGGGCTCTGTTGGGGACATTATGGGGGGGCTTGTGGGGAACGTTACTGGAGGGCTGTGTGGGAACATTACAGGGGAGTGTGGGGAGGAAATTACTGGCGGGCTGTTTGTGGAGATTGCTGGGGAGCTATGTGGGGGACATTACGGGGGGCGGCGTGAGGACATTACTGGGGGGCTGTGGGGAAATTTCTTGGGGCATGTTCACATGTGGCACTAGGACAAGCCTCGATTGATCGCATATGAGTTTCCAGTTAAAGACAAGCGATCGGTAACGCATTTAATTGTTTAAATGCAAGGCAAATGTTTACACGTATTGTATTACAGTATTTGTGGATATTGTTAGGGGTAGCAGCATTATAACACTGTCAGGGAACTGTCAGGGTATGGAAATACCTGCAATCGGGAACGAGCCGCCGGTGTTTAGCATTAAATTAACGCAAAACACCGGCGGCTCATTCAGAGGCGTTTCGATAGATACGCCGATGCGATCGGGCTGCAGCCCGCCCCGGTGGGTGCAGCTTTGTCTGCGTTTGCGTTTTCAAACGCAGACAAAGCGGTAGGTGTGGCACTAGCCTAAAGTGTAGGCTGTACACCTTTTTCAGGGATTATACGGATTGGACAGGTATTTAACAGGTGTCTGCACTGGGATTATGTCGCACGCAATCATTTTTTGGTGCAGCTGCACTGGCTTCCATGCAACACAAATTGGGGAGCGTGCAATTGGACAATCCGGCTGATTCGGACTGAGTGTGGGACATAACTTTCAAATTGTGTCACAAGCTTCTTATGCACCCTGCTCTAATTGGAAGCATGTACTTTTCAGATGCAAGCAGTGTATGACCGTCTTTATAATTTCGTACTTTACTGGAATCCAGTATTGAACATGTTTTTAACCCCTTCCCGCTCTGCGTCCGATATATCGGCCGCTGAGCGCAGTGACTTAGAGCTCAGCTTCCGATATATTGGACGCAGAGCCGATGCCGGTTCAGCTCAAGATCTGAGCCGAACCGACATCGGAAAACACGGGGTGCCGGCTGTGACTGATAGCCGGCACCCCAGTGTAACATCCGCCGTCGGAGTGGGCTCTGATTGCGGGTGCTTAACTACGATCAATGCCCCCCGAAAACGGTTCGGGGGGGGAGAATATGGGGGAGAGACCCCCTAGAGGCATGTTAGATGCCGCGGTCAGATTCCTTGTTCATGTCCCATGCTAGAAAAAGGGAAAAAGTAAAAAAAAATGATTATTCAACAAAAAATAAAGAAAGAAATCAATAAAAATGCCCAAAAGCATAAAGAGACATAAAATGCAAAAAAAGTTCTAAATCAAAACACAAACCCCACATATATCACCGCGTCCGTAACAACCCGTAGAATAACAGTAAATAATTATTGAACCCGCACGATAAACATCGTAAAAAAAACTGTTATAAACCCTCAAAAAATTATGATTTTTACCTTTTCAATCCCACAAAAAATGCTATAAAAAGTGATAAAAAAACATAAGTACTCCAGAATGTTACTGTTGCAAAGTACAACATGTCCCGCAAAAGCAAGCCATCCACCAGCTCTGTAGCCAAAAAAAATAAAAATGTTATGCCACTTGGAAGACGGCAACACAAAAATGATAGATTTTTCCCCACATTAGGGTTTTATTTGACAAATTTAGTAAAACGTAAGAAAAAATATTCATGTATGGTATCCCCGTAATCGTATCGGCTCCTAAAATAAAGATAATATGATTATTGGGCTAAACGGTGAACAACAATAAAAAAAGGAAAGAATCCAGTACAGAATTGATGCTTTTCTACTCCGGCCCTCAAAAAAAAGTTCCTAAATTTTCAACAATAGGGGATACCAACCCCAAAATGGTAACATTGGAAAAAGCATCTCATCCCACAAAATAAATGCCATCACATGGCCCCAATAACAGAAAAGCGAAAATTTTATAGCCTACAAAAGGGGCCAATGAGGAAACTAAAATCCTGGCAGCTGCAGGGCGCTCCTTCCCTCCTGCGCCTCGCTGTGCGCCCATAAAATAATTCACGGCCACATGTGGGGGGTCTCTGTACTTTGGAGTAATTGCAGAACAAATTGTATGGTGAGTTTTCTTTTTTTATCTTTTGGAGATGTGTAAATTTTAGGGCTAAATGAACGTATAACTGGCACAATTTGACCATTCTAAATTCCACCTCCATTTTGATTCAATTACTATGAAGATCTCAAGGAGTTAACAATCTTTTAAAAGCTGTTTCTGATAGCTTGAGGGGTGCAGATTTGAAAATGGGTTGGTTATAAAGGGGGTTTTAATTCTAAATATGTAAAATTTCATTCAAAACAGTATTTATCCCCAAAATAGTTAATTCTGAAAATCCGGAAAAGCGATATTCGATTTGTAAGCCGCGTGACATCAAAATAAATTATCCAGACATTCCAAAAATGATGAAAATGTAAAGTAGACATATGGGAAATGTTATTCAGCAATTTATTTAGGTGGTAAATCTATTTGCCTGAAAACGCAATGATTTCGAATTTCGAAAATTTTTTCTTTTTTTGTAAATAAACACAAAACTTATCAGCCAAAATTTACTACTAAAATGAAGTACAACATGTGGGGAAAAAACAATCTCACTATCGCTTTGATAAGTAACAGTGTTCAAAAGTTATAACCATATAAAGTGACGCAGGTCAAGAATCCAAAAAATCGGGCTAAGCCTTAAAGGGGTATTCTCATCTGGACACTCACATTCAGTTTCATTAATCTGCCATATATAAACATTTCTTCAATTGGATGTTATTAAAAAAAATGCTCCTGTGTGAAGATAATTTCTCATAAATGTAGTCATTTGGTCCCTTAGAAACGAGATAGCTTCCTCGGATACGGCCACCTCTACTGGAGAGATTGCACAAAGAAACAAAAGGTTTTTGTATATGAAATGTCCAGGAGTTACTGCAGGTCCCATAGCCGTCCTGTGGTAATGATTGCGGAATCCTGGTGGTCCTGTCAGGACTCTATAGCGCATGGCTGGCCACCGCTGCCAGAGTGTGACGTGGTCGTATCCGAGGAAGCTATCTGGTTTCTAAGGGACCATATCACTACATTTATAGAAAATTATCTTCACACAGGAACATTTTTTTTATTAACATCCAATTGAAGAAATGTTTACATATGGTAAATGAATTTAATTAAATGTAAATGCCCTGATGAGAATACCCCTTTAAGCTACAAAATGGCTGCGTCCTTAAGGGGTTAAGGGGATGAAATGCTGACAAACCTTTAAGCCTTTTAGTCCTTTAGGTCCAGTAGCTCCGTTTAAAGCTAAACATAAAGAGCCCTCACACTGTAATGAAAAATGAAAAATCAGAGCAAATTTCAGTTGGATATGAACTTAGTATTGCCATATGGAATGAACTCATATTAAATCATTATTATATAATTAGAAGTAAAACTTCTAACCATTTTCCAACCTGCTTGTTATATTAAAGCCATAGGGTGCGGTCACACGTTGCGTTTAACGCATGCGTTTAAAAAACGCTTTGCAATAGCTGAAAAGTGATTTGCCTAATTAAACAGCTGGTAACACGTGTGTTTACAAAACACAACCGTTAACGCATTGTTAACATATGTGTTAACATTGCGGTTAATGCATGTATTTGTTAGCACAATGTCAACACATGCTTTAGCCCAATCGTTAACATTTGCGTTTTGTAACACAACGACGTGTGACCGTACCCTTTGAATTACTGCTCACCAATTACAGTCCTATCATTTTACAGAACCCAAACAAACATATCTGGTTCTTTATGATGCAACAGCTATTAAATGGTAGTGTATATGACAAAACTGTGAATAAACTGTACCTCTGCCTCAGCTTCTTTGACCTGTAAGGGTAGAGAATAGAATGCATCTATAAGTCTTACTTAGTTCTTTGATAGATAGAAAACAAAGACAGACAATTGAATAAACAGACACAGGAGCCCAGGGTGGTGTATTAACATATACACTCACCGGCCACTTTATTAGGTACACCTGTCCAACTGCTCGTTAACACTTAATTTTTAATCAGTCAATCACATGGCGGCAACTCAGTGCATTTAGGCATGTAGACATGGTCAAGACAATCTCCTGCAGTTCAAACTGAGCATCAGTATGGGGAAGAAAGGTGATTTGAGTGCCTTTGAACATGGCATGGTTGTTGGTGCCAGAAGGGCTGGTCTGAGTATTTCAGAAACTGCTGATCTACTGGGATTTTCACACAGAACCATCTCTAGGGTTTACAGAGAATGGTCCGAAAAAGAAAAAACATCCAGTGTGCGGCAGTTCTGTGGGCGGAAATGCCTTGTTGATGCCAGAGGTCAGAGGAGAATGGGCAGACTGGATCGGGCTTATAGAAAGGCAACAGTGACTCAAATCGGCACCCGTTACAACCAAGGTAGTCAGAAGAGCATCTCTGAATGCACAGTACAGATGGGCTACAGCAGCAGAAGACCACACCAGGTGCCACTCCTTTCAGCTAAGAACAGGAAACTGAGGCTACAATTTGCACAAGCTCATCGAAATTGGACAGTAGAAGATTGGAAAAACGTTGCCTAGTCTGATGAGTCTCGATTTCTGCTGCGACATTCGGATGGTAGGGTCAGAATTTGGCGTCAACAACATGAAAGCATGGATCCATCCTGCCTCGTATCAACGGTTCAGGCTGGTGGTGGTGGTGTCATTGTGTGGGGAATATTTTCTTGGCACTCTTTGGGCCCCTTGGTACCAATTGAGCATCGTTGCAATGCCACAGCCTACCTGAGTATTGTTGCTGACCATGTCCATCCCTTTATGCCCACAATGTGCCCAACATCTGATGGCTACTTTCAGCAGGATAATGCGCCATGTCATAAAGCTGGAATAATCTCGGACTGGTTTCTTGAACATGACAATGAGTTCACTGTACTCAAATGGCCTCCACAGTCACCAGATCTCAATCCAATAGAGCATTTTTGGGATGTGGTGGAACGGGAGATTCGCATCATGGATGTACAGCCGACAAATCTGTGTCAACTGTGTGATGCCATCGTGTCAATATGGACCAAAATCTCTGAGGAATGCTTCCAGCACCTTGTTGAATCTATGCCACGAAGAATTGAGGCAGTTCTGAAGGCAAAAGGGGGTCCAACCCGTTACTAGCATGGTGTACCTAATAAAGTGGCCGGTGAGTGTATAAACAGACCATTGACAGCCGCAAGCTCTATGAGGGCAAATTTATCATGACTGGTTACTTTGTGCATATCAATTGTTATACTCCCCCCTGGATCCAGTCATATATATATATATATATATATATATATATATATATATATATATATACACACATACATACATATATATATCCATGTATACCATGTTGTTTTGTATATCGTTGCACAATAGTCTCTCCTCTCCTTATTTGAATTCCATGCAAGGTTCGACCTAGAAATCTGCTATAGACTATTTCCCTGATGTGGCCTACTCAACATCCTTTCAGAAAACTGGTACAGACCCAAGGATAAATACCCCTATTGCTTTTAAGAAAGACTTAGGGGGAGATTTATCCTGCACCGGCGTATGATATCAGGTTTTAGGTCTTTTGATATACCTGGTGGGCGTCGTGTGGTGTATTCACGATTTTAAACTGGCATAAAATCAGTAATAAACCTCCCCCTTACAGTGATGAAAATTAGTAATTGATACACTGCTGATTTAGCAAGTTTTCCCACCTATAAAACAATGGAGAGGTGTGCAATTTTTATACGTACATTTCAACTTTGAGCAAAAATTCAAAAAAATTACATTGTATGATTTTTAAATTAATTAGCATTTTATGGCGTGAAATAAATAATTGATCAACTACCACCCAAAAATAATTCCTGCTCCCTCAGACCTGTTTGTTTATCTTTAAACCCTTAACAAATTGGCCCTTTTTTGTTTTTGCATTTCCATTTTTCACAAATCTATAAATTTTTCAAAAAATCTATAACTTTTTTATTTTTCCATGTAAAAAGACAATCGAAGGCTTGTTTTCTTCGTACTTCATAGTGACAGTATTTAATATTCAATGCCGTGTACGGGGATGCGGGGAAGCAAAATTACAAATGCAGTGTAGTTGGTAAAAAAAGGAATTTGTGCCATTTTCTTGTGGGCTTGGATTTTACGGCTTTCCCTGTGCGCCGGAAATGACATGTATAATTCATTCTTTGATCATGTGGATACCAAATTTATATAGGTTTTTCATACTTTGGTGTACAGAGTTGTGGGTGGTGTCATTATTTGCAACTTTTGGACATGTTTTCATGTACGGCCTTTTGATCACTTATTTCAAAATGGCAAATAAGTGGTATTTTCGTCTTGAGGCGCTATTTTCCGTTACGGGGTTAAACACTGGGAAAAAAAGGTTTTTATATTTACAGAGATCGAACATTTTAGGATGCAGTAATACCTAGCATGTTTAGGATTTTTACTGATTATTTATATTTATAAATTTCTGTTTTAGAGAAAGAGGGTGATTTGAATTTTTATATTTTTTCAATTTAATTTTTTTTTTACTTTTTTAAATTTACTTTTTTACTATTTTTGAGGCCGGAGGCAGCTTTGACAGAGGCATTTACAGGGTTAACACCTGAGATCAGTGCCAGCCCAGACAGTGGGTGTTACCAGTGGGTGTTTGCTGCAATACGCAGCAAACACCTACCGTCTATGGAGAGGACTCAACCCGTGAGCCCTCTTCACACAGCAGGAGCTGAAGTGTGACATACAGATACTTTGGGGTTTCCATTTTTTGCTGCTCACCTTAAAAAAACCTTAAAATTAATTTTTTTTTATTTACAGAGGTAAGTAAAGGCTTATTTCATGTGTAACACATTGAACTTCCAAGTGTCAGTATTTTATATTACATAAAAATATTGTAAAAGATAGGGTAAAAAATTAGTCTGATGGTGTCTGTTTTTATGCATATTTTATAGTACATGTCATATCCTGACAAACAGGAAAAAGTGACTTGACAATGTGTGCTCCAAACGACACCTCCCCTTTTTTCTTTGGGTCTTAACAATCACTACCAAATTTACTGTATGTAGGCTTTATTATGTTTAGTAGTTTTTTTAAAAAATGGAACTTTGTATACAAAACAATATTTCTTCATTTTGCCATATACTGATGCCAATTATCTTTTCATACAACAGTATGATATCTAGAGCTGTTTAAGATAATTTTTTAAGGCGTTTTCATTGCTACCATTTTTGAGATGTGTGATGCCCTCTCCATTCACCCGTCCTGATGCTACGACCCCCTACTCTGCACTCGTTACTTATATAAACCCCACATGTCAACACAATCAATCACACTTTAACCTCTGAACCATTGCCTTGGCCAAAAGACTGTCTGAGGACACTAGAGAAAAAAATTGTATGCCTACACAAGCGTGGGATGTACTACAGGACAATTGGCAAGCAGAAAAGTATAAACATCTGTATTGAGTATTAATTATTTAAAATCTATAAAATGTGATTTTCTGTATGTTTTTAATATTCTGTCTCTCACAGTTAAAGTGCACCTAGAATAAAAATAACAGACTTCTTCTTTGCAGGTGAGAAAACTTGCAAAATCAGCATTTTATCAAATACTGATTTTCCACAATGTACATAAAATTACAAAATTATTATATTATAAAGAATATCCAGGCACACAAAGTTTAAGTTAATGAACAAAGTTTTATTGCGGTAATCCAAAGTATAACGTTTCAGCTAAAATAAGCTTTTGTCAAATACGTCTACCGCTGTAAGAAGGAAGAAAGAAGTCCAGCATTTATGTGTCTTTAGCGCTGCGTGGTATTTCACATCTGTGCTTGTGGATGGTGCTCCATCCACAGCGCCATCCACAAGCACAGACGTGCAATACCACACAGCGCTAAAGACACAAATGCTGGACTTCTTTCTTAATGGAGTTGCTCAATTTTGGATTGTGTTTCTAAGGGGCTTGTGAACATAAGTGGAGTTGAAAAAAGCGGAGTTTGAAAAAGAGAAGTCCACAGAACTGTAAGTAATCTTTTATATCTCTTGATTTATATACGCATCACAGTTTTGTAACTAGGATATGGCAAGCAAGATTGGTGGTGTGCTCCAGTGAACACTCTGCCATATGTGTATACACTGCTGGAGCAGGAGTTCCAGGGTGAATACCGCTGATGTGTCCATATTTTTCTACTGGAAGCTTGTGTTAGAGATCTGGAGGAAGATATTGCACAGCTGCGAGCAATCGACAATCTTGAGACCAAGCAATAAGCAGGATAGAAGTGGAGGGTGGAGAGGAAAGCCAGCAGGGCCAGGTGGGTAGCTGGGTTACTGTAAATAGAGGGAGTAGAAAGGGGTCAAAGAAAAGGAAGGCCAACTCTGGCTCTGAACATCCAAGCAAAATTACAAAATTGTGCAATGATGTAAGGATGTCAGTGTCAGAAATGGCAGCCCTAGCAGATCCTGCTCTCCCTAAAAGCCAGGGAAGCAGACCAGCTAGCAGTAGGGTGGATGGGAGTGCAGGTAAGCCAAGGCAGCTAGTGGTTGTAGGGGACTCTATAATCAGGAAGATGGATAGAATAATTTGACGCCAAGACCACCTCAACCGAATGGTTTGCTGTCTCCCTGGTGCCAGGGTTCGGCATGGACGGGCTAGATTACACCCCACATGGCTTACAGCTACAGTTAAAAATGCAATTAATGAGAAAAAGAGGGCATTCAAAAAATATAAATCTGACGGGTCACCTAAGACTTTCAATACTTACAAAAAACTTACTAAAATCTGTAAAATGGATATCAGCCAAATAAGCCAAAATACACAATGAAAGACAGGTGGCTAAAGATAACAAAACAAAATGGCAAGAAATTTTTAAGTATATCAATGCAAAAAAAATGGGTCCCCTTTATTCTGAAAATGGGGCATCGGTGACTGAATACCAAGAGAAGGCAGAGATACTTAATAGGTTTTTTAGCTCCGTTTATATAATAGAAAAAATAACTTCTGACGGGGGTGGTGCCAGTCAGACATGATCCAATCTAAGCTCAATAAAATCAATGTGTACAAGGCTCCTGGACCAGATGGGTTACAACCCAGAGTTCTTAAAGAACTCAGTTCTGTTATTGCTATACCACTGTCTAAAATGTTCAGGGATTCCGTGATGTCTGTGGTGCACCCCAGGGTTCAATGCTTGGCCCACTACTACTTAATATATTTATTAATGATATAGAGGTAGGAATTAATAGCACTGTGTCTATTTTGCAGATGACACTAAGCTGTGTAGTGTAATATAGTTTATGCAGGATGTTCATAGGCTGCAGGGTGACTTGGACAAAGTGAGTGTTTGGTCCTCCACTTGGCAAATGAGGTTCAACGTGGATAAATGTAAGGTTATGCACCTGGGGTCTAATAATCCAAAGGCAAAATATGTCCTTGGGGGAGTAAATCTGGGAGAGTCCCTTGTTGAGAAGGACCTGGGGGTACTATTTGATCATAAATTGAATAACAGCATGCAATGTCAATCAGCTGCCTCTAAAGCCAATAGGATCTTATCATGTATCAAAAGTGGTATGGACTCTCGTGATAGGGATGTAATAGTACCACTGTACAAAGCATTGGTTCGGCCTCACCTGGAATATGCTGTCCAGTTTAGGCACCGGTCCATACAAAGGATGCACTGAAGCTGGAGAGGGTTCAACGTAGAGACACAAAAATGATAAGGGGTATGGAAGGTCTTAGTTATAAGTAAAGATTAAAACAACTAGATTTATTTAGTCTGAAAAAGAAACGTCTACGAGGGGACATGATTAATTTATATAAATATATGAATGGCCCATACAAAAAATATGGTGGTAAGTTGTTTTAGATTAAATCAAATCAAAAGACAAGAGGGCACTGTCTCCGTTTGGAGAAATCAAGGTTTAATCACCGGAGGCGACAGGGCTTTTTTACTATGAGAACTGTCAATCTGTGGAATAGCCTGCCTCAGGCGCCGGTCACAGCAGGGACAACTGAGAGGTACAAGAAGGGTCTAGATGCCTTTTTACGCCTAAATAACATTGATGGTTATATTATATAGAATTGTTTCCACTAAATCCCTTCCTCATGCAATCCCTCCCTTCCTTGGTTAAACTTGATGGACAGGTGTCTTTTTTCAACCCTATAAACTATGATACTTCCTTCTTACAGCGGTAGACATATTTAACAAAGGCTTATTTTAGCCGAAACACTATACCTTGGATTACCGCAATAAAACTTTGTTCATTAACTTCAACTTAAACTTTGTTTGCCTCGATATTCTTTATACATGTAATGAGGTAGGATCCCTTCCAGAAGCACCAACCGATAATTAGGAGTGTATAACAAGGACACTTGATATATGATTTGCATCAAAGATAATGCTATATGAAACTTGATGAATGTATGGATTCTACTGCCTTGCCCATAGATGTGACTCGGGAGGTGTGTTAACTGTTGAAACAACATCTAGCACACTTTCCCATTTAACATTTGTCTGCATGAAACCTTATAATGAATCTTTTCTCACAAAACTGCATATTCAACTCTATTCAGTGTTGCATGCACTATAATAAGCTGCCTGCACATTACACAGAATTTTAATGAAAATTTCAGAAAAAAGACTGATGCATTATTATTATTCTTACCATTATATCAATTATTCTGCTAACTGTTTTCTTTCTATCTTTGTTTATATTAACTAGGTAACTATTTCGATATATCCATGCAGGGTAGTTAGAAATTGTTTGAAGTTCATTCTCTACTGTGTTCTGGTTCATAGCCATCACAAATATCTTTATACCAGCAGTCTTCATTGCCTCAGAGACCTCAAAGATTCCACCACAGGTATTTCCAGTACTATGACCTTCGGATAGTACAATGACAAATTTAATACCCATGTCTGCTCCAGAATCTTTATGAATATATTCAGTTGTTGCCTTTAAAGTACAATCCAGAAATGAGCCTTCACCCATGCTTTTGATATTGTTGGTTGCTGTAATTAGAGTAGATGCTTCATCTGTAAAGTTGATGATTGGTTGCAGAGTACTGGAAAATTGAAGTGCTCCAAATTTCCATTTCAAATGTCTGCTGCTCTTTGTTGCTTGGGAATTTATAGAAAAGCTCTTAATAATATTGCTAATTTCATCCATTACACTTCCAGATGAGTATTTTAAAGCAACATTTTTAGGTGTATCAATGGTAAAATAGACATTTATATCACACTGCCGATTACCTAAAATAAATAAATAATCCAGAGTCATAATTATATATCAATTATATAATTCAAGCTAGATGCTATTATTATATTATATATACAAACATACAAAGCAGGGAAAAACCTGATAGTAAGGTCTATTGGTGTTA
This sequence comes from Engystomops pustulosus, assembly GCF_040894005.1. NCBI lineage: Eukaryota > Metazoa > Chordata > Amphibia > Anura > Leptodactylidae > Engystomops > Engystomops pustulosus. Next base: position 128,399,068 of record NC_092415.1, on the reverse strand, counting down.
AGGCCAAACAGCCAATCTGTCAAATTGATGCACCTAGCAACTAACCATGACTATGATTGGCCAGGGGGAAACCAGGACACCCCCTAGCCAATCATAGCCATGGTTAGTTGCTAGGATTTGCTGGATTGACTGTTGAGCCGCCGATTCCAGCAATATGTCGGGTTATGACACCAAACCCAAATGCGAACCCAAAAATCGGGTACATTCATCTCTAGTGGTAGGAAAAGTAAAAGTTTAATTAATTAGTTGTATTTTTACTTTGTAGCACACAGGGCTGTCATGACATGATATAGACTTGCACTATATAAGTGCATGGTAATGAACGCTTTGTGAAAGCATTAGTGCATAGCATTGTTTGAAGCAACTGGTATGTGAAGGCAAGAGACCAAGGCCCAGATCATTGGGGCTCATTTACTAAGGATCGCACTTTCGATGGACTGTTCACGGTTTTCAGGATTTGCGCACCTAAACAGGTATTTAACAGGGGTTTGCGCTGGGATTGTGCCACATGCGAATTTTCACTTTTTTTTTTGCACAATAAGGCATTTGTAGATGCCCTTAGGGATCCATACAGTAGAAACCTATGAGAATTACAGGTCCCTACACATCCCTCCATGTCAGGCTTAGAGGTTGTGGATCCTCTGGACCACTGCGGACGATGGCACAAGCCACTACCTGGGACCGGAGTCTAAGTGGCACCCGGTTTTCACCAAAGCCCGCCGCAAAGCGGGTTGGACTTGCTGCGGCGTGGTACCACCAGGTCGTTCCACAGACGTGACTTGTCCGCAGTGGCTGCCAAGGTCGAGGTACAGAAATGGCAGGCAAACTCGTAGTCGGTGACAGGCAGAAGGTCAGGACAGGCAGCACAGGATCGGAGTCAGAATCGTAGCAACAGGTCAGGGTAGGCGGCAAAGGAGCGAAGTCAGAAACAGAACCAGGGTCACAACGGGAAATCTCAATAACAGCACAAGGCATCAAATACAGCTTTCTCTAGGGCGCAAGGCACAAAGATCCGGCAAGGGAAACAGGAAGAGGCAGGGTTAAATAGATTAAGGGGAAAAGGAAATTAGCGGTGCGCTGGCCCTTTAAATTTGCAGAAGCTGCCGCGCGCGCACCCTAGGTGTCGGGGACACATGCACCCAGCCGAGGAGGACGGAGCAGCAGCAGTCGGAGCCGAAGCAGATGCGCCAGAAGCCTGATCACTTAAGTAGTGCTTGCGGGCGCTGACGGGGGACAGAAGGCACGGGTGAGCCCGCGACATGGGCTGGAGAAATCTCTGCAGGAGGTCCTGGTCCAGGATATTGTCCTCGGGCTCCCAGGATCTCTCCTCCGGCCCGAACCCCTTCCAGTCAACCAAGAAGAACCGCTTACCCCTCACCATGTTAGTATCAAGGATCTCCTTTACCTCGTAGATGTCAGAGGGGTCGGTCACAGGAGCAGGAGGGGACAGCTGTCGGGAAAAGCGGTTCAAGATGACAGGCTTGAGCAGGGAGACATGGAAGGAGTTCGGGATGCGCATGGTGGGAAGAAGGCGCAGCTTATAGGAGACTGGATTGATGCGATGCATCTCCTTGAAGGGACCCAGGAAGCGAGGACCAAGCTTGTAGCCAGGAATCTTAAGCCGGACGTATTTGGCAGACAGTCAGAAGGTAATAGACGAAGATCCACGGGAGCGGCCAGTACAAGTCGGTCAGGAGAGATGACATGACGAGGAGACGGTTCTTCCCCAATGACATCCGAGGCACGAGAAAGGGCGTCAGCCTTGATGTTCTTCTCGGCCGGACAGAAATGAATGAGAAAATCGAACCGGGCAAAGAAGAGCGACCAGCGAGCTTAGCGTGGATTGAGTCGCTGAGCAGTCTGGAGATAGAGGAGGTTTTTGGGGTCCATATAAATGCTGACTGGAAACCAGGCTCCTTCCAGAATATAACGCCATTCTTCCAAGGCAAGCTTAATCGCCAACAATGCTTGATCACCAATACTGTAATTCCTCTCTGCAGAGGAAAAAGACTTGGAGAAGAATCCACAGGTGACTGTGTGACCTTTGGGACCCTTCTGCGTGAGTACTGCTCCGGCCCCTACCGAGGAGGCATCCACTTCCAGATGAAAAGGTTTTTCAGTGTCGGGACGCACCAAGACTGGAGCCGAGGCAAACTTAGATTTCAAGTTCATAAAGGCTTCTTCAGCTGCCGGAGGCCAGAGTCGGGGGTTGGCACCCATCTTGGTAAGGGCCACAATCGGAGACACCAGAGAGGAGAAGTGTGGGATGAACTGGCGGTAATAATTTGGAAGCCCAGAAATCGCTGTATAGCGCGCAGTCCCACTGGGCGGGGCCATTGGAGGACTGCAGACAACTTGGCAGGATCCATACGGAGGCCTTTGTCCGAGATGATATAACCAAGAAAGGGAATACTCCGCTGATGGAATTGACACTTCTCGAGTTTGGCATAAAGACGATTGGCCCTTAATCGACTGAGTACTTATCGTACTTGGACTTGGTGGGTCTCAAGGTCTGGAGAAAATATCAGGATATCATCCAAATAGACCACCACACAGAAATAAAGCAAGTCTCTAAAGATGTCATTCACGAACTCCTGGAAGACAGCTGGTGTATTACACAGTCCGAACGGCATCACCAGGTACTCAAAGTGTCCATCGCGGGTATTAAAAGCAATCTTCCATTCATCTCCTTGGTGGATACGAATGAGGTTGTAAGCCCCTCGAAGATCCAATTTGGAGAAGATCTTGGCTCCACAAAGACGGTCAAACAGCTCGGTGACCAATGGCAATGGATAGCGATTCTTAACTGTGATTTTGTTAAGACCGCGATAGTCTATGCATGGACGGAGTGACCCGTCCTTCGGAGAAGAGGACTTGCATATAAATCCCTTCTGCAGGTTTTCTTGGATATACTCCGACATAGCTGTGGTCTCTGGTACTGAGAGCGGGTACACACGGCCCCATGGGGGGGGGGGAAGTGCCCGGCAGCAGATCCACAGGACAGTCGTAGGGACGATGGGGTGGCAATGTCTCGGCTTGCTTCTTCGAGAAGACGTCACAAAAGTCCTTATAACATGCGGGAAGACCCTCCAGGGCCTTGAGAGTCACAGAAGAAGCCAGGACAGGCACTGGAAGAGGCAAATCCACACAGCAAGACTGGCAGTCAGGTCCCCACCGAAGGATCTCCCCCGTCTTCCAGTCAAGAACGGGTGCATGTAACTGCAACCATGGTAGACCCAACAGGATGGAAGACGTGGAACGCGGTAGCACATAAAAGGACAGTCTCTCCTTGTGCAGCAAACCGACTTGTAAGGTCAGAGGCTTGGTGCAGTACTGGACCGGGTCAGAAAGGATTTGACCACTGACAGAGGAGATGACCAGTGGCTTCTCTAGGCGAATCACGGGGATGTGATGCCGGGAGACCAGAGCGGCATCCACGAAGTTCCCTGCGGAACCTGAGTCCAAGAAAGCAGAAACCTGGATTCGGGTGCCGGTGCCAATGCTGAGAAGCATCAGGCGTGGAGAAGCTTTGCTTACACCTAGGGACACTTCTCCCAAGTACCCTAGGTGCTGGCATTTCCCGGAAACTGGGGACGGACAGGACAGGACCCCAGGAAGTGTTCAGGACTGGCACAGTAGAAGCAGAGGTTTCCCTGACGTCTCCTGGGAAGAGAGTCTAAGCCTGTCCACCTCCATAGGCTCCTCTACAGAGGGTACAACTGGAGACAGAAGCGGCCTTTGAAAAACAGGAGCCAGGCGCGGAGGATGTCGTGGGCGGACCTGTGGTTGTTCTAGGCGTAACTCTTCAGCACGCTCCCTAAATCGCACATCAATCCGGGTGGCCAAGGTGATAAGCCCACTCAAGGTAGACGGCAGGTCCCGAGCGGCGAGAGCATCCTTGAGAGGAAACATGAGAGGAAAGTCCCTTTTTAAAGGCTGCGGACAAGGCCGCGTCGTTCCAGGACAGTTCCGAGGCCAGGGTACAGAATTGGACTGCATATTCTCCCATGGATGAATTCCCCTGGCGAAGATTCAACAGCGCAGTCTCAGCAGAAGAGACCCGTGCAGGCTCCTCAAAGATGGACCGGAACTCTGCCAGAAACGCGGTCAGATTATCCGTGATTGGGTCGCCTCTGTCCCAAAGATGATGAATGCCACCTTGGATCGCTCCGTGATGAACTGAGATGGCATAAACTCAATGTGCAGGGAGCACTGGGTTATGAAGTCCCTGCATTACTTGGGATCGCCATCAAACTTGCCGGGCGTAGACAACTGTAGCCTAGGTTCAGCGGCAGGAGGGCTGACCGGGGCAACGGGAGCTTCTGGAGCAGCCTCAGGAACCTGCTGCAGCATGGCGGTAACCTGTTCCAGCTGTTCACTTTTAGCGGCAATCTCTCGGGATTGCTGGACCACGAAGGTAGCCAGAGATGGTCGAGTGGGAAGCGGCACCTCGGCGGGATCCATGGCCGGATCTTACTGTCAGGCTTAGAGGTTGTGGATCCTCTGGACCACTGCGGACGATGGCACAAGCCACTACCTGGGACCGGAGTCTAAGTGGCACCCGGTTTTCACCAGAGCCCGCCACAAAGTGGGTTGGATTTGCTGCGGCGTGGAACCACCAGGTCGTTCCACAGGCGTGACTTGTCCGCAGTGGCAGCCAAGGTCGAGGTACAGAAACGGCAGGCAAACTCGTAGCCAGGGACAGGCAGAAGGTCAGGACAGGCAGCACAGGGGGATTGAGGGGGAAAGGCCAGCGCCAATTAGTGGTCCGCTGGCCCTTTAAATTTGCAGAAGCTGCCGGGCACGCGCCATAGGTGTCGGGGACGTGTGCACACAGCCGAGGAGGATGGAGCAGCAGCAGCCAGAGCCGAAGCAGACGCACCAGGAGCCGGGGTACGTAAGTAGCGCTTACGGCGCGCTGGCGGGGGACAGAAGGCACAGGTGAGCCCACGACCACCCGTGACACTCCATGAATTAATTCGGGGGTGTAGTAAGCATTTTAACCCCACAGGTGGACCCCAAGGGTGATGCATAATAAATAGTGCATAGTACAAAATATCCATTATGTCATCTTGTGCCCAGCTCCTGCCATGGGAAACAAACACCCCAAAAATCATGATGCAACCTCTCTCTTGTTCTTGTACCTAGGCCCTTCAAAAGTCCCAAGCACTCCAGCACTACGTCTCGGGGGTTCCTCATTGTTGCTTCATGAGGAAGAGGTGCACAAATAAAACGTCCAAACACTCGTCCCCACTAGCAGACTCCATATCGGAGGCCATATAATTATATACCTCCAAGTCAGTGTATGACTTCTGGGACATGGTAGGGGGTAGTACACAACTTATGCAGAACAACACAGAACAATACCTGCCCCTCCACACGTGGTGCTGTAATGTCATCAAAGGTGTGTCGGCTGGCGATGCCGACAACTCCCACCAAGCTGTCATCCTGTCTCGTCACAGGGTAATGTCCAAAATGCACATAATGCCTGCCCCTCCACACAACGCCTGCTCCTCCACAGAACTCCTACTTCTCCATGCTACGCCTGCTTCACAACAGAACGCCTACTCCTCCACAGAACTCCTGCTCCTCCACAGGACTCCTGCTCCTCCACAGGAAGCCTACTGCTCCACAGAACTCCTGCTGCTCCGAACTCCTGCTCCTCCACAGAACTCCTGCTCCTCCACAGAACTCCTGCTCCTCCACAGAACGCCTGCTCCTCCACAGAACGCCTGTTCCTTCACAGAACGCCTGCTCCACCACAGAACACCTGCTCCACCACAGAACACCTGCTCCACCACAGAGCGCCTGCTCCACCACAGAGCGCCTGCTCCTCCACGCTACTACAACTCCTCCTCCCCCCTACTACTCCTAACAGATCGCACTTGAGCGATTGTGGGAGATAAGGAAAAACGTACAATGGGGGGGTTAACCGTGTGTTTTGTGGTACAGGAAAGGGACAGATCACTAACATAACTCTCTCCAACACCACCAATCACAAAATTGCGATGTTGGAGAGCGTTGGGCTAAAAAGATCTGCCCAAAAATCGGCACAGATCGCTGTCTTTGGCCAGTCTTTATTAACTGGCCAATGATGACGATCAACGACACCTCCCACCAAGGTGTCGCCCTGTCACAGGCTGACGTCCAAAATGCAAGTATCCAATATATAGGACGCTGAGAATTATGTCACTGCGCTCAGCGTCCGATTTATATCGGATGTAGAGTGTGAACAGGTTAATTTTTTTTTGTGTGTGAGTGTGTTTTTACTTTTTATGTCCCCCATGAGGTCATAAAAGACCCCTGGGGGACAATTTCACTTTTTTTTTTACATTTTTGTCTACAGGCGGCACTGCAGACTCCGGACCTGCGAGTAGACAGGAGTTAAGCCAGGCTTGCAATGAAGTTGAAATGTGTTTGGGGGGAAAAGTTCATTTTCTAGGCAAATGTTGACGTCGCATTAATTGCTGTTAGGCTGATCACTCTTTATAACATTCTGGAGTATATGCAAATTGCCATTATAAAACCTGATGCAGTAGACTTTGTAAAATTTTACATTTGTATCATTCTCAAAACTTATTGCCATGACTGTACATGAATATTTAAATTGCACCACAGAAAATCCTTTAGTGTGCCAGACCCCACAGAACTTGTTCCAGCCTAAGACTTAGTGTTTTTAGTATTTTATATCACAGATTCACCTTGTCTTAGTGTAATGCTAATAAACGTTACGTTTTAATAATATTGTCACAGGGATGACCAAAAAAATTTGTATTGAGTTATAGTTAAAAAATATAATTTGTGCACAGTCTAACTCAAATCCACAAAGGCAATATGTTCCTTAAAAATCTTCCTTTATTTTAAACATCTTAAAACATGGACATAGACATCGAGATTGTCCAACGCGTTCGTTCTTAGTCATGGATGACAATACATAGTATAATGTGCAATTTAAATCTTAATGCTGAAGATTGCTAAATCTGTTGTTGCTGGACACTCCTTTGAATACTGATGATTCATTAGTTAATCAGTCTAGCAATCTCAGAAAATCGTTTTTTCTATCCTTTTAAGTACATCCTCTATGGATACGTTTCAAAATATATTCATACGTGACCTCTGCATTTTGCAGCAGGAGGATTCCTCTCGTAAAAAAGAAATTTTTCCAAAAAACAGTCCAAAGCTTTGTCTGAATTGAGGGAATGTACCGATTTAATTATAAAAATGTCAGAAAAAGGTGGCAATGTAGATACTTGTATATGTTTGGTAATATAGTTGTTACATTCCCCATGGGTACATATTGATCTTTCAATCTTTGGTCTCCATTTACATTTTTTCCATTAATCAGATTTTTTCGCTGAGGATCATTGTATATTGTGTACATTTTAGGAACAGAAGAAATATACAAGAATATCAAGAGTAGTATATTGACATTGCGTGTTTACACGTCAGGGTACCAATTCTGTTTCTCATCACATTTACCTTGTGACATGCCAATTTATTGTTTACACGGAGAGAACTTTAGTGACCTTGAGTCATGTCGTAGTCCTATGCCTTATAGCTAAACTACAGTACAATAAAAACCCACTTATTTATTGTAAAGTGTCAACGTGGCAATTTAAGCAGTAGCTTATTTTTAACTGCTGTGTCTCAGCTTTAAATCACATAAGCGCACTGAGGATGCCAATACATTGAAAGAAGGAGGGAAAAATAGATGTCACGGTTTGTCCTCGTGATCCATGTCACGGATCGCGGGCACACCAGTGTCCCTCTGAATTGCGCTGCTCCCCCCAGCTCGCACTTACCTCTCCACAATCCTACTCCCGTCCTGGCTAGGCCACTTGCACATTCCCACTCAAGTATTTAAAGGACCACTGATTGGCTACCTGTTCCCTGCGATTGCACCCTGTTCTATTCTGCCTAGAATTCCTGTTGTGACCTGTGACCTTGCATCTCTGCCGCCAGCTCTGACTGAACCTGACCTCGAGCCTGAACACCGATTCTGTACCGTGGCCTTGGCTGCCACTGGGGGCTAGTCGCACCTGTGGAACGACCTGGTGGCACCCTGCCGCAGCAAGTCCATCCCGCATTGCGGCGGGCTCTGGTGAAGACCATGTGCCACTTAGATTCCGGTCCCAGGTGTTGACTAGTACCATCTCCCCCGATGGTCAAGGGGGATCATGGACCCCGAACCCTGACAATAGGATTATCATTAGCATTCATCCAGGATGACCAGAAGAATGGAGGGGCTTATAGTCGGAAACCAGCCGTCAACACCTTCTCACTCATCCTGCAGTCTCAGGCAGCCAAGAAAGTGTTGTGGTTGGGAGTGCAGGAAGATACCATGAGTCCCTTCTGCTGAACTCTGTGCTGGGTCATTGGCATGGGTGCCCACCACTTCTGTCAGCAATGCCATAGGTTCGGCACCACTGCTGTATAGTAATGGCAAGCAACTTGGTAAGCAATTATTGTAATTTATTTACCACACAGGTTATGGATCAACAATACACATAATAGCTAGGCTCACCATTGCAGCAGATATAAAAAAAATATGCCCTGAGAACAGTGTCTGTTATTAAACATGATAAAAGCACAAAGACTTTTAAAACTAGTGATGAGCAAAACTGCCAAATTTGAGCCTGTACCAAATTTGGCGGGTTCTGCATCCACAACCCCCAAAACTGAACAGATGGTGCTGTTCTTTCTCTGGGATCATGTTGGGGGAAAAAGCGGTAAGCTAGATGAATGACTGAATCCAATATTTATAGCTGCACAGAGAGACTAACCAGCTTGCAGCCCCCTAAGCAACCAAAGGTATGTCCTATATGGGCACGGTGGTGATCGGCCAAGGGGGGCATGTGAAGAGCAGAGTCACATGTCCAGACACCATTACCAACGGTAGACAGAGCTAGCAAGAGGTTGCAGCTGTTCATAGGTACATTCAGATAGCCAGGGACTTATCAAATAGCAACAATTGTCCTTTTCAGGCTGAGATGTAGTCATTTAAAACGCAATATTCAACGATAATGCACTCTGCCTCGATTCACTAAGATTGTGTGCCCAATATCCTGCATATATCGCTTCCCCGCTCATGTACGCCGGAGTTCACCTTCTTCTTCCTGGTGCGCGCCCCCCCAATTTCTGTCACATGAAAGGCAGCGCACCTGCACCAAAAACCGATCATGTGCAACACAATCCCCTGTTAAATATCTGTCACAGTTGCGCCGAAGTCCAACGAAAGTTATAGATAACACTATAGCCCCACGCTTCTTGTGTTTTTATTCAAGATTTTTAAGTTATATACTATCTACATTAAAGGTACTTTTTTTGCTGATATGGGCATCTTCTGACTGCCTTTGACAGTTTTTTGTGAACGGTGTGAACTCTGCTGAACAAATTGGTCCATTTTTATTTAGTAAAGAAGAGTTAGCATGGCATAGCTATCTACAGACAATGGGGGTCATTTACTAAGGGCCCGATTCGTGTTTTCCCGACGTGTTACCCGAATATTTCTGATTTGAGCCGGTTTCCCCTGAATTGCCCCGGGATTTTGGCACACGCGATCAGATTGTGGCGCATCGGTGCTGGCATGCTCGCAACGGAAATCGGGGTACGTGGCCGAACAAAAACCCGATGGATTCGGAAAAACCGCCGCATTTAAAACAAAAAATCTGTCGCGGAGCTTGCACTTACCTTCACTCAGCCCAGCTCGGTGAACTCCAGTGCGTTTCCGATGCTTTTCAGCGCAGCAGCACCACCTGGTGGACGCGGAGGAACTACCTTAATGAATCCCGACCGGACCCGAATCCAGCGCAGAGAACGCGCCGCTGGATCGCGAATGGACCGGGTAAGTAAATCTGCCCCAATGTGGACAGCCTCGTGTTCATTAAGATAGATCAGGCATGGATCACAAACTACTTGTCTATGCCAGCATATGAATATGTTGGAAGTCTGTATTACCAAAATGTAAATTTAAAATGTACAAATTCTGCAGCTCATGAAATTGACAAATTCTGAATCACCTGAAGTTTGGGTTTGTCATTTTACCATTGCTTCTTTTAACACAGAGAGCATAACTGGCCCTGAACTCCCAAATCACCTTTAACTGCAGTGAGAGGAAGGGTTTGTTTTTTTCAACAGAGAGAATAACTGGGTCTGAACACCCGGAGCTCCTTTAACTGCAGTAAGAGGAAGGGTGTGGGGTTTTTCCATTGCTTCTTTAATCCCCTGTGTAAATAACTGTGTCAGAACAGGCAAGTCCAGCTTTAGAACTGAAATAATCGAATAAACCCATGGAACATGTTCATCACTGATACCTAATGGGTATATACATTACATATTAAGTGATATTGTTTTGAACTCCTAATGGATATAGAGCTTCATGGGTATGTTTCTTACATGTATAAATGATATTGTTTGGAACTCCTATTGGTTATAGAGATTTATGTTTAGATAAATAGGTAGAAGGAGCAGCACTGTGGATAACCGGATTAAATCCAATGTGGGTGCAGGCTTCAAGGAACCGACTCAGGATCCCATATGCATACAAACTCCAAGGAAGTAAGCAGCACTCCAAGATAAATAGTGAATATTTATTCCACAGTGGTAAGTGCTAAGTTTCGGCTGACTCTATGCAGCCATTCTCGAGCATAGTGAAACAGTGATACAGGGCGGGTTTATATCCCCCGCAGGATCTGACATCATGATTACAAAAACAGGTGGTGTGATAATGAGTTGTTAAATCATGCTCAAAAAACATATATAAAAGGTATATACAGCATATCAATGTGCAATATTATTACATCATATGATCATAACACAGTGTCGAGTGTACAAAAAACTGTGTAGCCCATCGATAGTCTCCCACACGCCGTCTAGCCACAGTGTGTAAACATCATGTTAACACATGTCCTGCACCCGTTGCTAAGCAACATGACACTGCACAGCGAATACAATCGAAAAAAAGTAAATAAAGAGATGCACACTCAGTTCCGGAGTACGACTTACTGTGCCAACAACAAACGGAGGCTTATCCTTACCAAGGTAGAGGAGATCCTGAGGTGACAGGCCAAGGCGGTGTGATTGCTACGCAGGGCTGTGATCAGCTCAGCTGCGATCCATCATGTCACATGGCTTTGTCAAACTCTCAGGGATCGGGAACTACCAGGTGGGACGGCAGACATCTTTGAAGTGGGCAAGCGCACATTTAGCTAATGTGCAATAGAACTGACACAAAAACTATGGCATGACTGCGCTACGACAGGTAAATAATAATTTAGGTGTATTCCCAAGGGTATCATAAACAAAAAAAAGTGATTCCAGGCAAATTCAGCCCAACATCATGTGGTCAGGCGGAGAAGCGGTCAGATGCAGGTCAAATGTATGATGTTAATAGAATACACAATGTGGGACTCCTTAACCGCGTACTGTCAGGCGGACCCGGGAGATCTCATGAGAGGAGGAGAGAAAAAAATATAAATAAAGGTAGTGGCTGACGGTTGGCGCTCTGGGTTGATTATCAACAGGAATCATGTGAATAGTGATCTACTGTAGATCAAAAACAGAAGAAAAGAAATATTATTTAATGCAAAAAACATATGTCAATAGAAAAGGATTTTTTGTACTTCCTTACAACTTTCATTGTGTGATCGTTAAATGAGGTATAAACTGGTAAATCTAATACAGAATGTGTACATTAAAATCAACATTCAAACCGCGTGGTTGTAAAGAATTAAGCTTGTGAATCCATTCGATCTCTCTTTTTAGCAATAGTTTCTGACGATCACCGCCTCTCCTAGGAGGAGGTATGTGGTCTACAATGCAAAATCTGAGCTGCTGAACACTATGTCCATGATTCGAAAAATGTCGAGGTACAGGTAAGTTATGCTTAGATGTGTTGATGACCTGTGGTTATGTAGTCGCAGTCTACACTCAGTGGTGGTCTCACAAACATACAATTTGGGGCAGGGGCAAACCAAGACATAAATTACATGATCCGACCTGCATGTCAAATGCTGGCGGATCCTATATTTTTTACCAGTAAGTGGGTCAGTAAATGAATCTCCCTTAATCATGTGACTGCAGTTCTCACAGTGCATGCATGGATAGGATCCCGGCCTAAGACTAGAGGCCAGGTTCTCTTTTCTGTCGATAGGGCCAAAGTCACCTTTAACAAGATTGTCCCTTAGATTTCTGGGTCTTCTATAAGAGAAAGGTGGAGGTACCTGGAATTCTTTAATGTCACTATGGTAACAGGAAAGGGTTGTCCAATGTTTGCGAATCAAATTTGATGCAAGCTAGCTATGAGGAACAAAAGTGGACACAAAATGTATTCTATCTGCTGCCTTAGTGTCCCTCTTGTTTGGTGTCAACAGGTCAGTTTTAACAAGTCTCTTTACCCTTTCCTTGTGTCTATTAATCAACTGAGTAGGGTAACCTCTAGCTTAAAATTTTTTTGACATTTCATTAAGTCTAGTGTTCACCCGGTTAGGGTCATCCACGATTCTCCGAAACCTCATAAGCTGGTGGGAGAGAGTGGGAGAGAATCCACTGTGCGTCTAGGATGTGCACTGTCATATCTCAGTGAATTATTCCGGTCAGTCTCTTTGAAAGAGACTGTCTTCAGCTTGTTCCCCTCAATGTATACATTGGTGTCCAAAAATTGAATTTGTGATTGAGAAACAGATTTGGTGAATTTAATATCTGGATCCACCGAATTCACAAAGTCAAAAAAAGTCAAAAAAGTCTCAGCGTCACATGTCCAAATCATGCAGACATCGTCGATATACCGCCACCACCCCAAAACGTGTGTAAAGAGTCGTGACGTGTATATCGACGCCTCTTTCAAGTTCGCCATGAAAATATTGGCGTAAGTGGGGGCCATATTGGCCCCCATCACCGTCCCACGTAATTGCAAGAAGTAACTGTCACCAAACAAAAAATAGTTGCATGATAAAATAATGTCCAAAAGATCTAGGACAAAACCTTGACATTCCTTTGAATGAGTTAAAGTGGACAAATTTTTTTTTTTTTTCACGCAGGACATACGTTCATGATTAATGCTGGTATATAAACTGCAAACATCGACAGAAGCTAAGATGGCCTGTGGGGGAACCTCTATATCCTGTATTCTAATGAGAAAATCTGAGGTTTCCCAAATTTATGACTTATAGGTGGATCCACTAACCGTTTGTGACTGATTTTACAGGGATCAAGAATTAAATCTTAGCTTTGTCAGTTATAGGGTATGTCCTTACCTGTTGACACTAAACACGAGGGACACTAAGGCACCAGATAGGATACATTTTGTGTCCTCTTTTGGCCCTCATAACTAGCTTGCATCAAATTTGATTCGCAAATATTGGACAACCCTTTCCTGTTACCATAGTGACATTAAAGAATTCCAGGTACCTCCACTTTTCTCTTATAGAAGACCCAGAAATCTAAGGGACAATCTTGTTAAAGGTGACTTTGGCCCTATCGACCGAAAAGAGAACCTGGCCTCTAGTCTTAGGCCGGGATCCTATCCATGCATGCACTGTGAGAACTGCAGTCACATGATTAAGGGAGATTCATTCACTGACCCACTTACTGGTAAAAAATATAGGATCCGCCAGCATTTGACATGCAGGTCGGATCATGTAATTTATGTCTTGGTTTGCCCCTGCCCCAAATTGTTTGTTGGTGAGACCACCACTGAGTGTAGATTGAGACTACATAACCACAGGTCATCTATCAACACATCTAAGCATGACTTACCTGTACCTCAACATTTTTCGGATCATGGACATAGTGTTCAGCAGCTCAGATTTTGCATTGTAGACCACATACCTCCTCCTAGGAGAGGCGGTGATTGTCAGAAACTATTGCTAAAAAGAGAGATCGAATGGATTCACAAGCCTAATTCTTTACAACCACGCGGTTTGAATGTTGATTTTTATGTACACATTCTGGATTAGATTTACCAGTTTATACCTCATTTAACAATCACACAATGAATGTTGTAAGGAAGTACAAAAAATCCTTTTCTATTGACATATGTTTTTTGCATTAAATAATATTTCTTTTCTTCTGTTTTTGATCTAGATCACTATTCACATGATTCCTGTTGATAATCAACCCAGAGCGCCGACTGTCAGCCACTACCTTTATTTTTATATATATATATAAATATATATATATATATATATATACATATTTTTTTTCTTCTCCTCTCATGGGATGTCCCAGGTCTGCCTGACAGTACGCGGTTAAGGAGTCCCACATTGTGTATTCTATCAACATTAACATCATACATTTGACCTGCATCTGACTGCTTCTCCAGGGTGCGGCCTGACCACATGATGTTGGGCTAAATTCGCCTGGAATCACTACTTTTTGTTCATGATACCCTTGGGAATACACCTAAATTATTATTTACCTGTCGTAGCGCAGTCATACCATAGTTTTTCTGTCAGCTCTATTGCTCATTAGCTAAATGTGCGCTTGCCCACTTCAAAGATGTCTGCCGTCCCACCTGGTAGTTCCCGATCCCTGAGAGTTTGACAAAGCCATGTGACATGGTGGATCGCAGCTGAGCTGATCACAGCCCTGCGTAGCAATCACACCACCTTGGCCTGTCACCTCTGGATCTCCTCTACCTTGGTAAGGATGAGCCTCCGGCACTGAGCGTGCTTCTCTTTATTTACTTTTTTTGATTGTATTCGCTGTGCAGTGTCATGTTGCTTAGCAACGGGTGCAGGGCATGTGTTAACATGATGTTTACACATGCATTAACATGATGTTTACACACTATGGCTAGACGGCGTGTGGGGGACTATCGATTGGCTACACAGTTTTTTGTGCACTCGACACTGTGTTATGATCATATGATGTAATAATAATGAACATTGATATGCTGTATATACCTTTTATATATGTTTTTTGAGCATGATTTAACAACTCATTATCACACCACCTGTTTTTGTAATCATGATGTCACATCCTGCGGGGGATATAAACCCGCCCTGTATCACTGTTTCACTATGCTTGAGACGGGCTGCATAGAGTCAGCCGAAACGTAGCACTTATGAATCACTGGTGGAATAAATATTCACTATTTATCTTGGAGTGCTGCTGTCTTCCTTGGAGTTTGAGATTTATGTTTAAGTGATATTGTTTTGAACTCCTAATGGATATAGAGCTTTATGGGTATGTAAATTACATGTTTACATACCCCTAAAGCTCTATATCCAATAGCAGTTCAAACAATATCATTTAAATTACATGTTTAAGTGATATTGTTTTGAACTCTTATTGGATATTATCCTATTGTATACTGTTTTTACATAGATTTTATTATTGTTATATATATATTTAATTTCAATTAAAATACTGGATCAGGAAATGGTTGTGCAAACTTCTCCTAGATGATGCCCAGACTGACTACTGTACACATCAAATCCAACTTTGGTTTAAACAATGAATTATTGAGCCACCTCATTCTATATTTTTATAAATAAAAATGACCATCCAACTTATTTATGGCAATGTCACTATAAAGTCAGGACACAGAACGCAAATGTGTCATTAAACATTTTAAATTGTAAATTGATGACTTACCAGTATTTTTCAAAAATGAAGTAAATGTAGCTTTTACTTGACTGTATAACAAGATCAGGCAGCAGAGCGAAAGCACAATTCTTAGAGGCATAGCAACAATTGTTGTGTCTGAAAAATGATAAGTTTAATGGATTAGACTAGTCATGTGATTTTACATCAATATTTGCTTTTTGTACTATTTCAGCTACACTAGGAAAAATTGATCCATAAGATATTTTGAAAAAGACCTAAGATATTAAACTCCAGAAAAAGAAAATTCTGCCTATAAAATGCTGTATACTGTAAACTATTACTTTATACTATACATTTTTATACTGTAATTTCACATAAATATTGAAAAGTTTTCAGAAATCAAGTCAGAAATGCCACACACATGGCAATAATAAGGTTAGAAAAAATGTGAAATATTTATTAGAGACACTTGAGACAGCAAATGAGAAGTAGCTTCTCATCATAGGGTCCAGGGTTGGACTGGCCCACTGGTCCCGGTATAAGCACCGGTGGGCCTCGATACCTATTAGCTCTAGCCCAGTCGCTGACTCCGCCCCTCCTCCCTCCCTGGCCATCAGGACTTCAACTCTATCTGTGTTCGGAGAGAGCGCAGACAGAGTTGAATAACTGGATGGTGTATATAGTTATTAGCTCTCTCCATCATCTCTGTTCCTCTGTAGCTGTGATGCCAACAGGTGCAGAGCGCTGATGCTATCATTTGCCAACATCACAGCACAGAGGGGGAAGAGCTGCTGGGGAACAGGGACAGGTCAGTATGTGGTGTTTATTTTTTGTTTTTTATTAATTTAAAACAAGGAAAAGAGAACAATATGAAAGGGGCCCACAATATGAGGGGGTATAAGAGGAGGCCAACAATTTGGTGGGGTTTGAGAGGGGGCCCAAATTATGGGGGGTATCAGAGGGGTTCCAAATTATGGAAGGTATGTGAGTGGGCCCACATTATGGCGGTCAGAGGTCGCACTAACATTTTTCCCAAAGGGTAAAAATACTCCTCTTACTATTTTTGAGGAGTATTTTTAGTCAAGGAGGACTAAAATTTCGGTAATACATATAACTAAATAATATATAATAGCCATATATAATGTTAATAGACGCCATTTATAAAAAAAAAAAATCATCTGTCTGCGCACAGCGCACGGCACACACTCGCACAGAGCACGGCACACACTCGCACAGCGCACGGCACACACTCGCACAGCGCACGGCACACAATCACCACACACTCACACAGTGCAGAGCACACACTCACCCAGCGCATACACAGAGTGCAGTGTACCCTCGGCCGCGGCTCACACTCACCCGGCACTTCTCTCAGGTCCCGTCGGGATCACATAACCGCTGGCCGCTGCTGCGGGCATTGAGAGCTGGAGTAGCAGCATGTCCACATGTCTCCCCCGGGGTCGGCGCTCACAAATCCCACACATCTCCGCATCCTGCTGAGCGGCCCGGCGCGCGCTGTGATCGCGCTACTGACATTCCCCTCCTCTGCAGCGTGCGCTGGGCCGCTCAGCCTGCGCGCTACACGGAATAATTGCCAAGCGTATCTTTACGCATGGCAATTATTTTGGGGGGTAATGGCGCCTCATCACGCGTCTATGACACGCGGTGAGGCGTTAATGCGACCTCTGCATACAGTACACATTGGTTCGGGCAGATCCAGTATATATCATACAGTACACATTGGTTTGGGCAGATCCAGTATATATGGAACAGTATACATTGGTTTGGGCAGATCCAGTACATATGATACAGTATACATTGGTTTGGGCAGATCCAGTATATATGATACAGTATACATTGGTTTGGGCAGATCCAGTTTATATATGGAACAGTATACATTGGTTTGGGCAGATCCAGTATATATGGAACAGTATACATTGGTTTGGGCAGATCCAGTACATATGATACAGTATACATTGGTTTGGGCAGATCCAGTATATATGATACATTATACATGTGTGCATATATTTGGCAGTGGTGTATATACAATATGATACATGAAGCACCGGCCCCCAGCCCATACAATATACGATGTGTGATGTGTACCCCGGGACTCACCAGTCGGTGTGGGGGTCGTCTATGACAAGGAGGATGCGGGACCTTCTCCCGGGGCCCCCCGCACTCTGCTCCCCGAGCCCCGCAGAGGCCGCCGTCTGCTTGACCACGTTGGTGATGGAGGAGAAGAAGCCCCCCTGTGCCCGCTCTGGCGGCTCCGGTCCGGGGCGCTGGGTGGAGGGGGCTCGGGGCGCTGCAGGTCGGTCATGTAGCCATTGGGGAGGTTGGCGATGAAGCTGCTGTCTGACAAGCGGCAACGGAGGAAGTTCATGGAGGAGCTGAGGGCAGGGACCAGGGAGAGACAAATAACCACTGGCCGCTGCTGCGGGCATTGAGAGCTGGAGCAGCAGCATCACGGTCCACATGTCTCCCCCGGGGTCGGCGCTCACAAATCCCACACATCTCCACATCCTGCTGAGCGGCCCGGCGCGCGCTGTGATCGCGCTACTGACATTCCCCTCCTTTGCAGCGTGCGCTGGGCCGCTCAGCCTGCGCGCTACACGGAATAATTGCCAAGCGTATCTTTACGCATGGCAATTATTTTGGGGGGTAATGGCGCCTCATCACGTGTCTATGACGCGTGGTGAGGCGTTAATGCGACCTCTGATGGCGGTATAAAAGGGGGAATGAGGGAAATAAGAGGGGACCAAAATATGGGGCATGTGAAGGGGGCCCACAATTTTGGGGGTTAGACAGGGGGAGCTAAGAGGCCATAATATGAAGAAGAGAAGAAAGGTCACAATATGACGGTGAGATGAGAGGGGCCACAATAGGAGCTGGCAGAGGGACTGATTGCTTTCAATAGGTCCTACTTAATGCTCGCCTGACATCCATGTTCACAAGATTGAATTACATTTTTAGCAAAAATGGTGAAACTCAACTGAATGCAGAGGATCTGGGAGGAAATTGTCCAGATCCTGCTAAAATTCATTTTAAAACACAATTGAGGGGAATATTAGAGGCCACAATATGAGGAGGAGATGAGAGGGTCTACAATATCAAGGGGAGATGAGAGTAGGCCACAATATGAGGTGGAGATTATGGACAACAGTATGAGGAGGAAATGAGAGGACACATTATGAGGGGCAGATGAAAGGTGCCACAATATGAGGATTAGATGAGAGGTCACAATATCAAGGGGAGATGAGGGTCCACAATATGAGGTGGATATGAGAAGTCACAATATTAGAGGGATGTGAGAGGTCACAATATGAGGGGGAGATGAGTAGGGCCTCAAAAGGACCTGGCAGAAGGACTGTTTACTTTCAATAAGTCCTACCTAATGCTGGACTTTACATCCATGTTCACAAGATTGAATTACATTTTAGGCACATCTAGGGAATCTCCTCCCTGACGTCTGAATGCAGACCTGAGTGAAGTTGGCCCCCACCTTGTTCAAATCAAATAAAATTGGTGTCAAACGTTAGTGCAGCAAAAATTTTCGTTTGTGCTGCTATTGTTTTTAAGATTTTAATGAAAGCTTCCAGAGATCATCAGAGGTCAACCAGCCCCCCCACATTGCCCAAACCAAACAAAACTGGTGCCGTTCAATTCTGCTACGTTTGTGCTGCTCAAATTTTTGTTTGTGCCGCCTTTGTTTTGAATATATGAGCAAAAAATGAAAGGTCAAAAGTTCAAGCAGCCCCCCCCCCCACATTAATCGAATCAAACAAAACTGGTGTCAAACGTTAGTGCCACTTTTGTGCTGGTTTGTGCAGCAAAAATTTTCATTTCTGCCGCTATCATTTTTAATGTTTTTCAGGTATTTAAGGTGTTTAGGATGAACAAACCTAGTGACACTTCCCTGGTTTGATCACCAGGGGGATCTAGCAAACACATTGCACTTGGAAGAAATGAACACTGATGACCTCTGATGCTGCACAAACCAGCACAAACGTAGCACTAACATTTGACACCAGTTTTGTTCGATTCGGTTAATGTGGGGGGGCTGCTTGAACTTTTGACCTTTCATTTTTTGTTCATATATTCAAAACAAAAGCAGCACAAACAAAATTTTGAGCAGCACAAACCAGCACAAACGTAGCAGAATTGATCGGCGCCAGTTTTGTTGGATTTGGCAAATGTGGGGAGGCTGGTTGACCTCTGATGACCTCTGGAAACTTTCATTAAAGTCTTCAAAACAATAGCAGCACCAACGAAAATTTTTGCTGCACAAACCAGCACAAACGTAGCACAAACATTTGACACCAATTTTGTTTGATTTTAACAAGGTGCTGGGGCCAACTTCACACAGGGGATTACTCTGGCCTAGGACTAAAGTACAGTAAATTAACAATATCCAGAGCGTCGTTTGTAACTAGGGGTCGTCCATAAGTCAGGTGTTCGTAAGTTGGGGACCGCCTATATAAGTTTGTATTGTGTTTTAACCCCATAAGGCCTTAAGGCTCAGTCCCATAAAAAGAAAAAACCCATCTTACAATTTACTCTGCAATTTCTACCAAGTACAGAGACCCCCCACATGTGGCCGTTACTCGTTTTATGGGCGCACATTGAGGTGCAGAAGGGAAGGAGCACCCTGCAGCTGGCAGGATTTTAGTTTCCTCATTGGCCTCTTTTGTAGGCTATAAAATTTTTGCTTTTTCACTATTGGGGTCATGTGGCGGCATTTTTTTTGCGGGAGGAGATGCTTTTTACAGTGCTACCATTTTGGGGTTGGTATCCCCTATTGTTGAAAATTTAGGAACATTTTTTTGAGGGCAGGAGTAGAAAAGCATAAATTCTGTACTGGATTTTTTTAACTTTTTTTTTGGTGTTCACCATACAGCCCAATAATCATGTTATCTTTATTCTATGGGTCAATACGATCATGTGGATACCAGACATGAATATTTTTTCTTACGTTTTACAAAATTTGCCAAATAAAACCCTAATGTGGGAAAAATCTATCATTTTTGCATTGCTGTCTTCAAACTGGCAAAACATTGTTACTTTTTTGGCTACGGAGCTGGTTGATGGCTTGTTTTTTTTGCGGGACATGTTGTACTCTGCACCAGAATCATGCAGGAGTACATATGTTTTTTGATCACTTTTTATAGCATTTTTTTGGGATTGAATAGGTAAAAATCATAATTTTTGGAGGATTTTAACGGCGTTCATCGTGCGGGTTCAATAATTATTTACTGTTATTCTATGGGTTGTTATGGACGTGGTGATACTATCATGTGGGGTGATATGTGGGGTTTGTGTTATGAATTAGACTTTTTTTGCTTTATATGTCTCTTTATATGTTATGGGGCTTATGGGCATTTTTTATTGATTTCTTACTTTATTTTTTATTGAATAACATTTTTTTTTTTTTTTTTAACTTTTTTACTGTTTCCACCATGGATAATACTCTGCAATACTTATGTATTTCAGGGTATTAGCAGTGTCAGCCTATGCACATGCATAGGCTGACACTGTGCCTTTGAGATGACGTCAGAGACGCCATCTTTCAGGCAGTTCTTACAGGCAGCTCTGGGGTCCTAATCGGATCCCAGGGTCGCCATAGCAATTTTCAGCGCCCCCTGAAAATGGCATGGGGGCCCGATTGTGGGGAAAAGACCCCCCAAAGGCAAGTTAAATGCCGCGGTCGCACTGACCGTGGAATTTAACTGGTTAAACACCCGCGATCCGGGCCCACTCCAATTGCAGGTGTTACACTGGGGTGACGGCTATCAGACACAGCCGGCACCCTGTGTTTCCTGATGTGGGTTCAGCTCAGATCTTGAGCTAAACCGGCATCAGCTCTGCGTCCTATATATTGGACACTGAGTGCTTAGTCATTTCGCACAGCGTCCGATATATTGGACGCAGAGCGCTAGGGGGTTAGAATATATAGCAAAACACATCTCAAAATACATCTGCATTTTTTACGATCATTAATACTGATGCGTTTTGGGATGCATTTGCTGTGCCTATTAAATCGCGATGAAAACTTATTCTATAAATGTGGCCTTAGAATATACATTTAATATTTCCATGTAGCAGTACTGCAGTAGTACATCTACTGCTGATAGGCAGGTACTTCTCAACAAACCAGCAACTGCCCTTTTCAGGGCACTTAGGTGTATTGAGGAGGCTGCTCTTATTGGGGACAGGTAGAAGTCTTAAATAATTGCCCATAGGCACTAGGACGGTCTGAAGATCTGCATTAGGCTACTTATAGGCCACTATGAAAACAGGGATATTTTTGATGATTATGTAGGATTATATAGCAATGCTTGAAAAGACCAGCCAGGAATATTAGCATTTACAGGCAGTCCCCGGGTTACATACAAGATAGGTTCTGTAGGTTTGTTCTTAAGTTGAATTTGTATGTAAGTCGGAACTGTATATTTTATTGTAACCACAGACAGAATTTTTTATTTTTTATTAATTGTAACCACAGACAGAATTTTTTATGGTCTCTGTGACAACTGGATTTTAAAAATGTTGGCTTGTCATAAGAACCAGAATTAGCAATAAAGCTTCATAGCAAACACTTTTTATAACTGTTATAGCTGTTTATTATATCCTAGGGCTAAAGTACAGTGAATTAACAACATCCAGAGCTTGCTACAACTAGGCAACTAGGCAGAGACTGGCCCTATGAAACTTAAAACTGCAGCAATCGCCTTTTCAGGGCACTGAGGCACTTATAATGGCACAGTACAGTGATATTCTTAATGACTATACAGGGTTCTACAGCAATGTTTGCCACAATATGCAGTAAAAAGATGGCCTTTATGGAGAGAGCTCGTGAGCCATCTCCATACTCCCATAAAAGATGTGTAACATGCTAGTATTTTGCACCCTCTTCCCCCCCAAACAATAAAAATGCCCATCTCTATTGGGCTCACTGGGCTCAGTGAACTCTAGTAACGCCACTGCACATGAGACAGTCAGGGAGAGCTTGTTACTCATCATAGAGTCAGGCCTTGTGAAAGTAAAGACTTGTGAAACGTCAGCAATTGCCTTGCCTGCTTGCTATAAAGTGTATAGAAGAGGCTCCTATAAGGGACAGCTGAAAATCATCTGTAATAACCACCATTATAAGGGCATTGTGAAGAATAGCAACAATGCAGGGATATTCTTAGTGATTATACAGGATTCTACGGCAATACTGCCAGGTTTCCATTGACTTTAATGGGATTAGTGTTGGCTCAGAGTTTGGCCCCAAGTCCAGGTACCGAGCCGAATTTTGTCACAAAAATTGGATGAACCCATCAAAACCAAATCTAGACCAAGCTGCACATCACTACTGGAGATCAAAATGAGTGATCAAGGTCAATGTATAATCATATGTGAATATATCCTAAGCAGTATTTTAAACTTATTGCATAAATTGTATATATTAACCATGCAGAAGTGGTACTGGCACTACCCCCACTCGTATTCAAACCATTAGGACGATATATGCAGGGAGCATCAGTTGTGAGCATTCGTACCTCCGGGGTGCTCAGCACAAGCACAAGTCCAGGTAGCGGTAAAGCGATCAGGGAGAAGAAGGTGTGGCACTCTCCAGTGTGGTACTTCAAACTTTGTTTTTATTCGGTGCAGGTGCAGTTACAGGACGCCGACATGCGGCAAGGCAACGGGCCGTTTCGCTCTATGAAGCGCTTTCTCAAGCCTCTGACGTCACTTCCTCGGGGGGTGCTGTATTTAAGCACGGCTCAAGGGAGGTTACCATGACATGGATACACATCAAGCATATAGAAAATATCCAAACTAAAAGTGACAATTAAAAAGACAAATACAGTAAAGGGGAGGCTTGCAAAGGACACTGGAATATATTACGTCAAGAAACAAAACTAGCGGAGCTTGTGTCCTGTAGACCCCTGGTTACATTCAGACGCTGTCCCACTCTAAAAACTGAGCTTGTCCGGAGTAGGTACTGTGTCCCAAGACACAATTGGCTCAGTAAAGGGATTCCGAAAGGAAATTTTAAGTGTGGGCACTGTAATTTCTGCAGACTTAACATGCATGCTAAGACTTTACAGATAGGGGGTACCCAAATAGATGTCAGGGACTTCATCACATGTAGAACCTCCTTTGTGGTTCACGTTCTTTTCTGTTCATGTAACAGGTTCTATATTGGTAAGACAATTAGAAGTCTTTTCATTAGGATCAGAGAACATCTCAATTCTATATCATCAGGGAATGGATGTCTCAGACCCATAGAACACATTAGGACGCACCATGCGCATGACCCATTCCCCTTACAGTTCTCCGGCATTGAAAGGGTACATGTAAATCCCAGAGGGGGGGGGGCCGTCAGAAGGACCTACTACGGCGTGAAGCCAAATGGATCCTTAAATGTAATGCACTGGGTGTATTGGGGTTAAATGATCGTAACGATCTAAGTGTGTTCCTAGAATGCCCTAGATCCATTTCCTATGAGATAATCGACCAACGAGTTCTGCCATGGCTTTTCATGTTTTTGCTTCACAGCTTTATCATATTGCAAGCCTCCCCTTTACTGTATTTATGTCTTTTTAATTGTCACTTTTAGTTTGGATATTTTTATATGCTTGATGTGTATCCAGACACATTTGTTTGCAAACTGTAACCTTGTTGTCAATTGCCATGGCAACCTCCCTCGAGCCGTGCTTAAATACAGCACGCCCCGAGGAAGTGACGTCAGAGGCTTGAGAAAGCGCTTTATAGCGCGAAACGGCCCATTGCCTTGCCGCATGTCGGCGTCCTGTAACTGCACCTGCACCGAATAAAAACGAAGTTTGAAGTACCACACTGGAAAGTGCCACACCTTCTTCTCCCTGTTCGCTTTACCAATAAATTGTATATATGCCCCACAATGAACGGCCCGAACCTGGACCACTGCTTGCAGCCGACTGGCGCAGCTCCCAGCTGCACACCAGACACCACGTGCTGCCGCCATGCCAACCAACTCGGGTTGCAGAGACACAGGACCTGCTGGAGGAGGATAGCAGCTGGGACATGCTGCAACAGATACAGGAGTCACCCACACCCTTAACACCCAGAGGGACCATAATGACTTTGTCCCTACGGCCCAGTGTTTTCCTGGCCCACAGTACCAGTATTCAGCCATGTAATCCTGGGGAAACTGCATCCCCAATACCTCTGTTCCAGGGGTGTACTCTGACCCACAGCAACAGGCTCCAGTGTTTAACCCCATGCATGTTGAATTCCAGCTCCTAAGGAAATTGATACAAGCCCTACCTACCACACATGACCTGGATTCTGTTATTCAGTGCCTTGAGCTTTCACAACAGCAGTCTTTGGTGGGGGTCAGAGAGGAGATTGTGGAAGTGGCTACTCGTACTTTGAATGTTGAAATGCAACCGCAGCATTGGACGAACTGCCATGGAACTTGAAATAAGACAGTCTAGATAGCATATCCAATGCTTGACGCTCCTCCTGGAAGACCAGGAAAACCAGGGCAGGTGTAATAATATACGCAGTAAAGGTCTTTTCGAAAGCCTATCCATTGACAACCTGGTTGAGAGGGTGACACGCTTCTTCAACGATGTCCTACGCCGCGATGCAGACTCTAAACTGCTGTTTGACAGAATACACAGAGGGGCTTATTTACTAAGGTTCCTGCGGCCGCATTTTTGTCGGTTCTCCCGACTTTTCGGGGATCATGCTATGGATGTGTCACATGCGATCGTTTTGTGTCGCAATCACGCCGGCTTTCATGCAACACAAATCGGATGATCCAACGGATTCTGACTGCGCGTGGGATTAAACATTTAAATTTGTGTCGCAAGCCAAGCACTTGCATGCACCAGGAAGAAGAAGGTGAACTCAGGTGGACCTGATGGGGGAAGCGACACATGCAGGAAATCGGGCGCACGATCTTCATGAATCGCGGCAGAGTTCATCCTCATCCGGTTTGAGGATCGCGCAGGGATCGAGTAAGTAACTGCGCCCCTTTTACTATTTCACGGACAAGGAAAAGATTATACGGCAAGGTCTGCAGAAACAAGGCAAGTGGATGGTTCTGAAATATACATATACCCTGATGTTTCTGCCCGCACCCTCAATATGAAGCGTTTGTTATAACCTCTTCTCCACCATTTAAAGGACATGGATGCTACCTACAGGTGAGGCCACCCCTTTCACCTCATAGTGCGTTACAATAGTGGTACTTACATCCTGAGGAACCCTGATGACCTTCTAGGACCTTTTAGTTGAGTTTTTAAAATGTCCTCAGTTGATATTCCCAAATGGCTCACAGTAGACCTGTCCAGAGTGCCATCTTAGCAGCCACATCGTCGCAGTGCCTCCATACCAAGAAGACATTTCTCGCATGAAGCTTCACCCCCGCCTGATCCATCACTGCAGCCCTTGGAGGATATCCCCTCAGGCCCAGATTTATCCATGGGTAGCAGCCAGTGGAAATGAATCCCAGCTTGCTAAGAAATATGTGCGTTGTTGTATGGTGTTATTGATTTGCATTTGACTTGCAAATAGCATTACCGCCATACTAGCAGGTTATGCATAGCTCTGGGTAACAACACTGCCATCTAGGGGCCGTTATTCATACGTCCTCTAAGGAGGTATACCAGGGTTGTATTGTATTTCACTATTATACCACAATTGGTTAACTGTTTTTATTGTTAAAATGGTTTACATTTTCTATGCATGAGCCCACTGGGGGATTATCCCGCAGTCCTCCAGTGTACGTCACCTCCATGTTTCTTCTTTTTGTTATATAACAGTCCTGTGTGTTTTAGTTATTACTTGATAATATTTGAAGTCCTGTGCCTCTCCCACCTGTTTCCTGGGCATAAGATGCTGATTCATTCTCTTTCTCAGGTGAGAGAAGATGTTTAACTTTGCTATGCCAGAAATTTTCCATCTATGCCTGTTGGTACTGGAGCCCCGCTCTGTTGCCTTCTACGTTCCCCAACTTACTCATCCTCCAAAGTGGAGTTGTTAACCTAATGTTTACACCTGGGACTTAGGGCATGACCTGTGTTCCTGTATTTTTCCTACAAACTGCAATCTTACATTCTTGTTCATTGCTGTTCAGGGTCGCTGGTTGAACCCTTTTGGCTTACTTTTTCCTTGCCTAGCCCTTCTTGCTTCTCTCTTTACCTTCCACACCTTCAACCTTTTCCTTTCCCTCTCTTCTTCCTACTCTAGACCGCCCCATCCCACTCATGGGCTGCCTAGTTCGGATGAAGACTGGGGATAAATTAACAATCGGCTCCCTCAACATAAAGGGTCTCCATAGTCCTGAGAAGAGGTCTATTCTCTTTAACTTGCTCAGAGGGAGAAAGATACAGGTTGCCTTCATTCAGGAGACCCATCTTACACTATACAACCTCATAGATAGAAGATAGAAGATACCCACATGCTTATCACAGTTACACCTCTGATCCGCGAGCCTGCTGTACTTCAATTTCGTTTCCGCTGCGGTCCAATGGACATTTCTGGACTCACAATATGACTCTGGTGGTAGAGCCATCATAGTCACGAGCAAGATAGCCAATATTACGTACACATTTGCCTCTCTATCTACCAAACACATGACAGACCCAGGCTTTATCTAACTTTTTAGACCTTAAAGACAACTTTGCTGAAGGAGTCCTAATTGTGGCCGTTGACCTTAATGTGGCTCTGGAACCGAGCATCGACACCTCTTCTTCTATGTCACCGACTGGCCTGCGTATGTGAAGAGGTCTTTTTCACGAACAACCACTGACAGATGGGTGGTGACTTTTACACCCTGTGTGACTTTTTACACCATAGCCCATAACATGTATACACAATGGGACTCCATTGTGATTAATTTGCCTGACTTGGCTGACTTCCAGTGGCAGTGGAAATGAAACATGTCACTCTTAGAGGATGCACTGGTCGCAGAGGAAATCAGAGAATTCCTTTGGACACACTTTGCCAGGACCTACACAGAGGGCATTTATCGGTGCATTGCTTGGGAGGGCTACAGACATAACATTCATAGTATAGTGATTACTCATGGCTCTCGCCGTAAACTGGAGAAAGAGAGATAACATCTTTATTGGATAAGATTAAGAAACTGCAGACACCCCATAAATGTTCTCCAATGAATGATGTCCGCATTTCCTTAACGGAGGTGCGTGAATGCCTCATAACATTTTTAATTAGTAAAGTGAAGGGGTCCTGGCTCTGCCAAGTGTCGCTTCCATTTTAATGAATACAGTGACAAATGCAGTAAGTACCTAGCCAGAGCGTTGTGCCTTGTACTTACTGTGTTCGTGTACTTAGAACCCTAAAACTATGACACCTTCAGGAACTACTTGACATTAAAATTCTGTAATAGAGGCTACATTCCGCGATTATTAACCAGACTTTGTATAATCTTGACCAGCCTCACACACAATTGGCACAAATGGACCCGCGGACTAAAATACAGTCCTACCTTTTTGACTCTGTCCCTCCCACACTCTCTACAGAGGAAGCCCTCAAAGCCCCTATTACTGATTTAGAATTTCAGCTACCCATCAAAGATACGCAGACAGGTAAAGCACCTGGACCCAAAAGGTTTACCTACCGTACTTAAAGAAATTTTCTGGCCTGCTTGAACCTCACTGGACAAAGGCCTTCAACAAGATAGCCATGGGTGCGTCACTTCCCAGGGATATCCTCAGAGCGACCATAGCAGTGTTACCTAAGCCAGGGAAGGACACAACCCTATGCTCCCATTACTGCCCGATTTTCTTGTTAAATCAGGACTTTAACATACAGTGTGCAACACAATTACATTAAGTCACTGTATTAGGTGTGTGCAAGCTCTGACTAATCAGTAACACACCCCTTTTGGTGCATGTCTTTTCTGTCTTGTCGGACACAGTGCAGCCGCGACACAAAACTGGCGCAGACACTTTATAAATACACAGAATCTAATGTACAGAATATAATATTAGTTGGTACCCATTTTGCATGGTGAAATGATGGGGGCCTATAAAAAAATCTTATCTGCTACTGGATACCATAACGTCTTAGAAGTCTCTTTGAGGGAGGGGACCAAAGTGCTCTTCCTTGGAAAGATCTTCCGGGGAAGATGCGATGGCTTTTGCTGCAGAATTGCAACTGATCCCTGCCTGTAGCAAGAGTAAAGCATGAGGAAGTTTTATACTTCAAAAGTGCAAACCAAAATAGTTAACTTTCAATATACTTTAACCCCTTTGTGTCCATGCCATTTTAGACCTTTAGGACCAGGCCTGATTTTAAAAATTGGCCCTTTATCATTAAAGGAGGTTATAACTTTGCGACACTTGAACATATCCCGGGGATTTTGAGATTGTTTTACCGTCACACATTGTACTTCAAAGTAATAGAAAAATTTTGATTATATCTTTTGTGTTTAGTCATGAAAAAAATTGAAATTTGGCACAAATTTCTAAAAAATTATTCATTTTCAAAGTTCAAAATGTTCTGCTTTTCAGGCAGTCTAATACCCAATGTCTACCGAGAATGAGGATGCCCCATATGTGGTGGTAGACTGCTGTATGGGCACACGGCCGGGCATAGAAGGGAAGGAGTCCCATTCAGGGCAGATCTACAATGTCCCATTTTACAGGCTATAAAATGTTTATTCTTTTGTAATTTGGACATATGGGGTATTATTTTTTTGTGGATGAGATCCACTTTTCAGGTAAATCATTTACAGGGGGTTCAATAGCTGATAATCAGATTTTATTAACTCTTTCTTGGTGGTGGTTAAAAAAATCATTAATTCTTCTTTATGGTTTTTAGCATTTTTTTCCCGAACGTTCACCGTTCCATAAAAATAATGTGTTATCTTTATTCTATTGGTCATCACTATTACGGGGATACCCCATTTATATGGCTCTTTTATGGGTAACTTGTTTTGCAGAATATAGAACTCATTTTGTGAGAAACTTTCTTGTTTTTGCATCGCCAAGTAACAATGGGCAGAACATTTATATATTTTTGTTTACAGAGCTGGTTTAGAGCTTATTTTTTGTGGGACAAGCTGCACTTTTTCTTGGTATCATGTTGGGGTAAATTTTATTTTTTGATCACTTTTTATGCGGTCAGATGTGAAAATTTAATAATTTTTGTGAAGTTTTTTTTGTGTTTTATTTAGGGCGCTCACAGTAGGGGTTCAGTGACAATTTTATTTCATTGGATGGGTTGTTACGGACATTGTGATACCCAATATGTTGTGTTTTTTTGGTGGTTTTCATTTTTTTATGTTTTATTTGGGACATGAACAAGTGATCATTTGATCACTTGTTCATTGTAATATACTGCTGACAGCTCCACTGTTAGATTGTGCACAGTGCACGATCCTAGCAGGCAGCTACCATAGGCAGCCCTGGGGTCCTTATCGGAACTCAGCGTTGCCATGGTGACGATTGGCACCTCCGTGCCCTGCATGGAGGGTGGCGATCGTCTTGTCGATGCACCAGTATCAGTATTGCATCAGTATTGCAGTATATTATAATAAACAAGCAATCAGATGAATGTTTGCTTATGTCCTATAGTGGGACAAGTAAAAGAAAATGTTTAAAAAAAATAAACTAATAAATAAAAAAGCCCTGATACATATAACACTTACATATAAAATTTAAAAAGTGAATATAACCATAGATACAAGTTATAGCTTTGTCTATACTGAGCTATACAATAAAATAAAATCACTATTTAACCCACTGTCACACTTGTGGGGACAAGTATAGGGAAAAGTCACTATGGGAAGAGTCTGTGGACACTCTGGACCACTGCGGGGGATGATGGTACTACCCGCAACCCGGGACCGGAGTCTAAGTGGCCCCTGGTTTTTGCCAGAGCCTGCTGCAAAGCAGGATGGTCTTGCTGCGGCGGGGTGCCACCAGGTCGTTCCTCAGGTGCGACTAGGCCCGCAGTGGCAGCCAAGGTAGGGAAGCAGGAAACAGGAATCACAGGATGGCACAGGAACCACAGGGACAGATCACTGGAGTAGGAACCACATGGATAGACCATCGGAGCTGGACCTCAGGATGGCTGGACTTCGGCAGGACCACTTGGATATAGGACCTCCACAGGAATGCAGCACCGCCACAGGGGTACAGGACCGCCACAGGGGTACAGGAATGCCACAGGAATACAGGAACACCACAGGAATACAGGAATGCCACAGGGATACCGGAAACACAGGAAACCCAGGAACACTGGAGTACAGACACACAGAGGAATCCTGGAAATGCTGGGACACGGAGGAACATTTGGAAACACAGGAGGGCTTTCACTTCAGGGATAATGACTTGAAGATCCAGCAGGGGATGCTTGAGCCGCCAGATTATATAGCAGAGCCAGAAATGTCAGCGCCAATTAGGAGTCCAGAAGAGACAGGACGCGCGTCCGGAAGCACCAGAAAGCAGGACAGGACAGGTGGGTCCGGGGACGGGGTAGGCACGCCACATAACGGAGCATGGGTGTACCCGCGATACGCGACATGCACATGCCCCCCAGTATATAGCCAGCAGCCCCCCAGTATATAGCCAGTCCCAGTCCCTGCCCCCTTGTATATAGCCAGCAGCCCATGTCCCCTAGTATATAGACAGCCCCCTGCCCCCAGTATATAGCCAGCAGCCCGTTACTATATAGCTAGCAGCCCACTAGTATATAGCCAGTGCCTGCCCCTTTGTATATATCCAGCAGACCCCTAGTTTATAGCCAGTGCCTGCCCCGTTAGCAACTAACTTGGATAGGAAAACTCAAAAATATGAGATTATTTCATATTTTGGAAACCGTTTTCAAACACGTTTTACAATCTTTTGTAGATAAAACACAAAAAAGTAGCAAATATTTACCACTAACGAGAAGTACATGTGAAGGACTTGTGAAGTACATGTGAAGTACACAAAATAATCTTAAAATGTCTTTGGTAAGTTAAAGTGTTCAAAAGTTCTAACTATTGTGAGACACTGAAGGGGTTAACTGTGGATGGGCGGTATGTTTCCCCTAGGTTTTGCTATTATGCAAGGCCTTAGTGCTGAGGTTGGGTGTCCAACACCTTGGACACAGGTGATGGGAGCAGCCCAATCAGTTTTTTTTTAAAACCGCTCAGCAGAGCTGAGAGTGTTGTCTCTCTCTGGAAGGAGGCTGGAGAGCACACAGCCCTGACCTCTGTGCCTGGAGCAGCCAAGTGATTTTGTATAGTGGTGAGTTAGTGAACACCTGTATAGTTAGCACCCTGACGGGTAGGATTTTTGTTTATTTAATGCCTGAATGTAAAGGCTGTTTTATTTTGCTGCTACAATAAACGCAGGCCTGACCTGTTTGGACTAAACCTTGGTGTCACTGTATTGAACTGCATCACAGCACCCCGCTACCACGGTCTCTACTGGGCCAAATCTCCCACATATGGTGCTTCGGATTGCGGGCAGTTCAAAAAGACATACAACTGAAAGGCTTGCTACATCCTGCAACATTGCATGGCCTGGGTGAAAGCAGCAGGCAAATTGCAGGATACAGCCAAGATGGAGGACTTTATTAAATACCTGCAAGAGGAGGCCATAGCTAATCGGCAGCAGCAGCAGGAAGAGTCCCAGGCTAATCGGCAGCTGCAGCAAGCCATGCTCCAGCAGCAGGAGGAGAGGTCCCGCCAGCAGCAAGCCATGTTCCAGCTGCAGGAGGAGAGGTCCCGCCAGCAGCAGGAGGAGAGGTCACGCCAGCAGCAAGCCATGTTCCAGCTGCAGGAGGAGAGGTCCCGCCAGCAGCAGGAAGAGTCCCGAGCCATGTTCCAGCTGATGATGGAGAAGTTTTCTGGCATTATGGCAGCACCGCAAGCGACGACTACTGAGGGGTCCCATAATGGTCTGCAAGGGTACCCGGTTGTCCAGCGTTCCGCACGGGCTGCAGTACAAAAGGCTTTACAAAAAATGGCGACGACGGACGACGTGGAGGCGTATCTCACTGTGTTCGAGCGAGTAGCTGAGCGAGAGGAGTTACCGGCTGAGCAGTGGGCAGATGTCCTGGCACCGTTCCTGACCGGCGAGTCGCAGAAGGCTTACTACGACCTGAGTGAAACGGAGGCCCGTAAGTACCCCCAGCTAAAGGTGGAGATTCTGGCTCGTCTTGGGGTCACCGTTCAAGTTCGCTCCAGCCGGGTCCACCAGTGGGCTTACTCAGAAAAATTACCCCCACGCTCCCAAATGCATGACCTGATCCATCTTGTCCGGAAGTGGCTACAACCAGAGGACTGCACCCCAGCACAGATGGTAGAGAGAGTGGTCCTCGACAAGTTCACCCGTTCTTTGCCCTCTCGGCTCCAGCGGTGGGTTGGACAGGCCGGTCCCACAAAAGCTGAGGAGCTTGTGTCCCTAGTAGAGAGGTATCGGGCTACGGAGGACCTTCTACTTACCTCTCCCACACGAAGCAGTGCCAGTTACAGGGTCACCAAACCAGCTGGTAAGACTGCTACTGCGGAAAAGGGGAGACATGTCAGGTTGGGAGGGGGTTCATTGGGGGGCGTGAATACCCAGAAACCCAGTGAGGCTCGTGACAGAGGTCATGGCCGTATCCAGTGCTGGCGGTGCCATGAAATGGGCCATATTGCTGCCAACTGTCCACTGTCAGTGGAGCCAATGGACTGCAACCAGACCCGGCGAGTGTCACTGTTTGCCCGGCCGGTTCTGGCGGCCGAGTCAGTCACGGATGCAGAACCCCAAGTGTGCATGGTCACAATCGGTGGTCACACAGTGGAAGCCTTGCTAGACTCAGGGAGTCTGGTCACCCTGGTGCGGGGAACTTTGGTTGATCCTGGACTGTACAGCGGGCGGAAAGTGGGAGTGTATACATGGGGACACTCACGAATATCCCACTGCTGTCATCAACCTACATACCCCTTGTGGTACTGTTACCCATGAAGTGGGGGTGGTGGGGACCCTGTTTCATGAGGCTATAATCGGCAGAGACTTACCGGTGTTTTGGGACCTCTGGAGACGAAGACCCACCTCAGGTGCTGTTGCAGATAATGGACGTCAGGTATGTCCGGCCTTGGCCCCTGAACCCTTTGAGGCCGAAGTACCCACACCAGCAGTAGGGGTGACCCCATGTGATGAATTCTCTCCCCTAGAGGTCCTAGCTGGTGAGGTCGAGGGCCACGAGGAGGTGGCCGACATGCCGGACCTTGAGGTTTCCCGTGAGAATTTTGGGGCTGCACAGCTACAGGACCCTACCTTGTTTAAAGCACGGGAGAATGTTAAGGTGATAAATGGGGTACTCCAAATACCAGGGGCTGACAAAATATACCCCCGAATGGTGATTGTTGGGGAGCTGTTGTACAGGGTCGACCAGATACGGGGTGAGGAGGTTGAGCAACTTGTAGTACCCCAATCTCACCGTAGGCTGGTGCTAGAGTTGGCACACAAACATGTGCTGGGAGGGCACTTAGGTGCTGAGAAGACCCGGGAGAGGATCCTGCAGAGATTTTTCTGGCCCGGGGTGTGGGAGGAGGTAAACCGGTATTGTAGCTCCTGCCCTGAGTGTCAACTTACTGCCCCGGTGTCCCACTTCAGGAGTCCTTTGGTCCCGCTACCAATCATAGAGGTGCCATTTGAACGGATTGCAATGGATCTGGTTGGCCCCATAGTCAAATCCTCAAGGGGGCACCAATACATCCTGGTTATCCTGGACTACGCTACGATTCCATTAAGGAACACATCCTCCAAAAATATTGCTAGGGAGCTGTTCCAGGTATTCTCACGCACAGGCCTCCCCAAGGAAATCTTGACTGACCAGGGTACCCCATTCATGTCTAGGGTAATGAAGGAGATGTGTAAGTTACTGCAGGTAAAACAGCTCTGCACCTCTGTGTATCATCCTCAGACAGATGGCCTAGTCGAGAGGTTTAACAAGACCTTGAAGGGGATGGTCAGCAAGGATGGGAAGGACTGGGATTGTTTGTTGCCCTATTTGATGTTTGCCATACGTGAAGTTCCCCAGTCCTCCACGGGTTTCTCACCCTTTGAGCTGTTATATGGCCGTTCCCCACGTGGGCTCTTGGATATAGCCAAGGAGACCTGGGAACAGGAGAGGACCCCCCACCGTAGTGTGATAGAACACGTCTCCCTTATGCAGGACCGCATAGCGGCGGTAATGCCCCTTGTAAAGGAGCACATGACAAGGGCACAAGAGGCCCAGTCTAGGGTCTACAATAGGTCAGCCAGACTCAGGACCTTTAACCCAGGCGACAGAGTGCTAGTTCTGGTGCCCACCGTTGAGAGCAAGTTCTTGGCAAAGTGGAAAGGACCATATAAGGTCATGGAGAAAGTAGGGGAGGTAACCTACAAGGTATCTCAGCCTGGGAGGAGGAAACCCGAACAGATATACCACGTGAACCTCCTAAAGCCATGGAGGAAAAGAGAGTCCCTGATGGCCGTGGGAGTAGAAAAAGCGTCTGTCCCCAAGAAGGGGACACCAGAGGTAGGTGTACCCGATGCCAAGGTGCCTGAAGTACGGATCTCGGAGTCCCTCTCCAGGGCCCAGATTCAGGAAGCAAAGGAGTTTGTGCTCCGAAATGTGGATGTGTTCTCTAAGTTACCAGGACGTACTTCAGTCATCAAGCATGATATCATAACCGAACCCCACATCCGGGTACACCAAAAACCCTACCGGGTCCCTGAAGCGCGCCGGCTAGCCATATCCGAAGAAGTCAGGCAGATGTTAGACCTGGGGGTTATCGAGGAGTCTAAAAGTGACTGGTCGAGTCCTATTGTGTTGATTCCCAAACCTGATGGTTCCCTACGGTTCTGCAATGACTTTAGGAAGTTGAACGAGGTGTCCAAATTTGATTCTTATCCCATGCCCAGGGTTGACGAGTTGATAGAACGACTTGGACAGGCTAGATTCTTCTCCACCCTTGACCTGACGAAAGGGTATTGGCAGGTACCCCTTACTGACAGGGCCAAAGAGAAGACCGCTTTTGTTACTCCTGATGGGCTTTTTCAGTACGTGGTACTCCCCTTTGGGCTACATGGGGCTCCCGCCACATTCCAGAGGTTAATGGATCTCGTCCTAAAACCTCACCGGAGATATGCCTCGGCCTACCTGGATGACATCATAGTTTATAGTAACGATTGGGAGAGTCACCTGGCCAAGGTGCAAGCAGTGGTAGACTCCCTGAGGGCAGCAGGGTTGACAGCGAACCCCCAAAAATGTGCACTGGGTCTAGAAGAGGCCCGTTACCTGGGGTACCGTATTGGGCGAGGTGTCATCAAACCCCAAGTAAATAAAGTGGAGGCGATCCAGCAGTGGCCACGACCTATGAGCAAGAAGCAAGTGAGGGCTTTCCTAGGCATAGTGGGCTATTATCGCCAATTTATTCCCGATTTTGCTACCATAGCGCCACCCCTGACTGACCTGACCAAGGGTAGCAGGGCGGTGATGGTAAAATGGAGTGAAGAGGCTGAGGGGGCGTTTCAGCGACTTAAGACGGTTTTGTGCGAGGGACCGGTACTGATCACCCCTAACTTCACCAAGACTTTTATTGTGCAGACTGACGCTTCTGACGTGGGCTTAGGGGCTGTCCTGTCCCAAGTAGTGGAGGGTGAGGAACATCCTGTGACATTCCTGAGCCGCAAGCTCACACCCCCTGAGAAGAACTATAGCATAGTTGAGAGGGAGTGCTTGGCGATAAAATGGGCTCTGGAATCCCTGAGGTATTACTTGATAGGGCGACAGTTTACACTGGTGACCGATCACTCTCCCCTCACCTGGATGAGTCAGGCCAAAGAGAGGAACGCCAGGGTCACAAGGTGGTTCCTAATGTTGCAGAATTTCAAATTCACGGTAGAACATCGAGCAGGAAAGCTGCATGGGAATGCCGATGCCCTGTCTCGTACCCACTGTCTGATGGCCAAAAGTGTTCGCCCCCACAGGGTCAAACAGAGGGGGAGGGTATGTGAGACACTGAAGGGGTTAACTGTGGATGGGCGGTATGTTTCCCCTAGGTTTTGCTATTATGCAAGGCCTTACTGCTGAGGTTGGGTGTCCAGCACCTTGGACACAGGTGATGGGAGCAGCCCAATCAGTTTTTTTTTAAAACCGCTCAGCAGAGCTGAGAGTGTTGTCTCTCTCTGGAAGGAGGCTGGAGAGCACACAGCCCTTATTTTGCTGCTACAATAAACACAGGCAAGACCTGTTTGGACTAAACCTTGGTGTCACTGTCTTGAACTGCATCACAGCACCCCACTACCACGGTCTCTACTGGGCCAAATCTCCCACACTATATAAAACAACGCTTGTTTGGTTAAAAAAAATGGGGCACAGCCTTAAAATAATCTGGCTGCATCCTAAATGAGCTGAGAAGTTTGTTTAAGGGTACAATTAAACATTGATGCACAAGATTCAGTTGTGGTGGGTTTGTGATGTGTCCATAAATTGACAATTCCAACCTACACAACCAAGCTAATGTTGAAATTCAATATACAGTAAGTTTGTTATGAATTATTGTAATACTGTGTTGATTGTCAATATTTGGACACACCATGACCTCATGATCACAACCTCATCATGACCACATCAGGACCGCAGTAT
Source organism: Engystomops pustulosus (assembly GCF_040894005.1). Taxonomy (NCBI): domain Eukaryota; kingdom Metazoa; phylum Chordata; class Amphibia; order Anura; family Leptodactylidae; genus Engystomops; species Engystomops pustulosus. The sequence continues at coordinate 128,361,901 of NC_092415.1, read as the reverse complement.
GTAATTGTACCCTAAATCAGTTTTTCCTCTCCATAAACCACTGAAAGCTAGAGTCTCTGGATCATATACTCTTCTTAGAGAGCTCAAGGGAAAAACCTCTGAATGCTTTCAGATACACAGGGAAATATGCAAATATGTGTCCTGGGTGGGATAAAGAAAACATTTTCTTTTAGCCACCTTGTAAGGCAACCCAGTTATAATGAAGCATGATTTTCAGAAAACCTAAAGATACAGGCTGTATTCCAAAAGGAACAGATTTCAGACTATAGATAGAAAACTGCACTGTTTTGTGTGCATCTTTTAAGTACAGTGTAGAGAACTGGTATGGCTGAAAGACTCCACCCTGAAAAAAATGAAGTATGTTACAAAGTTTAACATCATCACCTTTACTATTCATTTGTGAGATAAAAAATAGCTTTAAAAGTTATGATTCTACAAAAATACAGTGAGATTGACAGACAACAAAGCTGAAATACTGCAGTCTACATTATAAGCATTCCACTTTTTGCATAGTTATTGCCACTTCTGAAAATGTCAGAATAATAAAATAAAAATATATTCTATATTTAGGATTTCTTTTTTTTTTTAAATAAATTCTTTATTTAAGCATTTTCCAAAATATACACATATGCTTCAACATCACAAACACAGAACCATATGTTTTATAGAATTTCTAATACTTGGTTTGTCTGTTCAATCTATACATTCATCCAGAAAGAGCAAAGTAAAACTGTTTTCTACTTCATAAAAACACTACCAAAACTTCAGATTACACAGCAAAATAAAGCATTTCTTACGTACGGCTAGGGAAAGGACATCAATAATAAAACCCTCATATGGGTCAAAATCACTGTTATTTTAATTCATGATTTAGGTGATTTCAAAGTGGAAGATGTGCAAAGCTCCACATTTGCTTTGCAAAGACTGAATTATTTGCCATGAATCAGCAACAATAAATAACATGTTGGAAAATCTGCAGTATATAATTTGTACCAATCCCAATCACAATATTAACCAATTCTCCAATTCTGAATATATATAGTAATTAAGCTATAATATATTACCTACCTTGTTTGTTGCTAGCAATTGGTTTCCTTGCTCAAAATATTTCATCCAGATGTACAAGGTTTAGCAAGTTAAAAATGTATTCTGAAAAGTAAGCTGGCTATACCTTTTTGGTATGTGTGCACGTGTCAGCCTGAACGACCTGCCCAGACTTGACTGGGCCAATGCATACCTTTTATCTTTCAACAAAGAATGCACTGACCATTGCAAATGTTAATATTGTTTTTGGAAAAATTTACCTTTTATTCAAACATTTAAAAGTTGCCTGATACAAATGGCTAAAATATTTAAAAAATATTTCCAGTCCTTTATTATCACAGATGATGATAACAACTGATGAGCCTTAGTAATAGAATTCTTTTACTATGACAGGCTCCTATAAATCTGATTTTGTGAGGGTTTTTTTCACAAGACACATTGTACTTTATGTTAGTTAAAAATTTTGGTAATATGCTTTGTGTTTATCTGTGAAAAAAACTGAAATTCTCTATTTTCAACATTCAGTCCTTACATAGACTTTGTTTTTATGCATCTTCCCATTTTTGTAGGATGTTATGAGGCTTATGAATTTAGGTTCAATATTTCAAATTTTCAAGAAAATCACCAATGCCTACTTTTTGTGAGGCCCAATCAGCTTTCAAGTGACTTTGATTGGCCTAAATAATAGTAAAATCCAACAAATAGCTCAATTTCAGAAACTACACTTCTCAATGTATGTAAAACAACTTTTAGGAGAAATGTTAACCCTTTAAGTGTTTCATGGGGGATAAAAAATGAAGCAATTTTGAAATTGATACCCAGTTTCTACTGAGTTTGTCAATACCCAAGACAGCTGTATGAGCACACAGCCAGACATTGAAAGGAGGGAGTGCCATTGTGAGCAGATTGTCATCTTCACTTTGTGCAGGTTATACGTTTTTCATTTTGTCACTTTGGACATGTAAAGGTTTATTTTTGGATGAGATGCACCTTACAAATACTTCATTTTGGGGCATCTTTAGCTTATTGATGATGGAGGTAAAGAATGGTGGAGGCATCTTTAGCTTATTTCTGGTGGAGGTAAATAAAATCATCAATTCTTGTTTTGGGATTTTGGCATTTGTAATTAGGGCTGTTCAAAAGGAACATTAAAAAAATTGTCATCTTTATTCTATGCAGGGGCAGGGGCTTTTAGCAATTTGTGATGGCTAACCCTCCACTTTTTCTCTGCTAACTGCGTTTCCTCATAATTGTGCCAACTGCTTGCCTTTTGTTCTGTAGCCCATCCAAGCCTCGTGCTTGTCTACAATTTTGTCCCTGGTGTCCTTAAAAAGCTCTTTGGTCATGCCCATGGTTGAAAGGTTGTAGGATTGATTGATTGATTGTATGGACAGGTGTATTTTATACAGAAAACAAGTTCAAACAGGTACAATTAATACAGGTAATCAGAGCAGAATAGGAAGAGCTTCTTAAAAAAAAAAAACTAACAGCACTGAGAGACACAGAAATCTTGTTTATTGGTAGGGGGATCAAACACTTATTTCATGCAATAGAATGTGATTTTCCAGAATTTTATGTAACATTCTCTCTCTCACGGTTAAAGTGTACCTACAATAAAAATGACAAACCTCTCCATTATTTGTAGGTGGAAAATTTGCTAAATCAGCCTGGGATCATATACTTATTTTCCCCACTGTATGTAATGGTACCACTCTCTACATAGCTTTAAAAGGTACAAACAATGAGGGAGTACTTCAATCTCAAAGCCTCCTAAACACAAATCATCTATCTTGCTTAAAATGTTTAATTTAAGCCTGACCTGTTTCTTTTTGTTTTTTTAGGCCCCATCACCTTTAGCCTACAAAAGCCATCTTAAATTTAAAAAAATGCAGAAAAATACTCCATCCCAGAACTATCGAACTGTTACCACACCTGTATCCTTGGCCATCCGGAATGGGGATCTGCTTAAACTTCACCCAAAAGCTTAAACATATTTATAATGGCAATACCCACAGCAGAGGACGCCCTATCAGGGGGGCTGATAGATCTTGGTTTTAATTTCAATGTAGTGTGGAACAGAGCTAAATAATAGCAAAAAGTTAGGCAGCTCAGAGCTGCAGATCGGAGCTAGCCGTCAAAAGGCACATAGTGCCAGAAAAATACTGATTGGCCACTACATTCTAGGCTGCTAATGTGAAAAGTTGGAAAAACCTCAGCCTAGAAATACACAGGCTCAGCCATAAGCAAATCAATACTGACATCTAGTGTCAGCAATAGACACTCATGCTACAATGTATCCAACAACTTAATTAGCGAAACATAGCAGCAGATGAAGAAATATATTATAGCATATTGAATGCAAAACAACTACTATCATAGTATCATAGTATATAAGGCTGGAAAAAGACACAAGTCCATCAAGTCCAACCTTTAAGAATTAAATAAATGTGTTATCCCCATAACCCGTGATATTTTTTCTCTCCAGAAAGGCATCCAGGCCTCTCTTGAACATGTACATAGAGTCCGCCATAACAACCTCCTTCGACAGAGACTTCCATAGTCTCACTGCTCTTACATTAAAAAACTTTTTTCTATGTTGATGGTAAAATCGCATCTCCTCCAGGCGCAGAGGATGTCCTGGTCACAGGCCTAGGCATAAAAAGATCTTTCGAGAGATCCTTGTACTGTCCGTTCAGGTATTTGAACATTGTAATGAGGTCTCCCCTCAGTCGTCTTTTTTCTAAACTGAATAATCCCAAATTTTGTAATCTGTCAGTGTATTCTAATCCCCCCTTTCCCCTAATAATCCTGGTTGCTCTCCTCTGCACCCGTTCCAGCTCCACTATATCCTTTTTATACACTGGTGCCCAAAACTGTACACAATATTCCATGTGTGGTTTGACCAGGGATTTGTATAAGGGCAAAACTATGTCTACATCATAAGAATCTATTCCTCTCTTGATACATCCCATAATTTTTTTTGCTTTAGTAGCAGCCGCCTGACTCTGGTCACTAAAATTAAGTTTACCATCCACCAATACCCCCAAGTCCTTTTCAGCTCCAGTTTTACCAAGTAATTGACTGTTTAGAACATAATTATACTTTTTCCCTGGCCCGAGTGCATAACTTTACATTTATCTACATTAAACCTCATCAACCATTTCTCTGCCCACTCCTCAAGCTTCCACAAATCCCTCTGTAATGCTAAACTATCTACCTCAGTATTTATTACTTTACACAGCGTAGTATCATCTGCAAATATTGAAACTTGACTGTGTAAACCCACTACAAGGTCATTAATAAAAATATTAAAAAGAAGTGGCCCCAATACTGACCCCTGTGGCACTCCACTGGTAACGTCAACCCAATCTAAGAATGTGCCATTAATGACAACCCTCTGTTTTCTATCACTAAGCCAATTACTTACCCAAATACACAGATTTTCCCCTATTCCCAGCAGTCTCATTTTATATACCAACCTTTTATGTGGCACGGTGTCAAATGCCTTTGAGAAGTCCAGATATACAACATCCACAGCGTCCCCCAGATCCAGTCTTGAACTTACCTCCTCGTAGAAACCAATCAGATTAGTCTGACAGGACCGATCTTTCATAAACCCATGCTGACGCTGGGTTATAAGGTTGTGCACAGTGAGATACTCCAGGATAGCATCTCTAACAAACCCCTCAAATATTTTCCCCACCACAGAAGTTAAACTCACGGGTCTGTAGTTTCAAGGATCACTTTTTGATCCTTTTTTGTATATTGGTACCACATTTGCTATGCGCCAGTCCTGTGGAACATAACCAGTCCTCAGTGAATCTTCAAATATTAAAAATAACGGTCTGTCTATCACGGTACATAGTTCATGCAGAACCCGGGGGTGTATGCCATCTGGCCCCGGTGATTTATCTATCTTAGTGGTTGCGTGGCAGCGCCATACCTCTTCCTGGGTTTAACTGTTGACATTCCAAAAAGAATTAACATTATTCCTCATTGTGTCTTCCACCAGGGGATTTTCCTGGGTAAAGACAGTTGAGAAGGCGACATTCAGTAGATTGGCCCTTTCCTCATCTCCTTCCACCATGACCCCCATGTTATTCCTAAGGGGACCCACACTCTCTGTTTTTAGTTTCTTATCATTTATATACTTGAAAAATAATTTGAGATTATTTTTGCTCTCCCTGTCAATATTTCTCTCAGTCTCTATTTTTGCGGCCTTTATCTGCTTTTTACAGGATTTATTTTTCTCTCTATAATCCTGTAATGCCTCATCGCTACCTTCACGTTTTAGCACCTTAAACGCCTTATCTTTCTTGCTTATTGCTTTCCTTACAAGACTAGTTTGCCACATTGGCTTTTTCTTGTTCCTCTTATGTTTTTTCCCATAAGGTATGTGTTTCTCACAGGACTTTTTCAGAATATATGAGAAAAAGTCCCATTTTTTGGGGGTCTTTTGTCTTTGAGAACATTATCCCAGTCTATGCCTTTAAGGTCTTCCCTTAGTTTAGAATGTTGGTTGCCCCTTCCCTAACGCTCTTAGTAAAGCGTAATACAAAATCAATGATATTATGATCACTATTACCCAGGTTCCCCCCAACTTGTAGTTTTGATACCCTATCATGTCTGTTGGTGAGGATAAGGTCCAGTAGTGCCCCCCCTCTTGTTGGCTCTAGGACCAGTTGCGACAGGTAATTGTCTTTTGTTGTTGACAAGAACCTGCTGCCTTTAAAGGACCTGCAGGTTTCTGCCCCCCAGTCAATATCTGGGTAATTTAAGTCCCCCATGATAAGTACTTCACCATGCTTTGAAGTCGCATCCTTCTCACTTATCACCAATTCCTCTGCTGCCTCCAATATATTTGGAGCCTTATAACAAACCTCTAGTAATATTTTATTATTCTTTTTCCCTCCCCTTATGTCCACCCATAGGTACTCCACATTTGCATTTGCGTTACTGATGTCATCTCGCAAGACAGGCTTGAGGCAAGAATTCACATATAAACAAACCCCTCCCCCTTTTTTATTTAAACGATCCTTTCTAAAAAAAGACTATAACCATCTATAGTAACAGCCCAGTCATAGCTACTGTCCAGCCATGTCTCACTGATACCCACTATATCATATTTCCACTCCAAAATCAAGAGTTCCAGTTCCTCCAAATAGATACTATTTCTTCTGATTGGCCATAATAATACTGTCCACACATCATTGGGTATATAAGCTGAGGCACCTAATTTTAGTGCCAAAAACTGGGAAAACCTATTGACTTCAGTATAAGCCTAGAGTGGGAAATGCATTGGTCACAGCTCCCAGTGGTATATAGCCAGCCCCCCAGTAGTTTATAGCCAGCCTCCTGTAGTATACAGTCAAGGCCAAAAGTTTTGAAAATGACACAAATATATTTTCACATGATCTGTTGCCCTCTGGTTTTTATGTGTGTTTGTCAAATGTTTTCATCACATACAGAAATACAAGTGCAATCATATTATGAGTAACAAAAGCTTTTATTGACAGTTAGAATGAGTTAATGCAGCAAGTCAATATTTGCAGTGTTGACCCTTCTTCTTCAGGACCTCTGCAATTCTCCCTGGCAGCTCTCAATCAACTTCTGGACCAAATCCCGACTGATAGCAGTCCATTCTTGCACAAGCAATCAATGCTTGCATTTTGTCACAATTTGTTGGTTTCTGTTTGTCCACCCGTCTCTTGATGATTGACCACAAGTTCTCAATGGGATTAAGATCTGAGGAGTTTCCAGGCCATGGACCCAAAATCTCTATGTTTTGTTACCTGAGCCATTTAGTTATCACCTTTGCTTTACGGCAACGTACACCATCATGCTGGAAAAGGCATTGTTGATCACCAAACTGCTCTTGGACGGTTGGGGGAAGTTGCTCTTGGAGGGCATTCTGGTACCATTCCTTATTCATGGATATGCTTTTAGGCAAGACTGTGAGAGAGCCGATTCCCTTGGCTGAGAAGCAACCCCACACATGAATGGTTGCAGGATGCTCACCTTGTCTTCTCCTAACAAGCTGTTTTCCAGATCGGAAAGGGGATACAGTTCCAAACAATCGGAAAGGGGATACATCAGAGAAAATTACTTTACCCCAGTCATCAGCAGTCCAGTCCCTGTACCTTTTTCCGGAATATCAGTCTGTCCCTGATGTTTTTTCTGGAGAGAAGTGGCTTCTTTGCTGCCCTCCTTGACACCAGGCCTTGCTCTAAGAGTCTCCACCTCACAGTGCGTGCAGATGCACTCACACCTGCCCAAGGCGATCAAAGTCCTTTTCCGCATCCAGACTTAGGAGAAGGGGGTCACCCACTCTCTCCGCTGCATCAACTAAGTCTATGACCCTGCGGGTGTTGTCCCCACTTTGACAGCAGGGAGTGAATTCCACTTGATCCTTGTGGACCAGGGAGGGGAGCCAAAAGTTAAGACGAGTCGCCAGGACTTAAAAAATAATTTAAGGTCACAGTTCAATAGTGCTAAAGGCCTATCATTTCTGCAGTCTAGAGGGTCTTTCCCAGGTTTGGGGATAAGAGTGAGGAAGGAATGGGTCATAGTCGGGGGGATGGGATGACCGTTAAGAAATGAGCTGAACATTGCAGTTAGTCTGGGTACGAGAATGGGGGCGAAAGCTCAATAGTAGGTATAAGAGAACCCATCAGGCCCTGGAGATTTACCTCCTGGAAGTTCCTTAATTAAGGAAGCCACTTCTTCTTCAGTAATGGGTTTGTTAAGGGAGGTTATAGCTTGGGAATAGAGGGTGGGAAGATGGCAGGAGTCCAGAAAGGAGCATAGCCTGTCAATTCTAGATTGGAGGTCCGCTGGGAGATGGGAAGGTAGAGAATATAGCTTAGCATAATACTCTCAGAAAAGTTCAGAGATTTCCCAAGGGTCGTAGGTTACAGTACAGTTGGGAAGTTTTAGAGCATGGGGAGCTTTTGTATTTGAGCCGCCTCGAAGTTGAGTGGCCAAGAGAGTATGTGGCTTATTACCCCATGAATAATATCTATGTTTAGTGTACAGAACTGCACCTCCGCCTTGCGTAGGAGTATATCTTTAATTTGGAACCTAACGTTTATTATCTTTTTAAGGATGCATTTAGTTGGGGAGTTGCACATGGTGGTTTCTAGAAGCCCCAGAGCAGCACGGGGTTCAGTCAGCTTGGCCTTGGAGTCGCGCTTAAGGCAGGACCCAATGGAAATACAATGACCTTGTAGTACTGCCTTATGTGCCTCCCATAAGGTTGCTACTGAGGTGACAAAGCCATCATTTTGAGTCCTAGCTGCCCTAGTCGTCAGGTCCGGGTCCACCATGACAGGGAGCGTGGTCAGACCAGGTAATTGAACCCATGTCTGCGGTGACCAACGTTCTAATCGACATGATGTTGCCAAAGAAATAGTCAATACGGGTATGAGTTTGGTGGGGGTGGGAGAAAAAGGTGTATGACCTGTCAGTCGGATGATTAATTCGCCAAAGATCGTACAATGAGTGTTTGCGAATGAGGATTCTGAAGTCCCTTGGGAGACGCTTAAGGGAGGGAGGAATAGGTTTCTGACTTAGTGATTGTCGATCAACCTCATTTGAAAAAAATTATATTAAAGTCTCCTCCAAATAAGAGGATCGCAGGGGGAAAAGTGGCAAGTTTTTTGAGGACCCTAGAGAGGAAACAGGTTTGGGACATATTGGGGGCATAGACATTGCAAAAGGTAACAAGTTTCCCTCCCAGGGTGCCATGGACTATGATGTAGCGACCTCACAGGTCCAAGTAGGAAGACACTTCTGTAAAAGGACAGGACCGTGAAAACAGTATGGCCACTCCCGCCCTTTTGGTGTCCAGGGGGCTGAATAGATGAGAGGAAAGTGTCTGCGTGCAAAGTTGAACGTGGAGGAACTATCAAAGTAGGTCTTCTGAAGAAATGCCATCTCTGCATGCAGAGACCTGAGCTCGTTAAGAGCGAGCCGCCTCTTGGTGTTGGAATTGAGGCATTTTACATTTAAAGTCACACACTTTACCATGGGGGATTCTTACTTGGGTATCATTGTTGCTGTTGCAGAAATCAGCTAGAGGTGGAAGAGGAACTAATGGACCAAAGGGTTCCCCCGGCATCCAAGGACAAAAAGCATGTGCAAATTGGCAGTGACCTGTTGATTGGGTAGAGACAAAAGAAGAGGGGGTACACACATACAAACAAACAGAACCATGAACATTAATAAAACCGAAAATGTCATAGGTAGCAGAACCAAATAGGCTCTGGAAGGGGACAAGGAGGCCAGAATTACCAATGTAATAAGTAGAAAAAGAGAAGAAAAAAGAGAAAAGAACATATACAGTGCCATTATAGTGGCACTGCTTATATGACCAAAAGAGTCCCAGGGTCAGGGGGAGGACCGGAAGAGAGTACTAAATATGACCGTTCTGGTGCCTCCGCCCCTCTCCACCCCCCCACCCCCACCCCCGGCCTCCTGAATAAGAGAGTGGGTACACAGGGAAAATAATAGAAACTTGCTGTAACATTAAACAGGGATTACATCAGATCCTAGTAACTACCAAAGTGCAACAGAAATTTACAGATACAACAGGGCTTGGTAAAAGGATACATTTATGTCAGCATCCCGAGGAGGGAAATCAGGGGGGAGTATCATCAGGGGAACGAAGGTCAGGTGAAGTCAAGTCCAGACTTTCGCAGAATCCTTACAGATCTTCCATGGTGCGTAGGGTAGCGGTCTTCCCATTCTTCCTAGCTGTAAGGGCAAAGGGAAATCCCCATCGGTAAAAAATATGATTATCCCGAAGAAGTTCAAGGAGAGGGCGCAGGGCTTATCTTTTCTGAAGGGTTATCCAGGAGAGATCGGGATAAAGTTGCATAGAAGCACCATCAAAATCAAAATCTTTCAAGGTACGTGCCCTAGCCATGATGGATTCTTTAAGTTCGTAGTCTTGCAGACAGCAGATGACATCACTGGGTCTCGCAGTTGAGCCCTTAGGTTTCAGAGCTCTGTGTGCCCTAATGAACTTAATGCTTAGGCCGCTCCCCCAGTATCATATTGAAGATCCTCCTCTCCGGTCGCCTCAGGAAGGCCGTGGACCCTGATGTTCTGCCGGCGGCCCCTATTATCAAGGTCCCCCAAATGCCTGTTGTGTTCCCATAGTGCAAAAGTTTGTTGCAAGACAGTTTTTTGGAGGCAGGCGATGTACTGACAAGTGGCGTCGTGGTCCCCCTCCACGGTAGCAACACGTTCACCCAATTGCTTAAGATCATGGTGAACTGCTGCAATGCTATCTTCACAGGTCTGCTTTACTTCCAGTACCCTGTTCTGAAAGTCCTGTTTAGTAGGAAGCTGCATAAGTGAGGCTTGCCTCAGGGTATTATCCATAGGAGCAGCTGGAGGAGTTCTAGCACTTACGGATGATGAATTCTGAGAATAAGAACACGAGATTTCCGTAGTGGTAGTAGATGATGACCGCAGGGGCGAGGCAGAGCCTGTTGAGGCAACAGGGGGGCATTTTTGCATGATCCCTTTGTGGGGGACGGTGGAGGCCTCTGGGGTTTCGGCAGCATGGTAGAGGAGCCAGGTAAGGGGAGCAGCGTAGGGACCTAGGTGGGATTTAGAAGGGGCTTGGGTCTGGTGGAGGACTCTGTTGGAGCAGACAGCAGCCCAGGGGTGAAAGCCTCAGCTGCAGGGTTAAGGGCTGAGGGTCTAGAATCCTGGTCTATGCCAGGGTATGCAGCCGACTTGCCTGTCTCTGGTGGCAGCAGCGTGTGATCCAGGCAGGATGCAGGTACTGAGAGCGGCCCCAAGATGGCGGCAGGCTAGCACATGGCCGCAGGGGTTTCGGAAGGGCAGCTGAGTCTCTCTCCCGGCTTCCCTCCTTCACTTGCCAGAGCAGGGGACTGTACCTTGCCCGGCAGGGTCCTAGCTGGGATCATCACTCCTGGAGGGCAGGAGGCAGGCTGTGGGGGACACAGATCTGGCTGCAGTTCCGCAGTGAAGATGGCGGCGGGCCGTGGATCGGCAGGAGCAGGGGAGTTCAAGCGCCTGGCATATCGGCGGACGAATGCATCCAGGGTTGCCAAAGGGATCGATGGGTGCCGGGGTCTTCGGGGAAGCTTCCATGATAGTTTTTCCCCATGCAGTTCCGGATGGGGGAAGATAAAGGCTGCGGGAGGCCGTGGCAGCGCGGAGCCACGGAGCTATGTGGCAATATTCCTCTGGGTCCAGACAACCCCCCCAGCCCCCTCTACTTTATAGACTGCCAACCAGCCCCCTTTAATATATAACCTGCCAGCCAGTCCTGTGTAGTATATAGTCTGCCAGCCAGCCACGTTAGTATATAGCATGCCAGCCCTGTGTAGTATATAGCCTGCCAGACCCCAGTATGCCTAGCACATTAAAAAATAAACTGAGTACATTCTGGCACCCTGGGAAGCTCCTCTTCTTTCTCTATGCACGCTGTTGCTGTCATGGAGCCGGTAGAAGCTTTTCATCCTTCTGACAAATGAAATGAAGGGGAAAACCAAACAGTGGAAACGTCATAGAGTGGTGGAGGGTGAAAACAGCATTATGGAAATCACAGGGTGTGCCAGGGAGACAGCGGTCAGTTGGCAACAGCATAAGTAGGCTTCAGAGTGGCACAATGACAAATTATGGAGGTGGCGGAAACATGGTAGGCCACATAGTGGCACAATGATAAGAGTGTGGAGGTGGTGGCAGCAGCAGCATCAACAGGGGGCCACAAGTGGCAGCACGTGGCGGCAGCAACATGGAAAACCACAGAGTGGCACAATGATATAGTGTGGAGGTGGCATCAACAGGAGCCCACAGGTGGCAGCACCATGGTGGTGGCAACATGGAAAGCCACAGAGTGGTCCAATGACAGAGTGTGGAGGTGGCGACAGAAGAAGCAGCAGCAGGAGTCCACAGGTGTCATCAACATGGTGGCAGCAACAGGGAAAGCCACAGAGTGGCACAATGATATAGTGCAAAGGTGGCATCAGTAGCAGCAGGAGCCCACAGAGTGGCACAATGATATAGTGTGAAGGTGGCATCAGTAGCAGCAGGAGCAAAGCATCAGAATAGTGGCTGCGGCAGGTAGTTAGAACCCCGACTCATTTCTCAACGTTTGGAGGAGGCGTCATGGCTGATCTAATATGATGCATTAGACATTAGCAAGTTGTAATCCTGGCCGATCCAAGCCTGATTCATCTTGACAAAGGTCATTCTCTCCACATTATGGATGGAGAAGCGGGTTCTCCTTGGGGTAACGATGGCCCCTGCCACACTGAACACCGGCTCTGATGCCACACTACTGGCCGAGCAGGACAGTTACTGTACTCCAAACTCCGAAAGTTGCGGCCACGCATCAAGTTTGGTTTGTAGTCTATGGGATCCTCTACCAGAGGTGGTAAAGTGCTGTCCAAGTAGGCCACCACCTGCTGCTGCAGGATCTGCTCCATGTCCTGCTGCTGCTGCTGGTGGCGGCTACCCTCCTCACTAGGCGGGTGAAGGAAGTTGCTCAATAAGGAATCCAGACTTAAGCTGCTGCTGATGGAGCTGCTACTGCTCCTAACCCCCCAGCTCCCAATAGCAGCAGTACGCAAGCGATGACTGGCAGGAATCCCCCGGTCAGACCTGACAGAGGATGGACAATGGCACACATAGGCAGCGGCCAGCTGTGTGCACAGTATTTCTCTATAGTATTCCAGTTGTTTCTCCCTCTCAGCAGCTGGAAAAAAGTCACCCATTTTTGACCGGTAGCGAGGGTCCAAGAGGGTAGAGAGTCAAAAGTCATCCCTATGGTGTATGTTGACTATTCGGCTGTCACTAGTTAGGCAAAACAGCATGCTGCGGGCCATCTGCGCAAGTGACTCCCAGCCTCCATCTCCACAGTATACTGCCACGGTGCTTCTGGGTCATCTGCCTCGTCTTCTACCTCCACCGGATGCTCCTGCTCCTCCACTCCTGTCACCTGAGTAGAAAAAACACAAATTGCACCAGACTCTGCTTGTGCTCCAATGTCCTCCTCCGCCAATTCAGCCCCCACCGGACTCACGTGGCCATGAGATGTAGTCTCCACTTCTCCAGAGCCCTGACCAGACAAATATTGCAGCATGAGTTCCAGGACATGAAGCACTGCTGACTGACAAATAAAGTGGTCTCTTCAAAGGGCCTGAGTAAACGGCAGGTGTCACGCATGAGCTGCCAGTGGCTGACATCAAAGTTTCACAGGGGAGTACTACGGTCCGTTTGCATCATCAAAAAATCATTAATGGCTTTTCTCTGTTCATACAGGCGGTCTAACATATGAACCAACCAAAAGAGAACCTCAAAGAAGGGAGGGGTCATCACCCAAATGTACCCACTCGCTCGGCTCAAAGAGCCACCGCTACACACCAAAAAGAGGGCGAGAGCACAATAATTATGTAAATGAAATATAAAATTTCAAAATTGTATTCAATACAGTAACAAGAAATATAAATGTATAAATTACAAAAACACTTATCACATGGAGAAACCGTAAGACATATCACATTGAAAGGATGTCTGGCTAAAAAATGGGTAGATATAGAAGCTACCACAGCGTGTATGTGCACCTGGCAAGAGACTAAGGCCAGAAAGCTATGAGGACAATACCAGTTATAACATGTCCTCATAGATGAGAAAGTAATTGGATAATATTGGCAAAGGTAAACAAGGAAAAAGGTGTATTCTAGTACTGCCAGTATTAATAACAAAAGTAACCACCAGCAGAAGTTGAATACAAGAGCTAAAGGACTGAGGATAAAGCAGGGGAAAAAAATCTCATGATAAGAGAATATACAGGCGGTCCCCTACTTAAGGGCACCCGACTTACAGACAACCCATAGTTACAGACAGACCCCTCTGCCCACTGTGACCTCTGGTGAAGCTCTCTGGATGCTTTACTATAGTCCCAGACTACAATGATCAGCTGTAAGATGTCTGTAATGAAGCTTTATTGATAATTCTTGGTCCAATTACACCAAAAATTTTGAAACTCCAATTGTCACTGGGGCAAAAGAAAAACATTTTTCTAGAACTTCCATTATAAAATATACAGTTTCGACTTACATACAAATTCAACTTAAGAACAAACCTCCAGACCCTATCTTGTATGTAACCCGGGGACTGCCTGTATCCCACAATCAAGTACATTATTCAGACCCATGTATACCTTGTGTCATCTTGCCAGAGAAAGCACAGACATGCCGCGGTCCAAGAACCTCGACGTACGTTTCACCCTGCGGCTTCGTCAGGAGGCAACAAGCAGGTATTGAACCTCTCTGCTTCCTGTCTCTACAGAGGTCGTAGGGTCATCCTTCAAATTTTTAAATCTGAGCAGGTTTATCATTATAGACAGAAGAGAAAGAAGGGTACCTTCTATAAAATATGGAGACAGAAGATCGAGAAACAGGAATAATATAAATCCCTGTGTGGAAGATGGTGGGAGTCCCACTCTTCCTTTTTTCATTTCTCCTCTTCTCTTTGCACCCCCACCACCTGCTTCCTGATGCAATGGAGCAAGGGTGAAATGGTGGTGTATACTTTAAGAGTATACAGTAATTCACCACTAGGATCTATACTTGGCAAGTAGTTTTAGAATGTACTCAGTCGAATCGATAAACAATCCCTAACACATCATATCCAAGTTCTAAAAAATAACTTTGAATTCATAATTTTAAAATGGACGACATTAGCTGTGAAATACACAAACTTCATATCCATCCCGAGGAAACACTGTTGGGAGGATTGTATCTAATGGTAAGTAACCATGCAGGATAATGAAGATACAGTGATATGGAGATAACAGTGGGGTCGCAGTGGCAGGATTTCACAATACAGGACTTTATTGATCACAATTTGTAATGATAGATCAATGTCTTTATTAGTAGGGGTAACACAGTAGTGGTAGTGTGAGCTTGAACCGTATATATAATACTAGACACATTTGTGTACTGTGAAAATGGGAATTCAGGTATTTCTAATGGGAACAGTGTCTATCCTTCTGGGTTACAGAGAGACATTCAGGACATACAGACCTTCTAGCTAGACCCATACTTTACTACTCTGGAAAACAAACTACAGATGAATGTTGAATCTCTGACAAATGACAAAGATCAAGAAACACAAATATTTACGTGATAGGTGAGATTTTGAGACGGGGCAGATATAAGAATCTGTTAGGCGTTCCGGGACAGACTACCGAGGGGACATAAAAGGAAAACCTTCAAAAAACGTAGAACAAATAAGTCAGTGGATCAGACAGACCTGAATGCAATATGCATCAACTCAAATGCACCTTCATATTCAGTATAATCAAACATGACTACTCAATCTGTAATAACTTTGTTGCAAGGCTCCTCCTTACTTGCCTCCGCCTCCTTACACACCAAGAACACAGTAGATTCACAGAGGATAAATATGGGTAACACATTGAACACTATACCCACCACTCACAACTTCTATTCTGTCACATTTCACATCAATTCCTTCTCAGCCACCTTTTTTTAGGAACACCCCTACCGAACCCTGGGGATCGGGAAATCGGGATCGGGAAGTGGGGGTACAACGGAAACTAACTGATTCAGCACCAAATACTACTTTTACATACTCGAATCCTCTACACAGATTGATCAGGCAACTTTGAAACGCTTAGAAAGAGGCCTATCTTTCACCCCCACACCAAAGTGAGACAAATTCCTTCGGATAAAGATCATTAACTTATTTTCCAGAAATACAAATACAAAAAAACAAATTGGCGCAGTAGAAATAACACTATAATGCCGTCGCTGGTATCAATCAGTCCGCCCCTCTACTGATAACAACTGTTTTCAAAGTGAAAATGTAATAAAAAGAATACCTGAGCTGGCTAAAAAAAACATGTTAAAATTATTTTTAAAAAGTTGCAGTGCTAACTGGTTAAAAGTTAACACCAACCTGCGAGATGGATGCCTTCGTGTTCGCGATTGCTCTGTTCCAAAAAGATCCGTTTTGCTGCTTGTTGCTAATTCATCCAAGGATGTTTCCCACAGCGGTGTATTTAGAAGTTGGAAACATCCTTGGATGAATTAGCAACGAGGAACCAAACTGACCTTTTTGGAATAGAGCAACCACGTTGTTTAAACATAAGAGACTGAACGCAGAGGCATTCATTCATTGGACCATCTCCTATGTTGGTGTTTCTTCAAACCACTGTCCAAACTTACCCCTTCTTTTACAAAGTATTCTAACTTGGACACTTTTGTACAACTTGTAACTAAAGACATAGTCCCTGAACCAGAATAGCAATAGCTTTCAATCCAATTTGACTCATTTTGAAGTGATGTTAAAGCAAGTCTCTCAGCATAACGAGGACCTGATTCTGAAAGCTTCAGATAAAGGGGATATAATTGTTATTATGGATGTCCCCGAATACAGGGATATGGTGCTGAGACTTCTTGGTGATAGAAGCACCGTTGAGATCCTGTCATGTACTCCTACCACCAAGTATGTGTCTGAATTAGAGGTGATCTTAGATACAGCTACTAAGGAGAACAAAAGAATCCCACAATCGCTGCCTTGCCCAAGGTAAACGAAAAAACGACCTATACCAAGTAGACCAATTGTGTCAGGCTGTAATAATCTGACACAGGCAAGCATTTCCTATTACAACCTTTTGTACAATCTTTACCCTCATACATTAGGGACACCAAGGATGCAATCTCAAAATTGACAGTTCTGACTGTTAATAAACAAACCAGAGTGAGTCTTGAGGTTAAGTCCCTATATAGAAACTTCATGCACCATCTGGGAATTAAGGCTGTTCAGCACTTTATTAATACAAAAGGGGTAAAGAATCGAGCACACAAAGAGTTTATATTGGAGCCGCTCTCTTTTGTTATCACCAGAAATTACTTTTTGTTTGAAGGGGTATATTACCACCAAGTTAGGGGGTACCGTAATGGAGGCAACCTGTGCGCCCTCATATGCAAACTTCTTTCTTGGGTGGTGGGAAGACACTGTTGTCTTTACGGACCTCCTAATGCAACATACCAAGAATATTCTTTATCGGGGAAGATATATTAACAACATACCGATTCTGTGGGAAGGAAATATCCCCCTATTTCTTGAGTTTGTCAAAATACTGAATAACAATGAAATCGAAATGAGGTTTAGATGAGGATGAGATCCAGGACACATGCCTTAATTTCCTGGATCTGTCCAATAACATTGGTACAAATAAACTACATACTGAAGTGTATCTGAAACCTACCTCAACCAATAGTTTACTACCCTGGGAGAGCTGGCACCCTCCGGTCCTTAAAAAAGGTATACCTGTGGGCCAGTAACTCAGAGCAAAAAGAAATTGCTCTGAGGAACAAGACTTCAGAGAAGAATGTGATCTGCTACCAAGACGCTTCAAAGAAGCCAGTATCCGACAAATGCTCTATATAGGCAGTCTTACTACTTCACAAAGACCGATGTCACAAAAAAGTATTTTACGATGCCTATGTAGATACAATTACCAACATTTTGCAATGACCCTGACCTGGCTGAACGTTTCCCGAACTACCAGTGATTACTAATTGCAGGGATAAAAATCTTTGTGACTACTTGGTGCATAGTCACTTTGCTCCGAAAAGAGAGACCACGACTTGGTTGAAATCCTCCATTAAAGAGTCATTCCCGTGTGGGACATGTACCTTTTGTGGATATCTACCACTTGTTAAAAACTTTATGAATCTTTTCGACCATGAAATGTTTGAAATAAAAGATTTCTACAACTGTGTGAATGTGATCTATGTGGCGTCCTGTTCTTGGCCGAAACTCTATGTCAGGAAGACAATCAAGGAGTTAAGAAGAAGGATTTCTGGACATCTAAGTTCTATCAACAATAAAAAGGACACAATGATCTCACGGCATGAAATTTCATGGGGATGACCCAACCACTCAAATTTTGAGGGGTTGATCAGGTCAAAATAGGTCCTAATGTAGACGACTAATCCCCTGCCGCGGCTTTCGACTCTCCTCGTTCTAGCAATGGCACGACAGGCCGGCGCACGCGTCCCTGCCTCCAACTGTCCCCGACTAAGATCTTGCCATACGACTCTGTCCGCGGTGGAAGCCAAGGCGATGTACAAAGTTGCACCTGTGGAACGACCTGGTGGTACCACGCTGCAGCAATTCCAACCCGCTTTGTGGCAGGCTCTGGTGAAAACCGGATGCCACTTAGACTCCGGTCCAAGGTATCGGCTTACGTCATCATCCGTGGTGGTCCAGAGGATCCACTACCACTGATCCAGACACCCAGTAGGACTTAATGAGAGTTTGAGCTTCACCCCTTTTCTGCAAATACAACTCCTATTTTGACCTGTTATGTGGTATTATGTAAATACCACTTTTTTTTGGTCCTGGATGTCTTTCTTAAAAATGGTTGCCAGTCGTGGATGAATACCAAATTATAAGCTATAGAATAGGAACTATGTTATCTCCACCCCTTGAGAAAGACCAGCGGGTTGAAACATGCGTCAGGGTCTGAACGCCAGGTATTTGTGGTCCGAATATGGTCCGAATATATTTAACTACCTCACTTTGTACTTTCAACAGTTTTTATGGCCATAACAACTGATCAGGATAGGGATTGTAGAATGTGAAGTATATATTATTATTGATTACGTTGTGCTGCCCTATATATCAAATTATTTATTTTCTGTGTACCCATTACCTGGTCTGTACCTGGAAAAGTTTTTTAAGACATTGGGGTCATTTACTTAGGGCCCGAATCGCTTTTTTTTTTAGTCAGGTTTCCCAAATATTTCCGATTGGCGCCGAATTACGTCAGTTTTTTGGCGCACGCGATCAGATTGTGGCGCATCGGGGCCGGCATGACGCTTGACACACGCTTACCTGCACCCAGCAACGGATGGTGAACTCCAGTGAACTCCGGCAAACTTCAGCGCAGCAGCGACACCTGGTGGACATCGGGCGCACTACCCTAGTGAATCGCCGGAAGACCCGAATCCTCGACTGAGAACGCGCCGCTGGATCGCGTCAGGACCGGGTAAGTAAATCTGCTCCATTAGGTAACTAATAAAGGCTTTACATTTATTTCCAATATAGTGAATGGTGTATTTTAGCCCTCGTTGTTCTAAATTATGTTGTTGTGATGTATGAGCTCTCTTAGTTTGTATTTTGAGTTAATGGCCACTAACATACAATATGCTATATTTTTCTTGACATTATTAACCCTTTATAATCTGTGGAGATTCCTTGCGGCAGTCTGCACTTTATAATTCTCCTTACCTCCATTCTAATACAGAATTTTTTTATGTAGATAATTGCTCCAGAACGGCACATTTGAAACACTGTGTACGTTGATATAGGGATACTTACAGCCTATTGGTATTCTATACTCCTTTAGAATATATACTGATATTGGAACATAGTAATCTGTTGAATATAACGTTATTTCCCTATTACGCATGCTTAATAAGGGTGGCACGGTGGCTGAGTGAGTAGCACTTCTGCCTTGCAGCACTGGAGTCCTGGGTTTGAATCCCACCCAGGTCAAAGAGTTTGTATGTTCTCGCTGTGTTTGGGTGGGTTTCCTCCGGGTACTCCGGTTTCCTCCCACATTCCTCCCCATTGGGGACAGGGACCGATTTGACATGCTCTGTGCAGCGCTGCGTAATCTGTGCGCGCTATATAAATAAAAGAATTATTATTATTATTAATTATAACATCTCATTGCTGCTATGACAGCTTTGCGATGAGGATGAACGATGCATCAGTCATGTGACTACATCACGACTCATTGAGCCGACGGCCCTGGGTATGAGAAGCCAGTCATGTGACTTGATCAAATGACTAATGATGTTGTCATCACCGATGACATCAAGGTTACATCTCCGTGTTTCCTTGGACCTGATTTGAGAGTTTACGGTGAGATGGTACCTCCATAAGCTTATATAAAGCAGTGCTAAACGCCACATGCCAGCATTAGCCCAATCCCCTGATGAAGCTATATATACGGCGGGACATGTTGGGGTGCTGGGTGTGCAGTTTTAACTAGCAGTAACATAGTTGTGATAAGTGACCTATTCCACTCTACTAGCTAGCATGAGCATGCGAGTTAGACAAGGGTCAGTGTAAGAATATTAGGAGTAACAGCTGCAGGTTTACTTGGAGTTGCAGGCAGCGATTTTGAATTGGGGAGTGTGTTTGCAATGGTGGAGTGAGCCAATATATACCTACCTAGTCAATGCACCTATAGTCATCTGGTTGGATAACTCGACCTACGGAGCTAAGGCCTGAGTGGTAGACACAAGATATTGTAGTAAGGGACAGTTCTCTAGTACCAGCAGTGATATTTTCTTTACTGTCAAGTGGACAAAGCAATCTTTGGTGTGTAGGTGAATATTTACCAAGTCACAGGAGGATGGACACAGTTCCCACTTGAAATACCTGAAAAATATCAAAGGGGACATTGCCATTTTTACGGTACACAAGTGTGTCTAGTATCATATATACTGTTCAAGCTCACACTTCCACTACCGTGTTACCCCTACTAAAAAAGACATTGATCTATCATTACACATTGTGATAAACAAAGTCCTGTATTGTGAAATACAGCCACTGCACCCCCAATGTTATCTCCATATCACTGTATCTTCATTATCATAGTTACTCACCATTAGATACAATTCTTGAGTATAGGTTCAAAAGATAAGATAGTAGGTCAATGACAATACAAGCATAGGTATATTAATCCTGTGATGTGTGTATGGCTTATTGTGTGTCAAGCGCATTTCGGATTATGGTGGAAAATTTTAAAGAGTATTAAGTGTAACATTTATTTTTACAGTATGCATTTTAACACTTTCCCAGCCAAGGATGCGTCTTATAATCTCATGCAGAAGGCACTTCAAACGCCTAGGACATACATCCGGAAGCTGTAACTTGCGATAACTTTGGTTCCCTGGCAATCCAGAGATTTTCAAATTTCATCATGTCTGATGATATATATACATACAAATAATTCAGCAGCAATCAATGTAGTGAAATAAAAAAACATGTTGATTGTGTGAAGTGTTTGGAATAAATGTACTTGTTTTTTCATTCACTACACGGAGTGCTGATGAAATTTTTATCTATTTATAGTGAGGCTCGCCATACTCCATTGGATTAAGTATTTTTGCAGTGCTGCTCTGGACTTGATATATTTATCACTTCAAACTGTAAATTTAACAGTTAATATCTCTGGTTCCCTGACAACTAGAGACTCCAAAGTTATAGTCCTCTCAAGTGTGCCCATACCCCAAAGCTTCTTAGCCAGCAGGCACAATTAACCCCTTCAGGACTCTTATTTTGGCATCACCGACACAACCCCATTTTTCATATCTGCCCTGTGTCACTATAAGTACTTTTAGCTTTGGAATGCTTTAACTTATCAAGGGGATTTTGAGATTGTACTTCAAATTAGTTTAAAACTTTTAATGATCTATTTTGTGTTTCGCTCTGAAAAACTGAAATTTGGCAAAAATTTTAAAACATTCTTCATTTTCAAAGTTCTAAATACTCTACTTTTGAAGCAGATAGTCATAGAAAACAAATTAATTCATAATGTACATCTGTATGTCAGATGTCAGCTCCCCTTGTATGGAGCGGGTTCACGGGCTAAGCCCTCTCTATACAAGGTGGGCGTTTGCTGCATTTTGTACCCAATCGGTAACACCCGTGGTCGGTGACGGCACCAATCGCGGGTGTCAACTCTGTAAATGCCTCCGGCAAAGCTGCCAGAAGCATTCAGATATTGGAGGCGCATGGGCGCCGCAATCTTGGATTGGATTGCCACCCCCTGTGAAGTCATCGGGGAACAAAATCTGTTACAATGACAGCCTCGGGTCCTGATTTGCATATTGTAATAAATTAAGTGGTAAATCCTACAGTACTCCAGTATATGGTATGATATGATTGATATGCTCACTCAGACAACCTAGTGTTAAAAGTACCCTAGGAGGTCTGAAAAATAGTAAAAGTAAAAAAAAATTAAAAAATTCAAATCACCTCCCTTTCCCTAGAACCATTATAAACGGTAAAGATCAAACATGTTATGTATCATCATGCCCCAAAATGATCTATCAAAATATAATAAAATTTTTCCCCAGTGTTTAACCCTATAACAAAAAATAGCAGCCAAAGTAAAAAATGACTTTTTTGCAATTTTAAAAAATATTTAAAAATTCTATAAAAAGTCTTTAAAATTGTAGCATTGAAAAAGTCATCCAAAAAGTCACAAAAAAAAAAAACAGCTTCGTACACAGAAGAAAAAGTTATTAGTGCCAGAATATGGCAAAATGAAGATTTTTTTGTGTGCAGGTGGTTTTAAATTTTTGTAAATGTTTAAGAAACATTTAAAAACCTATATAAAATTTTTGTATACCGTGATCTTACCACCCCAAAGAATAAAGTAGACATGCCATTTGTGGCGCATAGTGAAAGCCGTAAAATCCAAGCCTACAAGCAAACTGTGTAAATGCATTTTTTTCACCAATTTTACTGCATTTGGAATTTTTTCCTACTTCCCAGTACACGGCATGGAATACTAAATAATGTCACTATGAAGTGCAATTTGATACGCAGAAAACAAGCCCTCACACAGATTTTTGAAGGTGGAGAGTAAAAAATGGAAATGCAAAAATGAAAAAAGGACCTGGTTGTTAAAGGAAACCTATGACTTTATAATGGTAGTTCTAACCGTCAAATACCCCTCACCAGCTCAGGGTGAGCTGGTGCCGGAACGTATCTTCATTAATTCCAGAAACCGCCGATTCCTTATTAAACAGTTTTATACTTTATATTGCAAGCACGCTTCAAACTTCAAATGTCAAAGAGGCCTAAATAAAAGCAAAACCTGTGAATAATGGAAATTACATCCCTCAACGTATGAAAAAAAAAAATCTAAAGTTTGTTAATCCTTAGAGTGTTTTATAAGGGTTAAAAAAAAATGGGGTCTACGAATTGTAATATTTTTGGACAATACATTCAGATTGGACAGAAAATTAAATATTTGTAATGGATTAAATAACAAAAGGCTCCACAAAGTTTGATACCCGATTTCTCCAGAGTTTGCCAATACCCCATATGTGTTGGTAAACTGCTGTTTGGGCACAAGACCTGGCACAGAATGGAAGGAGTGCCATTGAGAGCAGGTTTGCATTGCCAAATTGTACAGACTAATTTTTTTTCAGTTTTAATGCTTATTTATTTTTATTTTATTAGGGCTTATTTTTTGCCACATAAGATGCACTTTTCTGCAACATAATTTTGGAGCATCGATAGCCAATGATAGGTGATATTGATATTGATGGGTGATATTTTATTAACTCTTGGTTGGTGAAGTAAACTAAATTTTTGGTAAGATTTTTTTGCTTTTGGCCATTCACAATACCATAAAAATAGCTTATTTTTATTACATGAGTCGCCTTAATTATGAAAAATAACTAATTTATATAGATTTAAAATTTCCCCCCCAATTTACTGAATAAAAACAAATTTAAAATCTTGATAATTTTCGCATTACCATCTTTTTAGACGCATAACTTCTTTGCTTTTCGTCTGACAAATCTTGCAAACAAAGAAACCCTTAACCAGAAGAGGTTTTTTTAAGCTGTGTTATTTTGGAGTGCATCATTTTTTTTCATCACTGTTTAACCCCTTAAGGACGCAGCCTGTTTGCAGGTTAAGGCTCGCAACTTTTTTTGGAAATTTGACCAGTGTCTCTTCCTGTGGTAATAACTTTTCAACGCTTTAAGATATCTCTGTGATTTTGAGATTGTTTTCTCGTGAGACATTGTAGTTTATGTTAGTAGTGTCATTTCGGTGATCCGTTCCTTTTTTGGGGGGTAAAAATTCAAAAATTTAGGAAAAATTTGAAAAAAATGACTATTTTCAAAGTTTCAAATGTTATAATTTTTAGACAAAAAGTGATACCACAAATTTTTTTTGATAGAAACCTTTTGCCATTGGTCTTCTTTTTATATCCATTATTTGTTTTACGTTTCCATTATTTTTATGGATGTGAGAAGGTTTGAAGTTTTAGTAGCAACTTCTCAGATTTTCTTGAAATTTGAAAAATGCGAACTTTTTGGTGATCAATTCAGTTTGGAAGTGCCGTATAAAGGCTTATGTACTATATACCCCCACAAGTAACACCATTTTATGAACCTAACATCTCAACCTATTCAAATCAGCATTTAAGAAGTCTGTTAACCCTTTAATTATTTTTCCGGAAGCATATGAAAATGGAGTGGAAATTTTGAAATTTCAATTTTTGATTTCAATCTTTCCAATTTAGCCCTAAAACGGATACATTCAGAAGGAATTTGAGGTAAATATATATTCCTAATTTCTTGCCCTGCTTCTTCCGAGTACGGCAATACCAGACATGTGGATGTCAGCTGCTGTTTCCCCGCACATCGATGTCCAGAACAGAGTTAGCGATACCGGGAATTTGGAAGGCCAATTTGGCTGCAAATATTTTGTGGTGCCACAGTGTAATTGAAGAGCCCCTGAAGTAAAAGTACAATAGAAAACCCCCCAAAATGTCACCATTTCGGAAACTAGACCCCTTTATCGGTGGTTGTGGTGAGCATTTTAACCCCCGACACGCTGGTCAAAATTGAATGCAAAGTAAATGGTGCAGAGTAAAAATTGTGTTTTTATCTCAAAAATGTCATTTTAGTGCCTCATATACTGTGCCCAACCCGTGCCACTTTAGACAAACACCCCAAAAATCATTCTGCGGGTTGTCCCGAGTACAGCAATACCACACATGTGCCAATAATTTACAGACTGGGCGCACAGAAGGGATGAGAACGGAAGGAGTGAAATTTTGATTTTCCAGCTCCGTTTTCACATGTTTGGATTTGGAGTGCCATGTCATGTTGGCAGGGCCCGTGAGGTGCCAGTGCAATAGAAACCCCCAATAAATGATACCATTACGGAAACTAGACCCCTCAAAGAATTTATCGGTGGTTGTGGTGAGCATTTTAACCCCCGACACGCTGGTCAAAATTAAATGCAAAGCAAATGGTGCAGAGTAAAAATTGCGTTTTTATCTCAAAAATGTCATTTTAGTGCCTCATATACTGTGCCCAACCCGTGCCACTTTAGACAAACACCCCAAAAATCATTCTGCGGGTTGTCCCGAGTACAGCAATACCACACATGTGCCAATAATTTACAGACTGGGCACACAGAACGGATGAGAACGGAAGGAGTGAAATTTTGATTTTCCAGCTCCGTTTTCACATGTTTGGATTTGGAGTGCCATGTCATGTTGGCAGGGCCCGTGAGGTGCCAGTGCAATAGAAACCCCCAATAAATGATACCATTACGGAAACTAGACCCCTCAAAGAATTTATCGGTGGTTGTGGTGAGCATTTTAACCCCCGACACGCTGGTCAAAATTAAATGCAAAGCAAATGGTGCAGAGTAAAAATTGCGTTTTTATCTCAAAAATGTCATTTTAGTGCCTCATATACTGTGCCCAACCCGTGCCACTTTAGACAAACACCCCAAAAATCATTCTGCAGGTTGTCCCGAGTACAGCAATACCACACATGTGCCAATAATTTACAGACTGGGCACACAGAAGGGATGAGAACGGAAGGAATGAAATTTTGATTTTCCAGCTCCGTTTTCACATGTTTGGATTTGGAGTGCCATGTCATGTTGGCAGTGCCCGTGAGGTGCCAGTGCAATAGAAACCCCCAATAAATGATACCATTACGGAAACTAGACCCCTCAAAGAATTTATCGGTGGTTGTGGTGAGCATTTTAACCCCCGACACGCTGGTCAAAATTGAATGCAAAATAAATGGTGCAGAGTAAAAATTGTGTTTTTATCTCAAAAATGTCATTTTAGTGCCTCATATACTGTGCCCAACCCATGCCACTTTAGACAAACACCCCAAAAATCATTCTGCGGGTTGTCCCGAGTACAGCAATACCACACATGTGCCAATAATTTATAGACTGGGCGCACAGAAGGGATGAGAACGGAAGGAGTGAAATTTTGATTTTCCAGCTCCGTTTTCACATGTTTGGATTTGGAGTGCCATGTCATGTTGGCAGGGCCCGTGAGGTGCCAGTGCAATAGAAACCCCCAATAAATGATACCATTATGGAAACTAGACCCCTCAAAGAATTTATCGGTGGTTGTGGTGAGCATTTTAACCCCCGACACGCTGGTCAAAATTAAATGCAAAGCAAATGGTGCAGAGTAAAAATTGCGTTTTTATCTCAAAAATGTCATTTTAGTGCCTCATATACTGTGCCCAACCCATGCCACTTTAGACAAACACCCCAAAAATCATTCTGCGGGTTGTCCCGAGTACAGCAATACCACACATGTGCCAATAATTTACAGACTGGGCGCACATAAGGGATGAGAACGGAAGGAGTGAAATTTTGATTTTCCAGCTCCGTTTTCACATGTTTGGATTTGGAGTGCCATGTCATGTTGGCAGGGCCCGTGAGGTGCCAGTGCAATAGAAACCCCCAATAAATGATACCATTACGGAAACTAGACCCCTCAAAGAATTTATCGGTGGTTGTGGTGAGCATTTTAACCCCCGACACGCTGGTCAAAATTAAATGCAAAGCAAATGGTGCAGAGTAAAAATTGCGTTTTTATCTCAAAAATGTCATTTTAGTGCCTCATATACTGTGCCCAACCCGTGCCACTTTAGACAAACACCCCAAAAATCATTCTGCAGGTTGTCCCGAGTACAGCAATACCACACATGTGCCAATAATTTACAGACTGGGCGCACAGAAGGGATGAGAACGGAAGGAGTGAAATTTTGATTTTCCAGCTCCGTTTTCACATGTTTGGATTTGGAGTGCCATGTCATGTTGGCAGGGCCCGTGAGGTGCCAGTGCAATAGAAACCCCCAATAAATGATACCATTACGGAAACTAGACCCCTCAAAGAATTTATCGGTGGTTGTGGTGAGCATTTTAACCCCCGACACGCTGGTCAAAATTAAATGCAAAGCAAATGGTGCAGAGTAAAAATTGCGTTTTTATCTCAAAAATGTCATTTTAGTGCCTCATATACTGTGCCCAACCCGTGCCACTTTAGACAAACACCCCAAAAATCATTCTGCAGGTTGTCCCGAGTACAGCAATACCACACATGTGCCAATAATTTACAGACTGGGCACACAGAAGGGATGAGAACGGAAGGAATGAAATTTTGATTTTCCAGCTCCGTTTTCACATGTTTGGATTTGGAGTGCCATGTCATGTTGGCAGTGCCCGTGAGGTGCCAGTGCAATAGAAACCCCCAATAAATGATACCATTACGGAAACTAGACCCCTCAAAGAATTTATCGGTGGTTGTGGTGAGCATTTTAACCCCCGACACGCTGGTCAAAATTAAATGCAAAGTAAATGGTGCAGAGTAAAAATTGCGTTTTTATCTCAAAAATGTCATTTTAGTGCCTCATATACTGTGCCCAACCCATGCCACTTTAGACAAACACCCCAAAAATCATTCTGCGGGTTGTCCTGAGTACAGCAATACCACACATGTGCCAATAATTTACAGACTGGGCACACAGAAGGGATGAAAACGGAAGGAGTGAAATTTTGATTTTCCAGCTCCGTTTTCACATGTTTGGATTTGGAGTGCCATGTCATGTTGGCAGGGCCCGTGAGGTGCCAGTGCAATAGAAACCCCCAATAAATGATACCATTACGGAAACTAGACCCCTCAAAGAATTTATCGGTGGTTGTGGTGAGCATTTTAACCCCCGACACGCTGGTCAAAATTGAATGCAAAGTAAATGGTGCAGAGTAAAAATTGCGTTTTTATCTCAAAAATGTCATTTTAGTGCCTCATATACTGTGCCCAACCCATGCCACTTCAGACAAACACCCCAAAAATCATTCTGCGGGTTGTCCCGAGTACGGCAATACCACACATGTGCCAATAATTTACAGGCTGGGCACACAGAAGGGATGAGAACGGAAGGAGTGAAATTTTGATTTTCCAGCTCCGTTTTCACACGTTTGGATTTGGAGTGCCATGTCATGTTGGCAGGGCCCGTGAGGTGCCAGTGCAATAGAAACCCCCAATAAATGATACCATTACGGAAACTAGACCCCTCAAAGAATTTATCGGTGGTTGTGGTGAGCATTTTAACCCCCGACACGCTGGTCAAAATTGAATGCAAAGTAAATGGTGCAGAGTAAAAATTGCGTTTTTATCTCAAAAATGTCATTTTAGTGCCTCATATACTGTGCCCAACCCATGCCACTTCAGACAAACACCCCAAAAATCATTCTGCGGGTTGTCCCGAGTACGGCAATACCACACATGTGCCAATAATTTACAGGCTGGGCACACAGAAGGGATGAGAACGGAAGGAGTGAAATTTTGATTTTCCAGCTCCGTTTTCACACGTTTGGATTTGGAGTGCCATGTCATGTTGGCAGGGCCCGTGAGGTGCCAGTGCAATAGAAACCCCCAATAAATGATACCATTACGGAAACTAGACCCCTCAAAGAATTTATCGGTGGTTGTGGTGAGCATTTTAACCCCCGACACGCTGGTCAAAATTGAATGCAAAGTAAATGGTGCAGAGTAAAAATTGTGTTTTTATCTCAAAAAAGTCATTTTTGTGCCTCATATACTGTGCCCAACCCATGCCACTTTAGACAAACACCCCAAAAATCATTCTGGGGGTTGTCCTGAGTACGGCAATACCACACATGTGCCAATAATTTACAGGCTGGGCACACGGCAGGGGTCAGGAAGAAAGAAGCACAATTTAGGTTTTCAAGCTTCGTTTTCACTAGATTGGTAATGGGGGGTACCCCCGAGGTACCAGTACAATAGAAACTCCCAAGTAGTGAACCCATTTTGGAAAGGGCACCCCTCAAAGAATGTATGTAGGCTTGTATGATCATTTTAACCCCCAACACGCTGGTCAAAATTGAATGCAAAGTAAATGGTGCAGAGTAAAAATTGTGTTTTTATCTCAAAAAAGTCATTTTTGTGCCTCATATACTGTGCCCAACCCATGCCACTTTAGACAAACACCCCAAAAATCATTCTGGGGGTTGTCCTGAGTACGGCAATACCACACATGTGCCAATAATTTACAGGCTGGGCACACGGCAGGGGTCAGGAAGAAAGAAGCACAATTTAGGTTTTCAAGCTTCGTTTTCACTAGATTGGTAATGGGGGGTACCCCCGAGGTACCAGTACAATAGAAACTCCCAAGTAGTGAACCCATTTTGGAAAGGGCACCCCTCAAAGAATGTATGTAGGCTTGTATGATCATTTTAACCCCCAACACGCTGGTCAAAATTGAATGCAAAGTAAATGGTGCAGAGTAAAAATTGTGTTTTTATCTCAAAAAAGTCATTTTTGTGCCTCATATACTGTGCCCAACCCATGCCACTTTAGACAAACACCCCAAAAATCATTCTGGGGGTTGTCCTGAGTACGGCAATACCACACATGTGCCAATAATTTACAGGCTGGGCACACGGCAGGGGTCAGGAAGAAAGAAGCACAATTTAGGTTTTCAAGCTTCGTTTTCACTAGATTGGTAATGGGGGGTACCCCCGAGGTACCAGTACAATAGAAAGCCCAAGTAGTGAACCCATTTTGGAAAGGGCACCCCTCAAAGAATGTATGTAGGCTTGTATGAGTATTTTAACCCCTAAGGTGCTGGCTCAAATGTAATACAAAGTGAGTAGTGCAGAGAAACAGTTGTATTGCAATTTATCAAATATGCCATTGAAGTGACAAAAGTATTTTGCCCAACTCATGCCACTGGGGAAAAACACATCAAAAATCATTCTGCGGGTTACCCCGGTTAGGGCAATACCCCATAGGAGGCAATAATCTGTAGGATGGTGACACGGCAGGGCTCAAAAGGGAATAACTTGTTGGAGCACAGACATTGTACTTTTTTTTTTCTTTTTGGCATCATGAAAGATTTGTAGATGCCAATAGGGGCCAGTACAGTAGAAACCCCTAAGAACTGACCCTATTTTGGAAACTACACCCCTCCATGAATTAATCTAGGGGTATAGTTAGCATTTTAACCCCACAGGTGGACCCCTGAAAAAGTGCAAAATGGATAGTGCATAGTAAAAAAATATCTATTATGTCATTTTGTGCCCAGCTGCTGCCATGGGAGACAAACACCCTAAAAATCATGATGCATGTTTTCCCGGGTAAAGCATACGGGACAGTAATCTACAGGCTGGGCACATGGCAGGGCTTAGAAGGGAAGGTGCGGCATGATGTATAAGCTGTGCGTCAGGGTAACAACAGGGTACTCTAAAAATCCAGGGATGTATGATAAATTCGGAAGCAATCTTTCATACATAACCCTGGTTTTTCTGGGCATGTCTCACAGTGATGAATGGTGTCCTTCCGAATGCCATTTTTGGAGCACACCCTGCACCTCTTTTGTGACCTTCCCTTGCTGGCTGTTTGGGGAACTACTCCTGGAAAGTGCTGCCCTGGTACAATACGTGATGTGGCCTCACTTCCAGATGTGCTAGCACTCCCCCCTTCCTGGTCTCCAAAAAGAAAGTACTTTATTACCATCTCTTGAAATTCCAGGAAAGTTCCCCTCTGGCCGGCATATCGATGCAGCACATAAGCATTATACAATGCCATCTGCATGATGTGCACGGCCAGCTTCTTGTACCACACCCTCGACTTCCGCATGGCATTGTACGGCTGAAGCACCTGGTCAGACAAGTCCACCCCTCCCATGTATTTGTTATAATCTAAAATACAGTCTGGCTTGGGGGTTTCTGTACTGGCACCTCGTACTGGGACAGGGGTGGTGGTGTGCTCATGTATTGTGGTTAATACAAGGACCTCTCTCTTGTCCTTGTACTTAACACACAATACAGAGTCGCTGCATAGTGCCCTGCTTTCGTGCCTTTTAAGTTTTTGCCCAAGCAGCGACTTAGGGAGACCTCTCTGATTTCTGCGTACAGTGCCGCATGCCGCAGTATTTCTGGAAGTGAGGCACTTGAACAGGGTGGTGCTGGTGTAGAAATTGTCCAGGTAGAGGTGGTAGCCCTGGTCCAGCAGTGGGTGCACTAAATCCCACACTATCTTCCCTGTAACACCCAGGAAGGGGGGGCATTCTGGGGGCACTATAGAGGAGTCCTTCCCTTCATATACCCTGAACTTGTATGTGTACCCTGATGAACTTTCGCACAGCTTATACATTTTCACACCATATCTTGCCCTCTTATTGGGCAGGTACTGGCGGAATTGAAGTCTCCCTTTGAATTGTACCAGGGACTCGTCTATGCTCACATGTTTGGCGGGAGTATATGCCTGGGCAAACTTGGCACTAAAATGATCTAATATGGGCCTGACCTTAAATAACCGATCATAACTGGGGTCACCTCTGGGTGGGCACTGTGTGTTGTCAGTGTAGTGCAAAAACTTATGGATGGCTTCAAAGCGCATCCTGCTCATTGCCATGCGGAACATGGGGGTGTGGTACAGTATATCTGTGCTCCAGTAGTCCCTGATTGAAGGCTTCTTTACTATCCCCATAAGGAGTATTATGCCCCAATACTTGTACATCTCTGCTGCAGTGACAGGGGTCCACCTGTAGGGTTGTGCATAAAAGGACGTGGGGTTTTGGGCAATATGTTGTGCAGCGTAGAGATTTGTCTGAAATATAATAATATTTAGCAGCTCCTCATCAAAAAAAAACTTAAAAAAAGTCTACAGCTCTGAGCCCTGTCGTGTCAAAGTTAATGCCAGGATGGCCCAAAAAGTCAGGGACCTGAGGGGTATAATTATCTGGATCCACAAGAAATAGAGACGTCCCTGCACAGCTCAAACATAGGTGTCTGTTCAACGCAGATGCATCGAGTCGGTGGAACGAATGGTTAGGAGTAAGTGGTTGGTAGACCGCTGCTGCTGAGGTTCCGTAGCGGTGTTGCTCAGCCTGAGTTTTCACAGAACCATGATGCCAGAAGATAAAAGAAAAGGCGGCACTCACCGGACTGGTGGAACTACTTCTTTTTATTCAGCAAAGCGGTGAGGAACAGGGGGAACACTGGAGCCATACGGCGACGGGCCGTTTCGCGCTTGCTAGCGCATCTTCAAGCCGTTGACGTCATCCGCCTGCGACGCGCAGAATATATGCGAGATCGCCGGCGGCTGTCGTCAAGGAGACAGTGTAAACAAGGTGAGGGAAAAGACATGTGCATCAACATTAAAATGTGACATGGTGAAGTTAAAAGCAAATACAAAAGGTATATTCTTATGCAGCTCAAGAATAAATGGCGCTAATGCATAGTTATCATAGGGGTAACGTAGCAGCAGATACAGGGCATTTAATGGTATAATTTTTTAATATAGAATGAAAAAAGGGGGGGGGAATGGGCACCCGTGTCATAAGAAGACACTAAAGTCGTTTCTGTCATTCATGCCCAGCGGCCCCATAGCATCAAATCTAATGATGCATCTACTTTCATGTTGCATTAGGGTTTTGTTTCTGTTGCCTCCTAGAGGATCTGCTGTCACTACTTCAATGCCTGCGAATTTTAAAACATTAGGGTTGCCCTCGTGGTGAGTCCTAACATGCTCAATCAAACGTGGGCAACCGTTACCGTTTTTTATGGACCTTTGATGTTCCTGGAACCGTACATAAAGTTTACGTATAGTTTTGCCTATATAAAAGAAGTTGCAAGGGCAATGTATAATATAAACCACGTAAGTGGATTTACATGAAATGAACGATGTGACCTTCTGTGTTTGTCCCCCAAAATTAACCCATTTTAGTTGGCTGTTAAAACGACAACTGCTACAACCCCCACATTTGAAGTTACCCACAGGCGTTGCCTTGTCTAACCATGTGGATTTTGGGGTGTGAAAGCGGCTACTAATGAGAGCTTTTCTAATGGTGGGCGAGCGTCTGAATGCTATATGGGGGCGTGTAACAGTCAAGTTGTGTAATTGTGGGTCCTGCTTCAGGATACTCCAATTTTTAAGAATAGCATCACGTACTGTTTTTTCATAAGGGCTGAACTCAAAGGAAAAGGCCACTCTCTCATTGTTTCTCTCATTTGTATATGTGCATGGATTGGCGCTGTTCCTTGTGCCCCTATAAGATCGTAGTAGCTCCTCCCGTGGTATGATCAAAACTTTATTGTAGGCCTCATTAATGAGATGTTCGGGATAGTCCCTCGCTCTCAATCTGTCTTTTAATTCTTCGGCTTGTATAGAAAACTGGGTGGCATCATTGTTAATACGCTTCAGCCGTAGGAACTGACTATATGGAAGTCCTTTTTTAGTGTGGAGGGGATGATGGCTGTGGTAGTGGAGAAGTGAGTTGGTGGCCGTGGCCTTACGAAATGCCACGGTACTCAAACTCCCCCTTTCCTCCCTGACCTTAACGTCCAGAAAATCTAGTTCGCCTCCCCCATACACAGCAGTAAACCGCATGTTCATATAGTTGTCAGAATTGAGGTAATCAACAAACTGTAAAAATTGCGTGTGTGTGCCCTCCCATACGATGAAAACATCGTCCACATATCTGTGGAACGCCTTCAAGTTCACGAGGAATGGGTTGCCCAGGGAAAAGACACGGCGGTTCTCAAAACAAGCGAGAAACAAGTTGGCGAGGGTACAGGCAACAGGGGTACCCATCGCCGTGCCGGTTCTCTGGACAAACCACTCATCGTCGAACATGAAGGCGTTATGGGAGAGCACAAACCTAAGTCCCTCGCAAACAAAATTAACGAAGTCAGGACTCCTACGGGCATTGGTGAGAATTTCCCGGATGCATTGAACACCCAATTCCTGCGGGATACGAGTGTATAGACTTTCGACGTCAATAGACGCCAAAGCATAACCTTCTTTCCAATGTATCTCTTTAACAATTTTTAGGAATGCATTCGTGTCTTTTAGATAAGACGGGATTTCTTTGAGGAGAGGGCGGAGGAGCCAATCTAGATACTGCGATAGGGGTTCAGTCAACGACCCAATGCCGGCCACAATGGGTCGGCCAGGGGGGGCAGAAAGGGATTTGTGAACTTTGGGCAAAAAGTACCATACGGGATATCTGGGATGTTCAGGCAATAGTTTCCTAGCCGTCTGTTCAGATAAAACACCCCGCTCTACACTCTCTCTGAGAAAGGTGCGCAATCGAGTTTGGTACCTAAAAGTGGGATTGGAAGGCAGGGGAGTGTAAGTCTCGACATCCCTCAGCTGTCTATTCGCCTCTGATTTATAATATTCTTTTGTCATGACTACCACGTTACCCCCCTTATCCGCCGGCTTAAAAATAATATCGTCTTGTAACCTAAGCCAGCGGAGGGCGGATAATTCGCCTGAGGAGAGGTTACTAGGAGTTAAAGGATACACCAAGGCCTTAACATCCTCTTTTACGCGCTGGTAAAAAATGTCAAGAGGGGAGCCGGCGGACAAGGGGGGACAAAACGTGGAGCCGACGCCTTTTTTAAAGGCTTCAACTTCCACTGTCGGGGACAAAGGGGGAACAGGGTGGGTAACATCCATATCACCTGCATCTAAGCTAAGTAGGCAATTGATGACTGACAAATCCATGTCAGTAGGGAGATCTGGGGGGGAGAATCCAAGTGGACCCACTACGGCTGGTGTTTCTCCGTCTTTTGACGGTCCCCGGTCATGAGTTTTATCCGTGAAGAATTTCTTTAGATTAAGTTTGCGGATACCCTTAAACAGATCAATTTCAAATTGGACTTCGTCAAATACATTAGTAATCGCAAAATTTAAACCTTTGTTAAGCAATGATAAACAGTCGGGGGATAACACAGTATTTGTAAGGTTAATAACATTGTCCCCGGATACATTGTTATTCCTATTTCTACCAAAAGAGTCGGAAATGATATTATCAGAAAGTCCGACATTATTGCAAGGTGGGGTAAGGTGGGGGATGGTAAAGTTAGAGCTGTTAGTGTCGTTAACGGGTTGGAGTGGAGAGTCCATGGAGACAAAGTTATCAATTCTACGATTAGTATGATTAGTGGAGGGCGGGTGTGATTTTGACAAATCACCTGTATGTCTTACCGCCAGGAGACCTGTTTTCTCTTGCGGTATCTGTGCCAATTTTTTCTTCCTCCTTCCTCCCCTCCTGGTGCGGGACCTAAAGGGGGAGCTGGTGTAGAGATTTCCATACCGCCCTCCACAGTCGTAGATTGCTGGTCGATGTTGTGTTTAGAAGACTCATCCGAGAGACTCGAATCAGATTCCGTAGTCCAAAAATCTGTGTTTTTCGTTTTTCTTCTTCTGTTGTTTGGGTTGTTGTTTCTTCTGTTACTTTGTCTCTTCGTCACTCCCCAGTCGAAAATCATGCCCTGTTCAAAGTCCATTTTATCTCGGACAAATTTGTCCCTCTTCTTTTCTTTCACTTCCATCTGTGTAAAGACTAATTTTTTCTCTAGTTTTTTTTGTGAATGCCGCAAATTGTGTTTCGCCCAATCTGGTTCTTAATTCAGTTCTGGCCTTGCACAGTTCGTCTGTGACCTTGGTGTATTCTATTTCATTTCTTCCCATCACCAAACGCATGACGTTAAGGGAGTGTTGTAGGTGCAGGTCCTTCCATCTCTGCATAAATATTTGGTCATCCTGGTACTGTGCAGCGGCTTTAAAAATCCGTAGGCCTCTTGGTCCGGTGAGTGCCGCCTTTTCTTTTATCTTCTGGCATCATGGTTCTGTGAAAACTCAGGCTGAGCAACACCGCTACGGAACCTCAGCAGCAGCGGTCTACCAACCACTTACTCCTAACCATTCGTTCCACCGACTCGATGCATCTGCGTTGAACAGACACCTATGTTTGAGCTGTGCAGGGACGTCTCTATTTCTTGTGGATTCATATGACTTGTATCTAGTTGCTGTCTTTTGGTCCCGAGCACGTTCAAGGTGAAATATAACGCCCGAATATAGGTGGACGAGGATCATAAAATCCTAAAACATGGCGGAGACGGAAGTACCTGAGGTACAATTGAGTACAGGGAGGGAAAACGCTGGAGCCTTTTTCGAGCAGTGTAACACCAGGGATAACCTGCAGATGATGAGTACGAAAGCCCTGGAAAACCGGGTGTCACTACTTGCCGATAAAGAAATTAGGTTATTTTGGACCAACCACTCACTAAAATCGTACAGTGATAGTAACCGCGTACCAAGAGGCCTACGGATTTTTAAAGCCGCTGCACAGTACCAGGATGACCAAATATTTATGCAGAGATGGAAGGACCTGCACCTACAACACTCCCTTAACGTCATGCGTTTGGTGATGGGAAGAAATGAAATAGAATACACCAAGGTCACAGACGAACTGTGCAAGGCCAGAACTGAATTAAGAACCAGATTGGGCGAAACACAATTTGCGGCATTCACAAAAAAACTAGAG
This sequence comes from Engystomops pustulosus, assembly GCF_040894005.1. Lineage (NCBI taxonomy): Eukaryota > Metazoa > Chordata > Amphibia > Anura > Leptodactylidae > Engystomops > Engystomops pustulosus. The sequence continues at coordinate 128,325,383 of NC_092415.1, read as the reverse complement.
AAAAAATTAGTCTTTACACAGATGGAAGTGAAAGAAAAGAAGAGGGACAAATTTGTCCGAGATAAAATGGACTTTGAACAGGGCATGATTTTCGACTGGGGAGTGACGAAGAGACAAAGTAACAGAAGAAACAACAACCCAAACAACAGAAGAAGAAAAACGAAAAACACAGATTTTTGGACTACGGAATCTGATTCGAGTCTCTCGGATGAGTCTTCTAAACACAACATCGACCAGCAATCTACGACTGTGGAGGGCGGTATGGAAATCTCTACACCAGCTCCCCCTTTAGGTCCCGCACCAGGAGGGGAGGAAGGAGGAAGAAAAAATTGGCACAGATACCGCAAGAGAAAACAGGTCTCCTGGCGGTAAGACATACAGGTGATTTGTCAAAATCACACCCGCCCTCCACTAATCATACTAATCGTAGAATTGATAACTTTGTCTCCATGGACTCTCCACTCCAACCCGTTAACGACACTAACAGCTCTAACTTTACCATCCCCCACCTTACCCCACCTTGCAATAATGTCGGACTTTCTGATAATATCATTTCCGACTCTTTTGGTAGAAATAGGAATAACAATGTATCCGGGGACAATGTTATTAACCTTACAAATACTGTGTTATCCCCCGACTGTTTATCATTGCTTAACAAAGGTTTAAATTTTGCGATTACTAATGTATTTGACGAAGTCCAATTTGAAATTGATCTGTTTAAGGGTATCCGCAAACTTAATCTAAAGAAATTCTTCACGGATAAAACTCATGACCGGGGACCGTCAAAAGACGGAGAAACACCAGCCGTAGTGGGTCCACTTGGATTCTCCCCCCCAGATCTCCCTACTGACATGGATTTGTCAGTCATCAATTGCCTACTTAGCTTAGATGCAGGTGATATGGATGTTACCCACCCTGTTCCCCCTTTGTCCCCGACAGTGGAAGTTGAAGCCTTTAAAAAAGGCGTCGGCTCCACGTTTTGTCCCCCCTTGTCCGCCGGCTCCCCTCTTGACATTTTTTACCAGCGCGTAAAAGAGGATGTTAAGGCCTTGGTGTATCCTTTAACTCCAAGTAACCTCTCCTCAGGCGAATTATCCGCCCTCCGCTGGCTTAGGTTACAAGACGATATTATTTTTAAGCCGGCGGATAAGGGGGGTAACGTGGTAGTCATGACAAAAGAATATTATAAATCAGAGGCGAATAGACAGCTGAGGGATGTCGAGACTTACACTCCCCTGCCTTCCAATCCCACTTTTAGGTACCAAACTCGATTGCGCACCTTTCTCAGAGAGAGTGTAGAGCGGGGTGTTTTATCTGAACAGACGGCTAGGAAACTATTGCCTGAACATCCCAGATATCCCGTATGGTACTTTTTGCCCAAAGTTCACAAATCCCTTTCTGCCCCCCCTGGCCGACCCATTGTGGCCGGCATTGGGTCGTTGACTGAACCCCTATCGCAGTATCTAGATTGGCTCCTCCGCCCTCTCCTCAAAGAAATCCCGTCTTATCTAAAAGACACGAATGCATTCCTAAAAATTGTTAAAGAGATACATTGGAAAGAAGGTTATGCTTTAGCGTCTATTGACGTCGAAAGTCTATACACTCGTATCCCGCAGGAATTGGGTGTTCAATGCATCCGGGAAATTCTCACCAATGCCTTCATGTTCGACGATGAGTGGTTTGTCCAGAGAACCGGCACGGCGATGGGTACCCCTGTTGCCTGTACCCTCGCCAACTTGTTTCTCGCTTGTTTTGAGAACCGCCGTGTCTTTTCCCTGGGCAACCCATTCCTCGTGAACTTGAAGGCGTTCCACAGATATGTGGACGATGTTTTCATCGTATGGGAGGGCACACACACGCAATTTTTACAGTTTGTTGATTACCTCAATTCTGACAACTATATGAACATGCGGTTTACTGCTGTGTATGGGGGAGGCGAACTAGATTTTCTGGACGTTAAGGTCAGGGAGGAAAGGGGGAGTTTGAGTACCGTGGCATTTCGTAAGGCCACGGCCACCAACTCACTTCTCCACTACCACAGCCATCATCCCCTCCACACTAAAAAAGGACTTCCATATAGTCAGTTCCTACGGCTGAAGCGTATTAACAATGATGCCACCCAGTTTTCTATACAAGCCGAAGAATTAAAAGACAGATTGAGAGCGAGGGACTATCCCGAACATCTCATTAATGAGGCCTACAATAAAGTTTTGATCATACCACGGGAGGAGCTACTACGATCTTATAGGGGCACAAGGAACAGCGCCAATCCATGCACATATACAAATGAGAGAAACAATGAGAGAGTGGCCTTTTCCTTTGAGTTCAGCCCTTATGAAAAAACAGTACGTGATGCTATTCTTAAAAATTGGAGTATCCTGAAGCAGGACCCACAATTACACAACTTGACTGTTACACGCCCCCATATAGCATTCAGACGCTCGCCCACCATTAGAAAAGCTCTCATTAGTAGCCGCTTTCACACCCCAAAATCCACATGGTTAGACAAGGCAACGCCTGTGGGTAACTTCAAATGTGGGGGTTGTAGCAGTTGTCGTTTTAACAGCCAACTAAAATGGGTTAATTTTGGGGGACAAACACAGAAGGTCACATCGTTCATTTCATGTAAATCCACTTACGTGGTTTATATTATACATTGCCCTTGCAACTTCTTTTATATAGGCAAAACTATACGTAAACTTTATGTACGGTTCCAGGAACATCAAAGGTCCATAAAAAACGGTAACGGTTGCCCACGTTTGATTGAGCATGTTAGGACTCACCACGAGGGCAACCCTAATGTTTTAAAATTCGCAGGCATTGAAGTAGTGACAGCAGATCCTCTAGGAGACAACAGAAACAAAACCCTAATGCAACATGAAAGTAGATGCATCATTAGATTTGATGCTATGGGGCCGCTGGGCATGAATGACAGAAACGACTTTAGTGTCTTCTTATGACACGGGTGCCCATTCCCCCCCCCTTTTTTCATTCTATATTAAAAAATTATACCATTAAATGCCCTGTATCTGCTGCTACGTTACCCCTATGATAACTATGCATTAGCGCCATTTATTCTTGAGCTGCATAAGAATATACCTTTTGTATTTGCTTTTAACTTCACCATGTCACATTTTAATGTTGATGCACATGTCTTTTCCCTCACCTTGTTTACACTGTCTCCTTGACGACAGCCGCCGGCGATCTCGCATATATTCTGCGCGTCGCAGGCGGATGACGTCAACGGCTTGAAGATGCGCTAGCAAGCGCGAAACGGCCCGTCGCCGTATGGCTCCAGTGTTCCCCCTGTACCTCACCGCTTTGCTGAATAAAAAGAAGTAGTTCCACCAGTCCGGTGAGTGCCGCCTTTTCTTTTATCTTCTGGTATAATTATCTGGGGCTACCCATGTGGGGTCAGTGGAAGCCCCAGACGCTTCTCCTGCAGAAGTCCCAGGCACTTCTCCTGCAGAAGTCCCAGGCACTTCTCCTGCAGAAGTCCCAGGCACTTCTCCTGCAGAAGTCCCAGGCACTTCTCCTGCAGAAGTCCCAGGCACTTCTCCTGCAGAAGTCCCAGGCACTTCAATTGCAGAAGTCCCTGGAACCCTACGGCGCCTTCTTGGGGGTCCTTCCAGGTCACTGGAAGATGAGCAGGAGGATGATGATAGGTAAAAGGGACCATCATCCCCACTAGCTGACTCGGTGTCAGAGGCAAGCATGTTATATGCCTCCAACACGGTGTACGTCTTCTGAGACATTGCACACAAAAAAAAATAGAGAACAAGAAAAATTAGATAATGTGCACCAAACTACACGGATAAACCGTCTAGCAGGCACACAAAAAAAAAATATAATGCACACCAAACTACACGGACAAGCCGCACAGATGGCACACACAAAAAATAATGTGCACTAAACTACACGGACAAGCCGCACAGATAGCACACAAAAAAAAAAAGATAATGCGCACCAAACTACACGGACAAGCCGCACAGATGGCACACACAAAAAAATAATGTGCACTAAACTACACGGACAAGCCGCACAGATAGCACACAAAAAAAAAAAGATAATGCACACCAAGCCACACGGACCAGCCGCACAGATGGCACACAAAAAATAATGCGCACTAAACTACACGGACAAGCCGCACAGATAGCACACAAAAAAAATAATGCGCACTAAACTACACGGACAAGCCGCACAGATAGCACACAAAAAAAATAATGCGCACTAAACTACACGGACAAGCCGCACAGATAGCACACAAAAAAAAAGGTAATGCACACCAAACTACACGGACAAGCCGCACAGATGGCACAAACAAAAAATAATGCGCACTAAACTACACGGACAAGCCGCACAGATAGCACACAAAAAAAAAAGATAATGCACACCAAGCCACACGGACCAGCCGCACAGATGGCACACAAAAAATAATGCGCACTAAACTACACGGACAAGCCGCACAGATAGCACACAAAAAAAATAATGCGCACTAAACTACACGGACAAGCCGCACAGATAGCACACAAAAAAAAAAGTAATGCACACCAAACTACACGGACAAGCCGCACAGATGGCACACACAAAAAATAATGCGCACTAAACTACACGGACAAGCCGCACAGATAGCACACAAAAAAAATAATGCGCACTAAACTACACGGACAAGCCGCACAGATAGCACACAAAAAAAAAGGTAATGCACACCAAACTACACGGACAAGCCGCACAGATGGCACACACAAAAAATAATGCGCACTAAACTACACGGACAAGCCGCACAGATAGCACACAAAAAAAATAATGCGCACTAAACTACACGGACAAGCCGCACAGATAGCACACAAAAAAAAAAGATAATGCACACCAAGCCACACGGATGGCACACACAAAAAGTAGCTATGTACGGGTACACCTACGGCGTTCTGGAAAAAAATATTACCAGGCACCGAAAAAAAACCTATGTGCACCGCGCAAAAAGGCGCTACAAATGCACCTAGCTTGCCCTAAGACAAACTAACTACCGCTAAGATTGCTAAAGATTCTGTGCAGCGCTATTCACACGGCGCACTGAAAAGTGCGTCCAGTGCAGAACAACGCTAACACAGCGCACTGAAAAGTGCGTTTGGGTTCAGAAGGGACAGACAGGGAAAAACGGAAGACACGTGGGATCACACAAGGCGATCACACAGGGAACACACAGGACACAGGAAAAAACAGATAGGATGGGAATTTGTAGGGAACAATAGGGATCAGATAAGGATCAGAACACTATTTATAGTGTAAAAGTGTATTTTGGTGCACACAGTAACGCTCTTTCCTCTCTCCAGCGATACCAAACCAAAATGGTGCCGCTGGAGGAAGAGGAAAGTGCTAAAAGCACGTTTTTTAGCCTAAAATCGCTGTAATTGGCCAGTCAGGTTTGACTGGCCAATCACGGCGATCGGCGGGCGGGACCAATTTGATTGGTCGGGTGACGGAGACAGGAACTCCTCCTGCCTCTGTCACCCAAATTTCAGCCCGATGTCACCACGTCTCGCGACGTGGTGACAATTCTAAAATAGTATGCGCTCGCGCAGTAGCTGTACTGCGCTGAGCGCCAATAGTGGGAAGCTGCGCAGTAGAGCTACGGCGCGGAGCGCTAAGGGGTTAAAGCATTTTTTAAGGGTATTCATTATTTTTGCTTAATTTTTTCTGTGTTTTTTTTTTTTTATCACCATGTGGGTCCAATAACGTTCTGTTTTATTATACAGATTGTTATGGACACTATACCAAAAATATTTGTATTTTTTATGATATATTAAGTGTTTGCATGGGAATGGGTTATTTTAGGAGCTTATATTTGATTTAATGTTTTAAACTTTTTTTGTTTATTTTATACAAACTTGGACTTACGCCAGTCAAAGTCAAAGACACTGCACTACAATTCTTTACAGCCTTTAGTTTACAGTCAGACACGGAAGGTGTGGCAGAAGGCAATTTGGCAGATTCCAGGGCTGCCCTTAAGAGGATCGGATTCCCTGGTTAGGGGCACAGGGGATTCAGGGTGGGAGAGGAGCTTCTCACAGCTCACAAGGTATCATAAAATAAATATATTGACTATAAATAAAATATCTGAAGATAAATTTTAAAAGGGAAAACATAAACCAATGTTCAAGTTATTAACCCACTTCTACCCAGATCAGAGAGCACACTTGCTCTCCAATTTTCATTTATTGAGTGATGATTTTTTTACAAAATGGTGGGAGAGAATGAACATTTGAGACTCTTCTCCTAATCTGGCTACAAATTAACACTGCAACCAATAAATTTTTCCAAAAAGTTGTATGTAACAAGTAAAACACACTATCCCTCCGGCATTTATACCTACATTATGGCACTCATTCAAATTCTTATGAACTGTGGGAGGTTCCATTATCTAATACAATGGTGCGCATATTACACCCATCTAAAAGTGACTTCTGTTAACCATTGCATAAGGAAGTGTAAAATATAATATCTGTGTGAAGCCCAGTGCTATTATTTGCAGAAATAGATTTGTTGCACCCTGCAGATTTAACGTTTTATATTGGTGAATATTCACATGTAGGGTATTTATGAACTCCTCACATCTTGTTGTTCTTTACAAGAGTAGTCTGGATTTATTTCAGTTGAAATTTGTAATTTTTATGTATTTTCTGAATTTTATCACAGTTTGCTGCAAGTTGCCGGAAGTTGGTTTTGTATTAATTTATCGATACATGGTAGGCTGTGTTTTATTTTTATATTTTTATTATTTTTTTTATATATTCTTTATATATTATTTTAATATATTGTTATTATTTATACTTCTGGACTGCAACCAAATATTTTGGATTTTGTTTTAGCATTTTAAATGCTTGTTGATGTTGTATTTTGTGATAAATCAATCTCCTCACTAAATATTATGTGTGTGTGTAAACCTCTGCTATGAAGTGTGTTTTGTATAAAAATGTCAAGACAAATACCAGGTTGTCTGCTTTCAAATATATACTGTAGGTCTAAAGGGGGGACCAGTTTCTTTTAAACTGCTTTTCTTTTATAATTATATCATATGAACATATAACTATGCAGTATCTATGAACTGTACACACATTTTTGAAAAAATTATTTTCTATTTATGGCAAAAATTTTTCCAAAATTTACACTTTTAATCAAAATAAGCATTAAGATACGTCTATTAAACCTTTAAGGATCCAGCGTTTTTTCGATCATTTTTTTGCTTCCCACCTTCAAAATCCATAACTTTCTCATTTTTCCGTGTACAGAGCTGTGTAAGAGCCAATTTTCTGCATACAAATCTTACTTCTAAGTAAAGTTGTTTATTATTCCATGCTGTGTACTGGGAAGCTAGAAAAAAAAAATTCTAAATGTGGCGAAATTGTGAAAAAAAATGCATTTGTGTCACCTTCTCAGTTTGTGACTTTCCCTGTGCAAATGATACATTATTTTATTCTTTGATTCGGTATAAAATTTGTATAGGTTTTATTGTGTTTTACATATTTGAAAAAAATAATATATAAATCTGTAAATCTTTGTTTTGGTTTCGCCACTTTCTGATGCTAATAACTTTTTCATACTTCGGTATACAGAGCTGTGCAAGACATCTATGTTTGCAAGAACAGCTGATGTTTACATGGCTACCATCTTGAGGACTGTGCAACCTTTTGATCCCTTTTCATTTAATTTTTTTAATGCGATGCAATATTTTTGCTAAACTTGGACATATGATTGCCTTTTTCCCATTGTGGGGTTTCCCGCCGTGAATAACAGTTTTAATATTTTGATAGATCAGGCATTTTGGGAGGCGGCGATACAAAACATGATTGTGATTTTTACATTTTACTTAGTTTTATATTACCGCTCCCCATCACTGACCTAGAGTACAAGTACCATGGGGGCCTAAAAATATAGTAGCAAAATAAAAAGGAAAAGAAACTACGGTAGTTCTAGGGAAAGGGTTTTTAAATAAAATTTTGACCTTTTTTCATTTTTTTTTACCATTTTATTATACCTCTAGGGTACTTTAACCCTAGACAGACTGGTCGTTCCTAACATATAACATTTTTTACACCATTTTGGCGTTTCTACACGATTCATTACATTAAGCCACTAGCACATGGTAACAAATCTGCAGAAACCATGCAGCCCCGGCTCTTACAAAGACCCACGGCTGTCCCAGCAACTGACCGTCGCTCCCCGATGAAGTCACAGGGAGTGGCGATGCAAACAAGATGTTAGTGTCCACACTTTTTTTTTTTGGAATGGAGATTAAATTGACCATGTTGTAACAAATAAAAGGACAAATCATGAAATTTACAGTGGTTACAACTTTGGAACGCTTTATCATATCCAGGTGATTTTGAGAAAGTTTACTTATGACAGAGTGCACTTCATGTTCGTTAAAAACTTTGTTTTTGTTTTTTTTGCTTTTTTTTAAAAATGCAAAACTTATACTTGGCGAAAATTTGGAAAAATAATAATTTTTTTTACTTTTCCGACAGTTCTAAAACTAAAATGGCGCACATCAAGCGCCGAGAGTGAAGTTAGATTACACAGTACCTTTGATGGAAAAAAGTGTGTTCGTATTCCACGCTCTCACTCAGCTTTCCTCCGGTCTTGGGCGAGGAAAACCGAACGTGCATTTTTAAATTACTAAAGAGGCCTTATTTTAACTTTTGTTTGTGAGTATATTGAATAAATGTTTCAACTTAATTACCCAAAAAGTTGTCTGCACTATCGCGTGTTATCTTCTCTTCCTTTTGACGAGTGAACCGGAGTGACCGCGAAATTTGTGGAACACACCACACGGTGGCAGCAGTTCCTGGTCGGAGGATTTTACCCACGCACCGGTAACAAACAACGATCCAGAGTTTTCGTCCAGCAAGACCGGAGGAAAGCTGAGTGAGAGCGTGGAATATGAACACACCTTTTTCCATCAAGAAAGGTACTGTGTAATCTAACTTCACTCTCGGCGCTAATAGAGAGCGGGCAAGGACGTTGATGCGGTGAACAATATATCTTTTTCTTCGGTTGAATTTTTAGGTGTTTTGGACTTTCTCACCTGTGTTCCCCTGCGCCGCCCCCCCTCCCCCCTTATCGAATGTTTTTTCTTTTACATAATAGGTTAAGGTTTGAGCTTTTGTGAAATTTTTGTTATAAAACTAAAATAAACTTAAAAGCTAATTTACTGGATGTCTGCTTTATGTTGGCATGATCTTTTAGGCATCCTCTCATTTTTGTACGATACAGTGAGGCTTAGAACTTTAGCTGTGTTTATTAACATTTTTATTAAAAGTCACACTTTGAAGAGACCACACTTCGAGAGGCACCATTATACTACATCTCTCAATGTATTTAAAACAACTTTTATGACATTTGTAAGCCCTTTAAGCGCTCTACAGTGGTTAAAACAAAATGGAGGTGAAATTTTAAAATTGTCATTTTTTTGGCTAAATGAATGTCTGTCGTTTTGAAAAGTTGATAAAAAATAACCAAAACACTCAACAAAGTTTGCCCATACCCATACTTGATGGAAAACTGCTGTATGGATACACACCATGGCATTGCTGAGGAGCGCCATTCAGAGCATATTTGCATTTTCACTTTTTAAAGGAAAGACTATCTTTATTTTTTGGGAGAAATTTGAACATTCATTTTTGGGAGATGAGAAGTACTTTACAAATACTACATTTTAGGAAATATTTAGCTTACTGATGAGATTCCATTTACTCTAAATGTGTGCATGTAAAGAAAATCAATTCTTTTTTCATATTTTTATCAAATCCATGGGGATAGTTGCCAAATTCCACCTACACAATGCGGTCATGCTCGAATGGAGGAATATTTGATCCTGGGTGAGTGTCAGCGAGATATTTCTGGCACCGGCTCTGTGCAGCATTTTTCTGCCCTGCATCGGGAAAGAGGTTAAATAGATACAGTAGAATGTTTAAGCCTCATTAAAAACCAAAGGACCCGACAGTACACCACTTTGATGTGTTGTTCATTTGCTTATAAGCAGGTTTTAACCACACATGTAAAAACAATACAAGCATTTTAATAATCGTTTAAAATTTTATTAAAACCTTTGACATAAGAGGTCTGTAACATTTTCCAAAAAATACTTGCATTGCTTTAGTTTGTTTTCTACTTAAAAGTAACTGGTCACCGGATTTCCAACAATAAAAACAAACAATGACAGCTTCCCATAGAACTATACTAACTCTTGCCCGCACTGCATTTTTTTGTAATAACTGAAATTATAGTACCTATCCACAGAAAATTAACTTTATAAGCCTAGCATCCTGTGAGAAGGCTAAACGAGTCCCAAGGACGTGTGTTATGCATGACACGCGAGAGGCAGTGTGTCTTTCAGGTCCTATATCCTGGTATCTCCCTCATCCCCCCCACCCCCTTCGGCTAATGTCATCCTCTGCTCTGCTGAAGGGAGTGGGAAAGAGGGACATGCTGGGATACACGAGCTGAGAGCCACACTGCCATACATAAAAGAACATACGCCCTTGGGACTCGCTACTCAAATCGTACAGGGTGCCAGGTAGGCTTTTAAAGTTAATTTTCTGGGGATAAGAACTATGCATTTTTTTTGCTCAAACTGCGTGGGTAAGAGTTAATATATTTTTATGAGAACATGGCATTAGGAATGTTAGTGAAAATCTGGTGACGGGTCCCTTTAAACTATGTTAACACTTATCCCAATGCTAGAAGCCTATTTACAAGACACAAGTAGACATTTCTACTAAGGTTAAACTTTTGAAATTATACACACATTTTGATAAAAGTATGTTAACACAAATAGACACTTTACAAGTTTTAAAAATTGCTTATGGAAATGTTATTGTGGAATGATTTCTGTGCACCACTGACTAGCTTAGCAAAGAAATATTAACTAGAATGTACATAACTTTTTTTTTAAAGAAACAAATACAAAGTTTGTACCACATAAACATGTTAAGGAAAATAAATTTTAAACCAATAAACTTGTATTTATTTACAGAATATACCTTGGGCTTTTAACCAAAGTACAGAAAAATGTTTGGCATGTATTTCCAGAACAATGGCTTTCACAAATTTAAAGCACAAAACAATCTTGTAAAACCAGGATGACTAAACATCTAAACCTGTATAAATTTGTCAGCAGTACGTGTTTACAATCAGTCTGTTTTTTAAATATGAATATTTTCTATGTAAAAGACAGTATTCTATAAAAAGTTGGCTCAAAATTTATTTGTCTAGGGTCTACAATGCATTCAGTTTTTAGAGGGCACAACAGTATATATATACACAAGGTAAAAATTTAGCATTTGTATGTAAATTTGTCCACAAGTAGGCCAAAGGATCTATTTTATGAAAGATAGCTAGTGCGCCACTGTAGCAGAGTGTCTTTCCTATTTAGAAAGTTCTTTACCAATATAATATCTAGGACACAGCGAGTCTGAAAAAGGAGATAAATTGGTGTGCATGGTTGGTCCCCAAGTTTAAACAAATAATGAAATGGCACTTAAATGATTTTTTTTTACAAAGATATTAGTATAAACATTGCATTCTACTAATGCTAGTTATAATAAAACTATAATACTTGTAGTCTAAACAAAGATGAGAAATGCAATAACTGTGCAGTTACATTTATTTCACTCTGGGCAGTTCTGTAAACAACAGTAATCTGTAACTGTTGGCACCAAAACAATGTATTTGAAAAGTAGGTTTATTTAAAAAAAAAAAAAAAATCATGTTGCCATAATCTGAAATAAGCGTTGTTTACTATATGTGGATGGAAGTGGCGGTACTTACTAGGTTTATCAACGAGTCAGCATTTGAGGGAAATCATTCTTTAAAACATGATAAAAACTGGAGAGCTATGTAATCATACCCTGGGTTTGTGGTTAGTCACGTCCCTCCACTTGGGACTGCTGTAGTTTTCAATGAAAAGGATGCTACAGCACAGCACTCAGAGTGCAGCCACTGTACCTGGAGATGCTATAATCTAGAAAATTAAACTATTTTTCGGGAAAAAAAAAAAAAAAAAAAGTCTAAAAACTTACAAAAATCAAAACACATTTTGTACCGCCACACCTGTACCAAGCCAAGCTACATAACTATAGTATCCTGTATGGCAAAAAAAAGAAAATTTCAAAAAAGGTATGACGGATTGAAGGGCAGGTTATTTAAACAAATAAAACCCTTCTATGAATTTGTTATCTCTGTATGCGTAGCAAACTAGAGAAAAAAACTATTTTTTAAGTTAAATAACATAAAAGGAAGAACTAGCCTTCTTTTTTTACATATACTGTATACAGCAGGATATATGAAACCAAAACTGTGTAATCAAAAGCTACATTTCTTCCCAAAAAACCAAGACCCCGTACAATTGTAGTGATAGAAAAATGACAAAAAAGATAGATACAGCTTGTAAAAGTATTTGACAAACAGAAAAATTACCGGGGAATTAACATGGAAAATGGATATACGGTCTTATTGTACTACTAACATTGTATTTACAAAAAAGAAATGTGTTAATGCAATGTTAACATGTGTTTACATTTGCTTTTAAAAAAATGTGGTGTTAACAGCAATGTAATTAGGAAAATCACATATCCTCAGCTGTTGTTTAGGGTTTAAAAACACAATGTATATATGCCACATGTGAACTCAAAGACCGCTCAAAACTGCTGCATGTTCCTATTCAAGTGAAAGTGCTTTTCTAAACCAAATCACTATTTTGGGCTAGGGACACATGTTAAAGAATAGCTGTCAAAACACAGTTTGAGCTCTCTCCCCTGCCGCAGCAAGATTTAAATCTTTGCACTACAAATATTAACCGATGTGCCCTTGGTATGAGATAGGAATAAGGAAATATAACGTTTTATTAACACATCTTACTCAATAAGCCATTTTTTCCCCCTTCCACAATATTTAGTCCACACAACAAATTTTATAAATATGCTAACTTCCACAAGCAATAAATCACTCAAAAAAGGTTGACTGCAATGCATTTCCAGAATTGATGTTAGACCAAAAAAAAAAAAAAAAAAGAAAACAAGTGGAAACAAAAACTTGTTAATGTGAGCAATGTTTTAAAATAACTTTGTTGTCACATGTAGAAAAGCAGCTATTTGTAAATAGCAAATTAGTAAGTAATTACATGCAAGAGTTACATTTTCTAAGGTTTCGTAGAAATAAACTTCTTTCTAAACATTAGTCATGTAATAGAGTATAAAGTATAAACTGCTCCAGCAAGGCACCAAAATATTTATATATAAAAGACATCCTTCAATCCTATGGTTGATAACTAACATGAAAAACAATATGACAATTCTTAAAGTCAACTTCTATTACTACATACTTTTATAGAGTGACCTATTTAATTTTAAGGGATCCAGGTTTCCTGATGTATCTGCAAGGACAGGGGAGCATCACCTTTTACCCACTTTTATTCACCCCATACACTGTATAAATAAAGTACAATAATGGTGCTGCAAATATACTTTTTAATTAAGCTACACATGGGAAGAATTTATCAAGGTTTAACCGATAGGACTGATTTTTATAGAATTCATATTTGACTTAAGTATTGGTGTATTAAAATAGCAAAGGAAAGTTGGTAATGTGGCTCTACACTTCTATCAGATGTCCTGTAAACCACAAATAAATCAGGAAAAGGAGGCTAAAAAAAATATATATTTTTTTTCCAACATTCAGCTCTATGAGAAGATAGGAGCATCCAGTGACTAAAAAGGAGATAGAATATTGAGACCACTGTGCCCCTTTTAAGGTAGAGGTATCTTTTGAGTTTTAGAACTTAGGGTGCAGCTTTGAATCTAATCCTTTGTTGGGCTGCTCTGCAGTTCATGATCCATGTTTTCAGGGGAGAATCACCCCTTTCCTGTGATCAAGGAGTCAGACGCAGCAGCCAGTACCTTGAAATCAAGTGGATCATGCAATATAATCACAGGTTGGACATACAGTAAGTTACTAACCTTCATTACGGCTATTGTGTTACTATTGGCATTGTCCATTAAACACAATCAAAGTGTAGCTCCTTTCATGCAGCAGTGTGAAAAGAGGTCTATACTTGAAGACTCTCACTCTTCAATAACAACTTAGTATTATACAAAAAAATCAGGACCATCCGAAGTATATTTGCAAAATAGTCATTTATATTCTTCAAATGCAGTAAAATATCAAATACATTAGTACATCACCAGTCTTCTGCACACTGCACTCTCGGCTACACTGAGCCCATGAACGTACTAGTTGTGCTGTGACGTTTCTGAGGTAAGCAGTACAACAACTAGTACATTCAAGAGAGTGCAGTGTGAACTTTAAACAATGGACAATTTCTTTCCAGGAAAAAGAAGACTGGTGATGTACTAATGAATTGATATTTTACTTCCTTTCAAGAATATAAATGAATATTTTGCAAATATACTTCGGATGATCTTGATTGTTTATATAATACTACTGGCATTGTGACATCTCTGCTAAGCAATCCCACACAATCACCAGACTGGCTCCCCTCTACACCATTCTTTATACATATTGTCAGTGTGAGGGTACTCCAACAGTACACCAGTGAAGGCACAATATTACCTCAGCACACCCGTCCTGCTTAGCACTTATATTTTAAAAATAAAAATGCTCCAGAACTTTCATTAAATGGAGAATACAACTGACACACCAAATGCTAACCTCTGTCCAAAAAAAATGTGTTATGTGACTCAAAAAAAACAGGAACTAGCCTTCCTCCAGGTGATTTTTGTTAACAAGGCTACCGTATATAATGCAGTTGCATGACATTCTTCTATACTGGGTTTCAATACCGTACTGTATTCAACAAATTAAAGAATTTAAATCATTTAGCATCAACATTCAGGTTCTAGTATCCTGCCCTGAAAAGGCCAGAAGTGGTTTCGTTAGCTGAAATGTACTGGCATAGTAAACTAAATTATACAATGTCTGTCATCATTTGTTATCAGAAATGATTTGGTTTTTATAAAATATTTATTTTCCTAACAAACACTCATTTTGTCTTTGCGTAAAATGCAAAGCATATTGTTGCATAAGATCTTAGGTTATGTGGTTAAAATAACAATATATGTATACTTAATGTTGTGCGTGGCACTTACCAGTAATACTATAAATATTTGAAGACATGTAGTATAGTATTGTATAAAAAAAACGATTTGCATAATATCCCCACAACATAAAGAACAGCACAATTTTGAAAGGCTTCCAAAATGTCTAGGAAACATAGTAGAAGGAAAAGTTGATTGAACCAGGAATAGTAAACATTCAGACAATATTTTTAACATTATAAAAATGTCTGAAGATTTGAAGGACAAAAAAAAAAAAAAAAAAAGGAAAAACCAGCTGTTCAACTGTACCATGAGATATATATAATTACACATTTACAAAAATTCCTGGGAAGATGGCAATCAAAGCATACACAGTTCTTGTATGCAATGGGTTGCAGGCTAATCCTATGACATTTCAGAAAGGCAGCATTGTTAGACTGTTCCCTCCAGATCAGGCAAACAGACTGTGCATGACAATGGATTACATTTTAATGCCTTCTTGCTGGCTCAGTTGTGATAATGTTTTCTTGATCCGCAAAGCCGTGAGTCTTGCAGCGCCATTAGCATACCAACATTCTCGCATTATTTTGGCCATCACACGTAAAGCCTGGTAAAGGAGGAAATTAACAATGTCAAAAAAATGGGACAATAAAGATAAAACATTATAATCTCACTTTATTTTGATGGTGGTACAGAAGTGAGTAATGCTGTTAACAGACAGCAAGGGATATTAGCATACATGAATGACCAGATAAAGTTACCCCCGTAGGCGGAATTACTTTGTTGCTGAACATATACCAATTTTGGCCTGGAAAAACCCCATTAAAGGCACAGTTAAACGCATGCAATTGTTTACCGATCGCATGTGTTTCACAGCAAACATGTATGGCATGAGGCACGCCCCCATTGCACTAGCGCTTATAAACAGCATATGACCGTAAATGCACTATTAAAAGGCTATTTATCTTTTACATACTGTTGCCTACGACAGATAACCTAGGCAGACACACAAAAACATGCTTAATGGGCATCTACCACTAGCATGAAGGACTGTAAGAAAATGAGCCTTAGGGGCTCCAGGCTCTGTAGTCGTTAATGGAGCGTGGAGTTCCTCAGGCTCATTTGCATACAGTCCTTCATCCTGGTGGTAGATTTCCTTTAACTATCCACAAATGTGCACATTTTAATAAAGTTTTCATGGCCACAGTTGATTTGTGCACTTGCTTTACACATGCTATAATCATCTTCCCAACAGGTCGGGTGTGTTCACACGTTCAGTTTTCAAAATGCAGTTTTTGAAGCCAAAAGCAGGGGTGAATAATAATTGTGAGAACATATCATTGAAAGAAGCTGCTCCTTCTCTTTTTACACTCCACTCCTGATTTGGACATCAAAAGCTGCATCTGAAAAACTGAATTTGTGAATTCAATCTCTTGGCACAGCTCTGCATTAACATGTAAATCAGTAATTAGGTATGTTGAGATGTGGGTTCATCTAGCTGTTATAAACAGTCATCACTCAGGCTTCTCGACAAAAAAGGCTCATAATTATTTGAGGAAAAATAAACAGAATCTAGACAGCGACAAAATGCTGGGGACAGGTTATAGTCCACATAGCCTAGTCAGCTCACACACTCTAAACTAGAGGAACTCTATGTATGCACTCGGGTTTATTAATCTCTTAACGACTTCCATTTTGCACCTTCCTGACACGGGCCATTAAAAAAAAAAATATTACATGTGTCATAAGTGGTCATAACTTTGGAACGCTGTAACATATCCAAATGATTTTGATATTGTTTTTTCACGACACATTGTTGAGAAACTTAAGCAATATGTTTCGTATTTATGAAATGGAAATTTGATAAAAATTTTGAAAGAAAAAAAACCAAACATGTTTTCAAACACCCTTTTCTTTTTTAGGCCGTTAGGAGGCTTATAAAACTTTAGGTGTGATTTTTCCAAATTTCCACGAAAATCATCAAAACCTATTTTTGGAGGCATCAATTTTGTTAGAAGTGACTTTATTAGACCTATATGATAGAAGCCCCCCACAAATGACACCATTTTAGAAACTGCACCCCTAAAAATATTCAAAACAACCTTTGAGAAGTTTGTTAATCCTATGAGCATTTTCCAAAGGTGAAAAATAAATGAAAGTGAAATTACAGATACATAATTTTATTTAACAATATATTCATTCAACACTAAAATTTGCACCGTCACAATGGGTTAAAAAGGAAAATGCTTTTTACAATGTTTAGTGCAATTCCTCCTGAGTATGAGCCCATTTTGTCACTGTACCCTGCTGTATGAGCAGTTGAAAGGGAAAAAGTGATGTTTGGTTTTTTGAGGATAAATATGGCTGCAAAAGTTTTCATGTGTCAGGATACATTTAGAGAGCCCTAATGGTACCAAAACAGAGGAAAACCCCAACAAGAGACACCATTTTGGAAAGTACACCCTTTGGAGAATTTAGCAAGGTGTAATTTGTGTTTTTGTACCAACAGGTGTTTGATTCAATTAGGCCCCAAAGAGGAAAAGAGAAAATTTTTGCTAAAAAGTCACTTTAACCCCCAATTGGAAACTATCCCTTAAAATATGTAAAACCATTTCTCTCAAGTGTAGAATTGCCCCACATATGCATGTAAAATGTTGTATGGGTGCACAGTAGAGGGAAAGAGGGATGTTTGCCTTTTAGAAGCCAAATTTGACAGAAACCCTTTACATGTGTCAGGATGCATTCAGAGAGCCCTAGTGGTACCACAACAGAAGATAACCTGAAAAGTGACCCTCATTTTTGGAGACACCCCTTGGAGAATTAAGCAAGGTGTAATATATGGTGTAGTGTAATACATGTGGTGAAATAAGCATTCTGAACATAGAGGTGGTTTCCAAATATGATGTGCAATGGATGCTAAATATGGAATTACAATTATTTCTGGAAAGTTTGGTACCCATTATGTGACACCCAGTTTGTGCCGCTGTGAAATATCAGCTCTCTGATTAGGAAGCCATGTTTCCCAATGTGAGAAAGACCCAACATGTGATACTAAACGCTAGCCAGAAAAAACAGCAGGGCTCCAGAATGATAAAGCACTTGGGATATAAATAAATATTAATAAAGAAAGAAAGAAATTGGAGAATTATTAAGGATGTGCTAACAAATGCTTGGAGGGGAAAAAGAAAACCTAAATAAAAAAAAAAACATAAAACCAACAAGTGACCTTAGTTAGCAAACTAAATAGCGCATGAAATAAATCGATGGGTATAGTGATCAATTTGACCCAACAATTGTAAGAATAATTCATTTTAACGAAAACTCACAAAAAAAAAAATTGGACAGAATTGTGAATGCGTTGCATATAAGGAGGTGGAATATACCAGGGGACCAACTGAAATGTTTACTCTCCACAGTTCTCGCAGGTCTCTTAGTAGTATGTAGTGTCCATCATAA
The DNA here is from genome assembly GCF_040894005.1 of Engystomops pustulosus. Lineage (NCBI taxonomy): Eukaryota > Metazoa > Chordata > Amphibia > Anura > Leptodactylidae > Engystomops > Engystomops pustulosus. Next base: position 128,306,814 of record NC_092415.1, on the reverse strand, counting down.
CTTCTCTTTTGAAACAGACTCAATTCTGAGCCCTTCCTTTAGAAGCAGCAAAATTCACTGTGAAAATGCTCTCCTGGCAAAACACGGGGGACATCTAAGTAAGAGGTACTGGTGCCCTGTCCTTCTTGTCCAAATATTAGTTCCCTAATATCCGCCTCTTGAAAATGGAGAAATGATACGGCAGGACCTGCACATTGGAACAGCTTGCAAGAGTTGTACAGCATCATCTGTACAATGTTCATGGCCAGCGTTTTTGTACCATATCATCGGTTTCAGTAGGGCGCTGTGCGGCTTCAGAACCTGAGCTGACAGATCAAACCCAACCATGTATTTATTGTAAGCCAGGATGCCGTCTGGCTTGGGAGGAGGGGGGGCAGAAGTGGTGGTACCTCATACAGGGGTGAGGGTGCTGTAGTCCCCATGAATTGTGGTCAGAACAAGGACATTGATTTTGTCCTTCTACTTGACCAACACCATGTTCTGATTGCAGAGTACCTTGATGTCCCCCCTTTCTAAGTGGCTGCCTAACAAGGGATCCAGGAGATCTCTATGGTTTTTGCGTACAGTGCCGCACACTATAGAACCTCTGGAACTGAGGGATTGGAATATGGGAACACTGGGATAAAAGCTATCCACATAAAAGTGGGAACCCTTAACCAGCAGTGGATGCACAGAACGGTAAGAGCTCTCTGGGAGATGGCATGATGCCACCAGATATGGCTCCTTCCACTGATGATTGGTGCTGTTCTAGACAAATATTGCTGCTTTTGGCTGGTCCAGATCGACCAGCCAGTAGCGGCAAACATGGACAGAGGAGAGCAGCAAAACCCCTCTGGACTGCGAGGCAAAATTGATGGCTGTATGGAACAGCCGCCACCTTGCCCTGATTACAGGCGGTCCCCTACTTAAGAACACTCGACTTCCATACGACCCCTAGTTACAAACGGACCTCTGGATATTGACAATTTATTGTGCTTTAGTCCTAGGCTACAATGATAAGCTGTAACAGTTATCACAGGTGTCTGTAATGAAGCTTTAGTGTTAATCCTGATTCTTATGACAACCCAACATTTTTAAAACCCTATTGTCAGAGACCAAAAAAGTTCTGGCTGGGATTACAATGATAAAATATACAGTTCCGACTTACACACAAATTCAACTTAAGAACATACCTACAGACCCTATCTTGTATGTAACCTGGGGACTGCCTGTACTGTGTCTACAGACATGGTGAACAGTATTACTGACGTCATAAAATTGTAAAATTACAGTAAAAATTGCTGCTATTGGCTGGCCTGCATTGATTTTGGAATATCTAATATCTAATCTCTGCGTTTAGAACGTCCAGTTGTTCCTGGGTTACTGCTGGAAGGGTAATTGCGTTTAGGTATTCTATCGCTTTATCATCTGTGTTCGGATCTGAGTCAGAGTAAAGCGTCTCATAAAAGGTCTGAAACACCTTAACAATGGCTGAAGGGTCTGTATGTACTGTTCCCAACTGATCTTGTATACGATATATGTGTGCTGTCTTCCTCTGTCCTTTTGCCAAGTTTGCTAAGAGCCGCCCTGATTTGTTTCCAAACTTAAACAATGCTGCCTCAAAAAGTCCTCTATGAAATTGTTCTCTGTGCTCTAAGGCCCTATCATGGACTTTTCTGGCTTCCTTCCAGATCTCTAAATTTTGTTCAATTTAAGTAGGCTGTATAGGCTACTTGTATCTCCTGACTAGTAAGCTTATATTTTTCCCTTGCCTTCTTTTTCAGTCTCCCCACATATGCCATAATTTTCCCTCTAATAGCCATTTTGGCCGAGTCCCAATAAAGTGCCGGTGAGGTTTGTGAAGTCGAGCATTCAAATTCATACTCAGTCCACCATCCCTTTAATTGTTGAACAAATTGATCATCCTTGACTAAATATGTGGGGAAACGCCAAACATAGTCATCTCCTTTCATGTGGTTTTCCGCTATTGCCATGGTTATTGGAGAGTGATCCGATATTATTAATTGTTCAATATTTGTTTCCACTATTTTGTGGAGTATCGGCTCGCTCACCAATATATAATCTATGCGCGACCACGTGTGGTGCACCTCGGAGTGAAATGTATATTCCCTTCCATCAGGGTGCAGGTGTCTCCATGCATCTATCAAGTTATGGTCCGTTGTTGTCATGTGTAAGTCCGTCAATGTCTCAGTCCCTACCTGCGTGAGTGTAGTTGATCGGTCTAGGTGGTATTGGATGACTTGGTTGAAGTCACCTGCTACTATCTTACATGGGAACGCATCTTTAGCCAGCAAGTTTCCCAATTTCTTGAAAAAAGGTCGCTGGTCATGATTCGGCGCATATACATTATATAGGCTCATGTCCCTCGCGGGGGTGTCAAGATTAACTTGCAATATGCGTCCTTCCTCATCAGATATATGAGAAAGAACTTTAATTCTTGCGTTCTTATTAATCAATAAGAGGACTCCTCTTCTACTAGAGCTTGCCGCTCCCAATGCAACGGCAACCCAGTATTTTTGCATGAGTTTCACATCTTTGTGCTCTAAGTGTGATTCTTGTAACAAAGCTATGTCAGCTTTCAGCTTTTTTAGATGTCTCAGGACCAGTGACCTTTTTTGTGGGGTACGTAGTCCCCTTACGTTCCATGAAACTAACTTAATGATTTGTTACCTAGGTTATGCTCTAAGGGTAGCACCACATATTACATTTATCTTTACGTTAAACCTTGTGTATCTACCTGAGGAATGCACCATAAAAACTCTTAACATAACGTTTTTCTTTAGAAGATTTTTACATAACAAAATGACATTTAAATCATTATGCTTCCCACAACGTACAGTATTAGGGAAAAATCTCATTAGTGACTTCCTCTTCTTCCAGCACGTGCGGAGCCTACAACACACCGCCCTATTTTCGCACACATGTTTACATTCTGCCAAATTATTCAGGTATTTTCAATGGGAGGCTATATCTTATTTGTCTTAATATGAACAATATCACTCAAAACGAACCATTTGCAAAAGTCATCACTCGTCATTAGTTTACTCACTGCGATACATATAACCTGTAAGGGTTTCAATTAATGCAATTTTCCATTTTGCTTCCATTTTAATTGCGTTTTGATTTAGAGGATTGCGCATCTCCATGTCCCTGTTTGTAAGTGGAGCTGTTCGGTTCTGTATTCGCTGCCCTTCTATTTTGGGTCAGTGTCTCTCCTGATTCTCTCCAGGCTTGTAATTCCTTGATCGTCTCCTCTGCCTCCTTTGGATCCTCAAAAGTGCGAGTAGATCCATCCGGATGTGTAACTTTTAACAATGCCGGGTAGATGAGCTGTAATCTCCATTTACGTTTAAACAGTTCCGTGCATAAGCCACTAAACGCTCGCCTTTTTCTGGTAAGCTCTGCAGAATAATCAGAAAATATCAATATCTTGCTCCCTTCTATTTCGAGCTGGTCTTTTCTCCTTCTGTACGCCCTCAATATTTGTTCCTTGTTTGCATAGCCTGTTTGCAATGGCCTGCCTGGGGCGTTCACCCATCCCTGATGACTGCGTAGATGGGGAACGTGCTGGTCTCGGCGGGCCTATCCTGTGCGCTCTTTCCACTGGGAAATTTTCACCTATGCCCAACAATCTTGGCAACGTGTCAGAAAACACCTTATTCAGTGCAAGTCCCGTTATCGTCTCAGGCAAACCTACTAAGCGCAGGTTGCTGCGCCTTGACCTATTTTCCAGGTCATCTAATTTTTCAGATATTTTTCTATTGTCAGCAGCAAGCAGCTTTACTCTTGCCATTACTCCGGCTGTATCATCTTCCATTGAAGAAATCCGCTGCTCTGCTCCCTCTATCCTGTTTGCATTGGTTTTTATATCATTTTGCAAGGTTCTCAGAGACTCTGCTATGGTGGATGATATCGCCTCTTGTAGTGTGGGGCCCATTCTACGCAACACTTCTTTAGCCAGTTTCTTGTAGTTTATGTGTGGCTGCTGGCTGGATGTGGTGCTGGTGTCCGACTCACCCCCATCCTCCTCTGTCTGTTCCCCACGTTCCCCCCTGTTCGGCGCAATCTTGGCCATGCGGCTTTCTCTTATACCTCCGTCCCCGCTTTGTTTATGGTGTTGCTATGCAGCCACCGCCTCTCGCGTTCTGCCCTGCGGCTTACCGGGTCAGCGAGCCTTTCTTTCCGGCTCTTATCTTGCGTATGGGGGGCGGGGCGATCACTTGCGGGCTATGTGCTGCGGAGCTCCGCTATCCCCTGTCTTCACATGCTGGAGCCGGAAGTCCTCTGCTCTACTATTATATATATTACATATAGCGTAAATGGATACAGTATATACTGACCACAGTCACTGATATTCTGTGGTGAGATGTCAGTGTGTACTGAAGCCATTGCTCATTAACATATCAAAAGGCTTTGAACAGTAAGAAGCCACCATGAACCAGGTGTGAGATTACCTGCACACTACTGGGGTCTATCCTGACAGGGTCTTAGGGTGGAGTTATAGGCGGTGGGCAGGGACTACACATAGGGATATTTAAGGTGGAAAAACCAGAAATCAGGCTCTCTTGCTTCAAGGCCCCCCACCTGGATGAACAGCACTTAACAGCATATATTGTGTGTGCTTTCTGTGTATGTATATAACTTTATAAGAGTAATTCTAACATAGTACTTATTATAATATAGTAGACTTTATACGTGTACCTATAGATATT